>NC_052159.1:49521253-49829434 GCF_902713615.1 Scyliorhinus canicula | reverse complement strand
ACACATGGGATGTCTCCGATTTGTAACAATGTTGCCTCCGATTTGTAACAATCACCGGTTTGTCCCAGGGAGGCTGGATGGGGACTTCAGGAGGTAGCAGCTGGCAGGGATCGAGAGATTTGGGCATTTATTTATCCAGGAGGGCTTTCCGACCTTGAAGGACTAGAGGAGGAGTTTGAGCTACCGGGCGGGAATGGGTTTCGATATTTTCAGGTCTGGGACTTTGTCCGGGGCAGGTTCCAAGCTTCCCTCACCTCCTCCTGAGGGGATAAGGTGATGTCAAAAACTGGGGTTGGAGAGGGGAAGATTTCAGAGATATACTAGTAGTTGGTGGAGTGGGAGGGGGCCCTGATCAGAGAGGTGAAGCGGAAGTGGGAAGAGAGCTCGAAATGGAAAAGTGGGAAAAACCCTTGAAGAGAGTCAATTCATCCTCGTCCTGTGCCAGACGCAGCCTGATCCAGTTCAAAGTGGTCCACAGGGCTGACACGATGGTAGCCCGGATGAACAGGTTCTTTGAAGAGGTGGAGGATAGATGTGGGCGGTGTGGGGGTAGCCTGGCTAACCATGTGTCTATGTGTGGGCATGTCCGAAGTTGAGGGGATTCTGGCAGGGATTTGCGGACGTTATGTCAGAAGTCCTGGAAGGGAGGGTAACCCCGAGTCCAGAACTGGCAATATTTGGGGTGTCGGAGCCCCCGAAGTCAGATGTGTGGGTCAGTGATATGGCAGGGTTTCTCAGTCTGGAAAACATCAAGTTCGCCTGGAGGGGATCAACTCAGAGATGGCAACCGTTCATCGACTTCAAAGAAAATAGAACATCAGCAGTAATTGGGGGGGGGGGGGGGGGGGGGGGCATGGCAATGTTAGATAAGGACAGGGATATCAATATACGGGTAATTAGGGAATAGGGCGTAGGCAGTAGGGGACATTGTTTTTTTAGGTTTTTTGCATGTGTCGGCACACGCGGGTTTTTCTTTTAAGAAATGTTAATGTGTTAAACTGTAAAAGTTACAAATGCTTCAATAAAATATTTTCTAAAAAAAAGAGCGAAAACAATGAACTATAGACCAGTGAGCCTAAAGTCAGTAGTCAGGAAGCGAGAGTCCATTATCAAGGATTTCATGGCACAGCATTTGGAAAGTAGTGGTAAAATCAGTCAAATTCGGCATGGATTTATGAAAGGGAAATCATGCTTGACAAATCTACTGCAATTCTTTAAAGATGTAACTAGTAGAGTTTACTTGGGAGACTAGGTGGATGTGGTTTGTTTAGACTTTCAGAAGGCTTTCGACAAGTTCTCACATAGCAAATTACTATGTAAAGTTAAAGCGCATGGGTAATGGCTTGAGATGGGTAGAAAACTGGTTAGCAGATCGGAAGCAAAAAGTTGGAATTAATGAGTCTTTTTCCGATTGGAGGCAGTGACGAGTGGGGTACCTAGTACCCCAACTGTTCTCATTATGTACTAATGATTTGGACTGGGGCACTTAATGTATTATCTCCAAATTTACAGATGATACAAAGTTGGGTAGGAGGGTGAACTGTGAAGAGGATGCAGAGATGCTTCAGCGGGATTTGGACAGGCTGAGTGAGTGGGCATATGAATGGCAGATGCAGTATAATATGGGTCAATGTGAGGTTATCTATTTTGGTAGCAAAAGTAGGAATGCAGATTTTTATTTGATGGGTATAAATTGAGAGAGGTGGAAACTCAGTGATATCTTGGTGTCCTTGTGCATCAGTCACTAAAAATAAACGGGCCAGTACAGCAGGCAGTAAAGGTATGTTGGCCTTCATAGAGAGAGGATAGGAGTACAGGAATAAGGATGTTTTACTGCAATTGAATAGGGCATTGGTGAGGTCACACCTGGGGTCCTTATCTGAGGAAGGATGTTCTTGCTATGGAGGTAGTGCAGTGAAGGTTTACAGGCTGATTCCTGGGATGGCGGGCCAATCATATGAAGAGAGACTAAGTAGGTTAGAATTATATTCATTGGAGTTTAGAAGAGTGAGACGGGATCTCATAGAAACTTCAGGTTCAGAATGTCCCCGATGGTGTGGAGTCCAGAACTAGGGTCACAGTTTGAGGATAAGGGGTAAACCTTTCTTTACTCAGAGAGTGGTGAATCTGTGGAATTCACAAGGCGAAAATGTCTAATTTCAAGAATGAATTAAATATAGCTCTTGCGGCTAAAGGGATCAAGGTATTGGTGGGGGGAGGCGGGATCAGGTTTTGAACTTCATGATTAGCCATGATCATAATGAATGGCAAGGTAGGCTCGAAGGGCCGTACATAGATACATAGAATTTACAGTGCAGAAGGAGGCCATTCGGCCCATCGAGTCTGCACCGGCTCCTGGAAAGAGCACCCTACTCAAGGTTAACACCTCCACCCTATCCCCATAGCCCCATAACCCAGTAACCCCACCCAACACTAAGGGCAATTTTGGACACTAAGGGCAATTTATCATGGCCAATCCACCTAACCTGCACATCTTTGGACTGTGGGAGGAAACCGGAGCACCCGGAGAAAACCCAGGCACACACGGGGAGGATGTGCAGACTCCGCACAGACAGTGACCCAAGCCGGAATCGAACCTGGGACCTGGGACCCTGGAGCTGTGAAGCGATTGTA
Organism: Scyliorhinus canicula; assembly: GCF_902713615.1. Lineage (NCBI taxonomy): Eukaryota > Metazoa > Chordata > Chondrichthyes > Carcharhiniformes > Scyliorhinidae > Scyliorhinus > Scyliorhinus canicula. The sequence goes on along the minus strand of NC_052159.1, from coordinate 49,826,800 downwards.
CTATCCACAATGCTACCATGCTTCCCACCACCGTAAGACCTCCTCCTGCTTCTATTTTCTATGTATGTTTCTATGTATTAAAAGTGAAGCACTTTGGGACATTTCTTGAAATTAGGTTAAGAAATTATGCAAACTCAAGTCTTAATCATACTATAATTATACCTTAAAACAGGAGCAGTATCACTTGGTCCAATAAAGACTTACGTGCTCGCTGAGAATGTTGTCTAACAATGTTGGATCATCAAATTCAAAAGAATCCTTGGAGGAAACCAAATGCCTGCGAAATGAAAAATGGAAAAATAAAATTAATTCAGCACATAACATTTTACTCACCAGAGTAATATTTCCCAGTTCCTTCCATTTCCTCTTGTTCCAATATAATTTAAGATTGTTATAAAAGAGTGTAAGGTGAAGATAAACCAAATGATTTGCTCAGAGTGAGAAAGGTTTGGACTTGACTGTTTGAATCATCAGAACATCCATAAAGAACATAGAAACAGCTGCAGGCTAATCAGCTCTTTTAAATATTTTCCATTATGTAATTACATCATGGCTGATCTGTATATTAATGCCATTTACCCACCTTTGTTCTAGACCCCTTGCCTGGAAAGTTTTAATTAACCCCACATCCATTGCCTTTTGGGATGTAGAGTTTCAGAATGCCACTGCTTTTTCTGAGAAATAATCTTAAATTTACATCAAAACCATTGGGCTTGAGATAGCAGCAACCACTCTCCACCAAGCTTTGGAATTCCTTCCCTACACCTCTCCATAAGACCATAATACATAGGAGCAGAATTATCCCACTCGGCCCATCGCGTCTGCTCTGCCATTCAATCATGGCTGATATTTTGCCCATCCCCATTATCCTGCCTTCTCCCCATAACCCCTGATCCCCTTATTAATCAAGAACGTATCTATCTCTGTCTTAAAGACACTCAGTGATTTGGTCTCCACAGCCTTCTGTGGCAAAGTATTCCACAGATTCACCACCCTCTGGCTGAAGAAATTCCTCCTCATCTCTTTTTAAAGGATCGTCCCTTTAGTCTGAAATTGTGTCCTTTGGTTCTAGTTTTTCCTACAAGTGGAAATATCCTCTCCACATCCACACTATACAGGCCTCGCAATATCCTGTACGATTCCGCACATCCTTCTAAACTCCAATGAGTACAGACCCAGAGTCCTCAACCGTTCCTCATGCGACAAGCTCTTCATTCCAGGGATCATTCTTGTGAACCTCCTCTGGACCCTTTCCAAGGCCAGCACATCTTTCCTTAGATACGAGGCGCAAAACTGCTCACAATAATCCAAATGGGGTCTGACCAGAGCCTTATACAGCCTCAGAAGTACATCCCTGGTCTTGTATTCTAGCCCTCTTCACATGAATGCTACCATTGCATTTGCCTTCCTAACTGCCAACTGAACCTGCACGTTAACCTTACGTGAATCATGACCAAGAACTCCCAAGTCCCTTTGTGCTAGGCTTCTTTTCTAATCAACTCTGGCCAGCTCCTCCCTCATGTCTTTGTAGTTACCCTTATTTAATTGTAATACCGTTACATATGACCCTAGCTTCTCCCTTTCAAACTGCAGGATAAATTCTATGATATTGTCACCTTAAGATCCCTAATCAAGTCTGTCTCATTACACATCACCAAATCCAGAATTGCCTATTCCCTAGTGGCTCTACTACAAGCTGCTCCAAAAAAATATCTCTTAAACATTCCACAAATTCCTTTTCTTGGGATCCACTGCCAGCCTGATTTTCCCAGTCCACGTGAAGACACCCATGGTTATTGAGATATTGCCTTTTTTACATGCTTTCTCTATCTCCCGAATTATTTTCTGCCCCACATTCCTGACTACAGCGAGGGGGCCTGTACATAACTCCCATCAGGATCTTTTTACCTTTGTGATTCCTCAACTCTACCCACAGAGATTCTATGCCTTCTGATTCTATATCGCTCCTTGCTATCAATTTAACTTCATTCCTTACTAACAATGCAACCCTGCCCCCTTTGCCCATCTGCCTGTCCTTTCGATGGGACACATATCCTTGGATATTTAGATCCCAGCCCTGATCCCCTTGCAGCTACATCTCTGTGATGCCCACAACATCGTACCGGCCAATTTCAATGTGTGCAACAAGCTCATTTACCTTGTTCCCTATACTGCGCGCATTAAGGTACAATACCCTTAGTCATGCATTGACCACCTCCTTTCTCACAATTGTCACCTTTTTTGCTCTGCCTGAGGGTGATGTTGTTCTCTTATTTTTGTTCTCTATTTCCCCTTCAGTTATGACACCTTCTAAGCTAACGCTCTGGTTCCCACTCCCCTGCCGTATTAGATTAAATCCTCCTGAATGACACTCTGAAAGGTCCCAGCCAGGATATTGGTGCCCCTCGAGTTTAGATGCGACCCGTCCTTCTTGCACAGGTCATCTCGCCCTCGTTTTCTTCCCTGTAGACATTTCTTAAAACCTACCTCTTTGACCAAGCCTTCGGTCATCAGACTAATATCTCCATATGTGGCTCAGTGGCATACTTTGCTTTATAATGCTCCTGCGAAGCACCTTTGAACGTTACGTTTCATTATGTTAAAGGTGCTACATAAATATAAGTTGTTGTTGTTAGAGCATAGCTCTTCCTACTCTGTCCCCTCAAGTGCTTCAGTTAAAGTTCAGATGTACCATACATGTGTGGTAATGAACTTGATGAGGGAAAAAATGATAGTATAGGTATTAACTGGAAATTAGTTTTAAAAAACTTTAGTCATCCAATAAGTGCTGAAGGGATTAAACACTTCTGTATCAATCTGTAATACACCCCCAAGCTGTTTAACTGAAGTTGCCAATTCTAAAAAGGCACCTGTTATCGGCCAGGGTTTAGAGAACCCCAAAGTGTATCATGTAATTCACCTGACCCACAACTTTTAATAGATTGTGGTTATGGGGAGCACAAGGTGTGGTGCAAATGAGATCTAAAGTACTTTTAAAACAAAAACCATGTTTATTTATGAATCCAGTTAACACTTTATAAACCCACAGTAAACATCTCAACACCAATAAGCCCCAGAAAGAATACAGTACTCTATAAGTAATCCTTAATCTTTCCTTGCAACATCCATAAGACAAATACCCTCTTCAACACAGACATCAGGTTTAAATTCTCTACTGAGAGCAGTTATAACTTTTACATTAGCAAGTGATTTGAAGACATTCCTTTCATGCAGAAAGAAATCAGGATTATATCTGTTTTTTTTTCTGGATGCAGCTCACAATCTGCAAAATGAAACTAAACACGCCCTTTGGCTGCTAGCTCAAAGCGAAAATAAAACAGACAGACAGCCCAGCTACACCCATACTCTTACATCACTGCAGCTATTTGATAAACACCCATTTCTTAAAGGTACGCTCACTACAGCTATTTGCTAAACATCAATTTCTTAAATGTACTTCCACTACAGCTTTTTGATAAACGCCCATTTCTTAAAGGTACTCTCACATGACACACCCAAGGACACAATCAGCCATGGGGCTAATTCCCGGGCAGAAGTAGCCAAGTGTTAACTCTCATGGCTTGTATAACAATATAGGACAGTATACCATTTGCGCAGGCTCCAGGATGTCTACCGATAACAGCAGGGAGGATTGATTTATAGCCAACACTAGTAATCAGACCACCAATATCAATAATTGCAGGACAATACGTGCCTTTGTATTGATTGGATAGTTTAATTAAGCATGCAGACCTCTGATGCGATTGGTTAAGTATTCTCATATACTATGCATAATGTAAACCTAATCGATAATCATACTTGGACACAGACAACTGGTAACAAGTGATTGGTATATGCTAATTTCCTGTATCATAATGTAAAGTATAACTGTGGGAACAGGGCGGCAAGCAGAGCTGTCTGGTGTGCGAGCTGTATATGGCACCAGCCAAGTTACAATGGTAATAAAGGCCTTGTTCACAACTCCAAGAGTCTTTGTCTTGTTTCTTATGAGTGCGAGGGTGAAGTAGACGATAGTCAAATAGGTCTACAACTTTCTGCACAACATTATCAGAGATAAGTAAGGACATTCTGATAATGGAACATCAAGCTTGGGTTTAAATAGGCTATAAACTGTTGGAAAAAAGAAAATATGAGAAAGGTATGGAATTGCAGAGATTTTTGGCTGTGGCAAATAAATTGTAAATGGAAGAGACAGAAAACAGACAAAATTGTAAATAATATATTTTAAAATGTTATGTGCTCATAGGGGAGGCAGTGGCGTAGTGGTATTGTCGCTGGACTAGTAATCCAGAGTCCTGGGGACATGCTCTGGGGACCTGGGTTTGAATCCCACCATGGCAGATGGTGTAATTTGAATTCAATAAAGATCTGGAATTAAAGGTCTAATGATAACCATGAAACCATTGTCGATAGTCGTAAAAACCCATCTGGTTCACTAATGTCCTTCAGGGAAGGAAATCTGCCATCCTTACCCGGTCTGGCTTACATGTGTCTCCAGACCCACAGCAATGTGGTTGACTCTTGTGGCTGCCCGAGGGATGGGCAGTAAACGTTGACCCAGCCAGCAATGCCCACATCTCATAAGTAAATAGAGGAAAAATAAATTGTGAAAATATAGGCCCAGATGTTTACCCTGGTTTGTGCATGAAAGCTTTTCATAGCAGGAATAACAACCAGCAAAACTCTAAGTAAATCAGCTGGAGTATCAAAGCATTCAAAAATCCACAGCAATGTTCAACCCTCAACCCAACAAGGTTCACCACATTCCCACACCCCACCTCAGCACCACTCCTCATCTCCCTTCTCCTCGGACGTTGCTCACCCACTCTGCACTCAAACAGTGCTCATTTTCTCCTCCAGCCCCTCCCCTAACCCACCTTCTGGAATTTCTGGCTCTTGTCTGGCTGATGTCAGAAGAGACAGCAATTCCGGGGAGTGAAGGGAACTAAACAGTTCCAGTAAGGGAGGAAAGGGAAACATTGTTCGAGTGAGGGAAGCAGGAGACCATTGTCAGGGGTGAGGGAGGTCGGTGCATATTGTCAGGGGTGAGTGCACATTGTCAGGTGAGGGAGGTGGATGCACATGGTCAGTGCTGAGTTAGATGGATAAACATTGTCGGAGTGAGAGAGGTCGGGGCACATTGTCAGGGATGAGGACGGTGGGTGAGATCAGGGGTGAGGGAGATGGATGCACATTGTTGGGGTGAGGGAGATGGCTGCACATCATCAGAGTTGAGGGAGGTGGGTGCACATTGTCAGTATGTGCCCCCTCTTAGAACTCCCCCTCCCCCATTGCCCCAAGGCCCTCAAACGGTGCTTGGGCTTCTTTTCCTACTACGCCCAGTGGGTCCCTCAATATGCGGACAAAGCCCACCCACTCTTTAGGGCCACACGATTTCCCCTGTCAGCCGAGGCACGCCAGGCCTTCGATGGCATCAAGGAGGACATCACCAAAGCGGCCATGCGGGAGGTGGATGAATCCACCCCATTTCAGGTAGAGAGCGACGCCTCAGAGGTAGCTCTTGCAGCCACGTTAAATCAGGCAGGGAGACCAGTTGCATTTTTCTCCCGTACCCTCTCCGCTTCAGAACTCCGACACTCTTCAGTCGAGAAAGAAGCACAAGCCATTGTGGAGGCTATCCATCACTGGAGGCGCTACCTCGCAGGTAGGAGGTTCACCCTCATCACCGACCAAAGATCGGTTGCCTTCATGTTCGACAACTCGCAAAGGGGCAAAATTAAAAACGACAAAATTCTGAGGTGGAGGATCGAACTCTCCACCTACAATTACAATATCAAATATCGACCCGGGGAGCTCAACGAGCCTCCGGATGCCCTATCCCGCGGGACATGCGCCAGCGCGCAGATCGACCAATTAAAAGTCATCCACAATGACCTCTGCCACCCAGGGGTCACCCGGCTCGCCCACTACATCAGGGCTCGAAACCTGCCTTTCTCCAACGAGGAGGTAAAAGCGGTCACCAGGGACTGCCCGATCTGTGCGGAGTGCAAACCGCGCTTCTATAGACCAGACAGGGCCCACCTGGTCAAGGCTTCTAGGCCCTTTGAACGTCTCGCGATTGATTTCAAAGGGCCACTCCCCTCAACTAACAAGAACGTTTACTTTTTAAACGTCGTAGATGAGTTCTCCCGTTTCCCATTCGCTATCCCGTGCCCCGACATGACCTCACACACAGTCATTAGGGCCCTGCATAGCATCTTCACCCTGTTTGGTTTCCCCAGCTACGTTCACAGCGACTGGGGTTTGTCCTTCATGAGCGATGAGCTGCGTCAGTACCTGCTTGACACGGGCATTGCCTCGAGCAGGACTACCAGCTTCAACCCCAGGGGGAACGGGCAAGTGGAAAGGGAGAACGCGACGGTCTGGAAGACCGTCCTACTGGCCCTCCGGTCTAGAAAGCTCCAAGTCTCCCAGTGGCAGGAAGTTCTCCCAGACGCGCTCCACGCTATTAGGTCCCTTTTGTGCACGGCGACCAACCAGACCCCTCACGAGAGGCTCTTCATTTTTTCCAGGGGCACTATCACGGGGGTCTCACTTCCGGCATGGCTGAGGACGCTGGGCCCCGTACTTCTGAGGAAACACGTCAGGGCGCACAAAACCAACCCCCTTGTTGAAAAGGTGCGCCTGCTCCACTCCAACCCCCAGTACGCATTCGTCGAGTTCCCTGACGGCCGTCAGGACACGGTATCCCTCCGTGATCTGGCACCCGCCGGATCCAGCGCCCCCTCTACCCCCACAGAAGGACCTCTCACCCTACACCCCATGCTGCCGCCCCCTTGCGCTCCCAAGCCCACGAGCTCGCTCCACCAGTTCCGCCCCCCGCGCCGGCCAGCCCCCAGCACCCCCAGTCCCCGGTCGAACCAGGAGAGTATGAAGCTCTCACAACCCTCGCTGGAGTCCGCCATCGTACCCCAGCACACAACACCCATCCAGCTACTACAAGAGGCTGCAACCCCGGTGCTCCGCAGATCACAACGGGCAATTCGACCACCGGACAGACTGACGTTGTAGGCCACCACCCCCACCACACTCGCCGGACTTGATTTTTTTTGCAGGGGGTGAATGTGGTGAATGTAATATATATATGTATATGTGATCATTCACACTGTCTTTGTAAGCGCAGTAGCGCTATCCTACCACTAGGGGGAGTAGCTCTGGGAGTACTCAGGAACTTGTACTGGGCTCAACTCTTGGCTCTGTCCATGACTCCTCCCCCTAGTGCAGCTGTATAAATACCCTTGTCCAGAGTCAGCCTGAGATCACTAAGAGTTCATCAACGGGTAACAGGCTGGCTCTGAAGTAAGTCGATTAAAGCCTAGATTCATATCGGAAACACGTGTCTGGTGAATTGATGGTTCCATCAGGATAGGTGCACATTGTCAGGGCTGAGGGAAGTGGGTGCACATTGTCTATTATACGACCTTGGATCTACCACGCCAAACACCTGCCTCTTGACAAAGAGCTGAGCACATGCATTGGAAATGGCAGCCACCACCTCTGGCTGACCAAAATAGGCATGGGACAACAAACCAACCCGTAGGACACGATGCTCATCTACAAAGCCTGTATCCTTAGCACATGACTGGCAGTTTGGATGACGTACTACTACCAATAGCAAAAGCTCAAAAACTTCCGCCTCTGGTGTCTATTATGCATCCTTGACATCATATGGAAAGACAATGTCAACTTAATTTAGGCCCAGAATTTTACCCTGGTTGTGCAATGAAGCACTCCTTTCTATGGCAAACATGTCAAATATGCCAGACCTAATCAAGCAAAGTAAGACCACTATCTTGGGCACATCCCAAGGATATTCTATAAAAGAGGTAGCCCATGGCAAGAGCCCAGCAGGGCCCGCAAATCCGATTAAAAGATGCTGTCGAAATCAAATGAAAGCCCTCAACATAAATAATGACAAGTGAAATCTCTATCTAACGATTGCTACAAATTGCGACTCCAGCTGCAGGCAAAATATTGCCACAACAACGTACTTTCAGAAGCTCCAAAGCAGATGCCAGCCCTGCAAACAAGGTATCTGCAGAGAGCATCCTGTACCAATGGCTAGTGTTAAGAATTGGGGAAAATTAAGATTAAAAAATGAAATTGGGATAAAAGGAGATTAATAAATGCAGCTGACTGAAGAGATAGTTTGATATGCGAATTGGAACAACAGTGAGAACAGCAAATGTGTTGGCATGGGGAGAACATTGGGTTTAGAAGAGGTGACTTCAAAGTGGAGAGATAAAGGAATAGGCACATAAATGGTGTAAACTGGGTCCACAGAGTGGGCAAATCAAAGGTAAAGAATTATATATCCATAGCACAGTAACTGGAGAAAGGGATATAGTAGAAGCAGCTACCATGATAGCCACACCCAGCTGAAGAAAGATTCCCCTGAAAACAGGTTATTGCTAAAAGGTGGCTGATTAAAATCTAAAATACCAAAAGAAGGTTTTCCTAAACATGGACAAATAACCTGTGCATGGCAGCTATCTGCTGGATTTAGCTCACAGAGTTATATAATATTGCTTGGGAAAAAGGGGGATCTCAGAGTTCAGGAAATGTAAATAGTTGAAACAAAGGGGTAACTTCATTTAATACTGTGTATTTATAGCCATCAGTTTAGTTAAGTGTACTTCTGTAGTGTACTTTGGTCCTTCTTGTTGTGTGTTTTTCTTTTAAGTTAACAAATATTCTTTATTAATTGATCACAAAATGACTGGACTATTCCCCCCTGATTTACGTATCTTTTTTTTTTTTACAGTGTACCAAACTGAAAATACACACCACTAAGAACCAGTGTTCCAAGTTACCCTTCTGGAATTTGGGATATCATAGTATCCAACATCAGCGGGGTTCTTAACACTAGGGACAATTTGTGTGTGTCACTTGTGGCAGACTTTGCCTTTCCAGAATTGGCTTGTTCAGCCACCATGAGAAGTGAAGTGTATAGTCTCATCTGACTTCACCAAGTTTCTGAGGCCGCATTCCCATCATCTAATGCATCACTTTTCAACTCACTTTTCCAACTTCTTCCATCGGGCAGGAGATTCAGAAGTCTGAGAACACGCACAAACAGACTCAAAAACAGCTTCTTCCCCACTGTCACCAGACTCCTAAATGACCCTCTTATTGACTGACCTCATTAACACTACACCCTGTATGCTTCAACCGATGCCAATGCTTATGTAGTTACATTGTATATCTTGTGTTGCCCTATTATGTATTCTCATGTATTTTCTTGAATTTTGTTTAATTCCCTTTTCTAATGATCTGTTGAGCTGCTTGCAGAAAAATACTTTTCACTGTACCTCGGTACACGTGACAATAAACAAATCCAATCCAATCCAGATAGAAGGATAAGAACCATTTCATTAGAAAGAAAACATCTACTTCAGAATTCTCTACAAAAATAGATTTTATTGAGAAACAGTCTCGACACAAATAATGAACAACCTGTGGTGAACTTTGGAAGTTAAGGATCATATAGAGTTGAAAGTAATGCTGCAAAGATGTATAGTAATACCAAATGTTAGCAAAATTTTAGAAGCCAGCAAGGTGACTAAAAAAAAAGAGAAAAATAGTTTGAGAGTAAAGCTACAAGAAATATAAAAACAGACAGTAAAAAAGTCATTAAGTATATAATAAGGAAGAGAGCAGTTAAACTAAATGTTGGTCCCTTAGAGAATGAGATAGGGGAATGAATAATAGGAAACAAAGAAATGGCAGAGACTTGGGGAAAATATTTTATGTCTGTTTTCACAGTAGAAGACTAAAATCATCCCAATAATAGTGGCCCATCAGAGGGCAAAAGGGAGGAAGGAATTTAAACAAACATGATCACTAAAAAGTACAAGGAAAACTATTGGGACTCAAGGCTGACTCGTTCCTTGGACCTGATGGTCTGCATTCTATAATCTTAAAAGGAGTGTCTGCAGAGATACATTGCTTGAAATCTTCCAACATTTCCTTGATTCTAAACAAATTCTGGAAAACTGAAAACGTAATGGCCCTATTCAAGAAAGGAGAGAGACAGAAAGTAGGCCAACAAGCGGATGGTTTCACAACATCTATCATTGGGAAAATGTTGGAATCTATGGTTAAGGAAGTAGCACCTAGACATTTAGAAAACTGCAATAAAATCAAGCAGTCAAAATGGTTGTATGAAAGAGTAATAGTGATTGACAAATTTATTAGAGTTCTAAGAGGAAGATAGCGGTGTAATTAGTACATTTCAATTTCCAAAAGGCATTCACAATAAGGTTCCACATAAAAGGGTGCTGCACAAAAAAATTAAAAGATTACAGCACAGGATAAAAGTTCATGCTGGTGAGGGTGGTAGGGGAAAGGACATGGATAGAGGATTGGCTAACTAACAGAAAGCAGAGTGGGGATAAATGTGTCATTTTCAGGTTGGCAACGTGCAACTAGTGGGATATCACAGGGGTCAGCGTTGCAGCCTCAACTATTTACATCTATATTAATGTCTTAATTGAAGGGACTGAGCATACTGTAGCCAAAGTTGCTCATGATGTAAAGACAGGCAGCAAAGCAAGATTTGAGGAGGATACAAGAAGAGTTTGCAAAGGGATATAGATTGGTTAACTAAGTGGGCAAAAACTTGGCGGATGATAATAATAATCTTTATTATTGTCACAAGTAAGCTTACATTAACACTGCAATGAAGTTACCGTGAAAAGCCCCTTGTGGCCACATCCCGGCGCCTGTTCGGGTACACAGAGGGAGAATTCAGAATATCCAAATTACTTAACAGCACGTCTTTCAGGACTTGTGGGAGGAAACCGGAGTACCCGGAGGAAACCCACACAGACACAGGGAGAACGTGCAGACTCTGCACAGGCAGTGACCCAAGCCGGGAATCGAACCTGGGACCCTGGCGCTGTGAAGCAACAGCGCTGACCACTGTCCAACGTGCCACTGATAATGGCATATAATGTAATAAAATGTAAGGTAACTTCGGCTGGGAGAACAGAAAAGCAGATTATTTTCATGGAGAGACACTGCAGAATACTGTGGTACAGAAGGGTCTGGGTGTCCTCGTACCTGAAGCACAAAAAGCTATCATACAGGCACAGCAAGTAATAAGTAAGGCAAATGCAATGCTGTTGTCATTGCACGGGGGGATAGAGTACAAAAGTAGGGAACTCTTGCTACTGCAATTCTACATGGCATTGGTGAGACCACATCTAAAGTATTGTAAACACTTTCAGTCTCCTTAAGGGAAGGAGTTAGGGGATAAGTTGCAGGTTTCCTTGCCCATGTTTGACCTGATATCATGAGATTTCATGGGATCCAGACACAAAGTGAGGACTCCCAGGAAAAATCCCTCCTGACTGTGGGCCACCTCTGGTGAATCGGCCTGCTGGTAGGATAGGATATACCCAGACAAGGACGGCACGGCGGTGCAGTGGTTAGCACTGCTGTCGCACGCCGCCAAGGACCCGGGTTCGTTCTCGGGACATTCTCCCAGTGTCTGAGAGGGTCTCACCCTCACAACCCAAAGATGTGCAGGGTAGGTGGATTGCCCAGCTTTTCCAATTTTGGCACAATCCCCAGATGTGAAGAAGACTTTGCTGGGTCACCAGTACTGTATTTGCTGTTATTGTTTCCGCTGCTTAGGTCAATGTCAAGTGGTCTGTCTGGTTTCATTCCTTTTATACTGCATCGTGATGTGATACAACTTAGTTACTTGCTACGACATTTCAGAGGGCAATTAAGAGTCAACCACATTGCTGTGGGTCCTGCGGTACATGTAGACCAGATCAGCTAAGGACGGCAGATTTCTTTCCCTCAAGAACATTAATGACCAAATGGGTTTTTACAATTGCTTCATGGTCACTTATATTGAGACTATCTATTAATCACAGATTTATTAATTGAATTTAAATTCTACCAGTTGCCATGGTGGGCTTTGAATCCATTCCACAGGGCATTCGCTTGGGCCTCTGGATTACTTTACCAGTGATATTACCATGATGTGACCACTTCCCCGATCTGATTCAGATGGTACCTCTGCCATCAATAGCAGGGATGTGCATTTAATCTCTGTCCTTGATGTGGAGGGAGGAGCTGTAACATGTATTCATACTCTGATATTTCGAGAAATCAGTATTCATCCTTACCCACCAAGTGCTATTATTATGGTTTAGCTAAATGTCTAACCTCTGTTCGTCAATTGTGAATATTTCACCGAGAGGCGGCCTTTAATGCCAAACCTAAAGCAACTCAGTGACATCAAGTACTTAAAAAAAACCTCCTTGACAAAACATAATCTGCAATATATGTTACAAATTGCAAATGAAACTGGTAAAACATTAAAAAGATTCTCGTACCCCAAATCGTCAGAGGAGCGTTCAGTGTCTGAATCTGGATAATGACTAGGAGAAAGAGATGAGAATTTTATTGTATACTAAGTGCACCAACTCTAAAAGCATAAAATGCAAATACCCATAATAAATCCACATGGGATAAGACCGGGTGTTTTGTGGATTTCATCTTGCAATGGATCTGAGTCTTTCACTCTCTAGAACACTGTGGATAATTACACTGTTTGATGCAATTTTGCAAATGACAAATTAGCAATAAAAGTGATCAACAATTAACTTATCCTTCATACTTTTTCTCTTATATTAAAGAATTTCTCCTACAATATTCTAAGAATGGAATTACCATCACAGTGTGAAGACACCAGATGTCATCAAATTCTCTGTAGCAAAAAACACCTAAGAATATGATTTACAAATGTTGTTTTAATCTTTCCTACTTCTTCAGACAACGCATTGTAAATTAGATTTTTTTTTATTGCACATTTTTCAGAGTGGATCAAATGTTTTGACACATCTCCAATTTTATTTTACTATGATACCGCGTTCCTTCATTTTCCCCTCCCTGTTCCATTAAACCCCCAATTGTAACTAGGTATTGTTACATAACTCAACTGAGCCCTCTGAGTCTTACTGGTAAACACCATTATATTTTTTATGTTGTGAGGAGACCACAGAAAAGCTATGACCACACCATTGTGTCACCAAACATGTTAAAATAAATCTACATTTTCAACAGGCGTCAATGAATAATGATTAAATGTGATTATGTTGACTTATTTTATTCTGCCTCAGGCACAGTGAGTGCCACAATTACCACCCAGCTGAGAGATGCTAGCTCAGTACAGACCTGGGATTGAACCTGGTTTATTCTCACTTCCAAAATCAGCTGATCCCAGGAGCGACTACTGTACTGTCAGCTAATTATTTTCAGCTGTTCTGATTTGTCCATGAATTCAAGTTCATAATAAATTTTCATTACTATTTTTGGGAAAGGGGTATATTTTTCACTCACTCACAACAATGGTAACAAGTAACTTGGATAATGACAATATGGAAGGATGTGGCACACAATAAATTAGGACAAATTGTACCAAATATAGAAAAATAAATGAGCCCCTGGTTTTGCACGTTTGATGGTTTCTAAGCACTACTGGTTTTGTGTAGTAAACTGGTGGACTATTTAGGTGCTTTGCATAATTTTGCTCCACATTTCCTCTTACACTTTTGTGAAATATATTCCTGATATCTAGGTAATTTCAAAGTAAAGTAGAATCTAAAAATATGCAGATGCATGACCACTCATTTGTGCCCTTACCCATATGTAATGCCAGCAATGGAACATTTTTTGAACTGCATGACATTGCAAGTTAAGGTTCCAGTTTTGTCTGAAAATATGTACTTGACCTGAAATGGAACAAGAAAAATAATTTAATTTTTCAGAAATCTGTTTAAATATGTTTAAAATGAAAGAACAGGTGGAGCTTTTCCCCTCACAGCAGGAACTGTCTGTGCACATATAACAACTCTTTGCAGATCCTAACTTTTAGGTTGAACTTCAAATATGGTTATATTTGATTAGATGATAATCTAAACTGGTTGATCAAACTACCAGATTACATCCTGTTGTTCAGTTAAATTTCTGAAGGGTACATGATTCTTTTAACATTCTATTCTTATTACTAAGCTCTGAGGTTTTTTTTGCCCATTATTTAATAACTTTTTTATAACACTTTGCATTTCCCTCCAAACATATTATAGACAGGGTACAAACATATTACAGACAGGGTACTATTACATAAATCTTCAGGTGAAGAAAAATAAGATCAAGTCTTTCACAATTAAGAATTTAGCCATAGAGACCAAGGTGTCAGGATCCATCTGTGATTGATGTTGATTTAGCTAGTTATTTGTAGCATTATGTTACTTTGAGCACTGTTTTCTTTTATAAATTTAGAGTACCCAATTAATTTTTCCAATTAAGGGGCAATTTAGCATGGCCAATCCACCTACCTTGCACATCTTTTGGGTTGTGGGGGCGAAACCCACACAGACACGGGGAGAATGTGCAAACGCCACACGGACAGTGACCCAGAGCCAGGATCGAACCTGGGACCTCGGCGCCGCGAGGCTGCAGGGCTAACCCACTGCGCCACCGTGCTGCCCCCTTTGAGCACTGTTAACTCAGGAGAGAGATGGGTAAAAATCCAAGCCCAACATTCCCTCTCCTGATCACTATCCAGTAACCAATGCTGCAATTGATTTTTTAAGATGAGGACATCATTGGGCTTAACCATGATACTCTCACTGTTGAATAATTTGATATTCATTGTTAAGGTTCATGGATGAATTATGAAAATGAACTGCTGGCATACAGCACCATTGTTTGTTAAATTGAATCAATTTCAGAGGGTCCTATTTAAGTAATGCATAAGCCAGTTGCCACATTAATGTTGCTGCAAAACCACTTGGGAGATGGTATCAAGCTTATGCTGAAGGACATATGCAACTTCAGTTGGCAATGTCTGATATTCTCCACAACTCATCAACAACAGAATCTGAATTGAGTGTTGCATTGCTGAGTGACACATGACCTTTAAAATTGTCAAAGGTAAAATGCAGGATTATCATTCATTAAGTTTCAAAATGAAACATGGGAAGTAATCTACGAGAAATAAGCAAATGCTTTTTGTTCCAAAATTAATGGTAAAGTTACTTTGATGGTTAGGCATTTGCACTGCCTTCTGCACTGTAAATTCTATGTCATCTATGTAATATAAAATATCAGCAAATGCAGTATAACATACCAGGATGTCATCACCAGAACATTCCAGGTGCAATAGGCCTGATATTATTTGATGATGTTACTGTAGTACCAAAGTTCCCTTATATATTAGGATGATTATTACAATGTTAAGACAACACTGTTGCTCTGATATCTAATACATGCAAAGCTGCACAGGCAGCACACCTTCAAGTAATGTGACTGCACTAAAAAGAGAAAACAACTTGCACTTAAATAACACCTTTAACAGAGGCAAGTACCCCAAGACACTTGATGGAAGCATAATGGGAAAAGTTTATACCCAGCCAAGGAAGGAGATGTTAGAAGGGTGGCTAAAAGGAAGAGAATAAGATGCAGCAGCAGACAGTTTTAAGGAGCAGATTCCAGAGTTTAGGGCCTAAACTGCTGAGAGAATGGTCACCAATTATCAAAGGAAAGGGGTAAGGCTTGCAGAAGAGAATAGTTGAAACAATACATCCTTATAACGCACCGAACCATCTCAAGTATATTCAGTTTATATATGTTCCAAGATTATTCACGAAGAGGGCAATCAAAGCTCCATAAGGATATCTGACGTACACTAGAAACGTGGTTTCTAACTACATTTTTGACAGAAGTTTCAAGAATCAAAGATGGGGATTTTTGACAGTCATAAAGCCATAAATACAAAACGTTCATTGTGGGGAACAGTACAAAGAACAAAGAACAAAGAAAAGTACAGCACAGGAACAGGCCCTTCGGCCTCCAAGACTGCGCCAAGCCTTGCCCATCTAAACTAAAATCTTCTACACTTCCGAGGTCCGTATCCCTCTATTCCCATCCTTACAATATGTAGATCCCAAAGTTCTAGATCAAAGTCTTACATATTTTAACATTTTGAAGTAGCTCAAGGCAAATTGAAAACAAAGTATTTTCCTGGAAATAAACGCAAAAGTCAATTATATCCTGCTTTCTGTTTGATGAAATTCAGTGAAAACGATTCTGTTATTTAAAACTGTAGATGACTCCCACCTGGCCAAGTTCTTCATTCAGATTAGATGTTCTAGCCATCGCAGGCATGTCTGTTTCTGGATGGTACATATCCATATCCTAAAATATCCAAAGACAAATGAGACATCCAATTCAGAGCCCCTTACATGTACTACAATTTAAACATGTACCTACAATTTATTTTACATGGTAAACATTCTAGAACTGAATGATGAAACTAAAAATGTGTTTCCATACCTAAAGACACATTGCTCAAAAATAGTTATCCAATATTGTGCATTATACTATTTGCCTTAAGCACAAGAAAAATATAGCAAATACCCTAAAAATTGCAACTGTACAAGGAAGAAAATTACTTAAAGCTGATTAAAGTATTACCCAAACATTCCTTTGATATTCACAAAGATATAATTCAACAATTTCCTAACAATTTTTCTCCCTTCCTCAAAGTCATTGCTTGTTAAAGTATAGGTCCCATGGGAATCATCCTGTATTTTACCAAAGTTGTTATTATTCATGTCTGAGTCATTCAATTGTGAGAAAACATCAAAGATGATGTTACATTCTGTCCAGTTAATATTCGCACCAGCTCACTACAATTGGTTTCACTGGACAACAATCAAGAACAAGAGCAAGCAGCAATTTCTTTCTAATTAAGAAACATGACAAATAGTTGCAGTTTTGCCACTTCTAGGTTAGTCAGCACAGACTAAGAACCAAACCTTGCTGAACCATTTACATGAGAAGTACTGCACAAAAACAGGCCATTTAGCCAACCAGTCCATGGTGAATTTATGCTCCACTCAATCCCCCCATTGTTCCTCATCTAAAATTATCATTGCAACATTCTAATCCCTTCTCCCTAATATGCTTGTTTAGCTTCCCCTTAAATGCATCTACACTACTCACTTTAACCATTCCCTGTCGTGGCAAATTCCACATCTGCATCACTCGGCCCACTGAATGAACTCATTGAGCCATTATGGGAGTCAGCAAAACAGAATTATAAATATTTGAATATATAAATCTTAAATAACACATGTTTTAAAAAATACACATACCCAGTTAATAAAGAGTGCTTGGGTAAACTTAACAACTTCCAGTGTTACTAGCAGGCTGATTGGAATAAGATTGTTGTAAAGAATGATGAAGGTCAGAAGATTGTACCCAAAATTAGCTGAGACAGTACCTATGAAATGAAACAAAGTTACAATTAATTGCTCGACACAGATATCAGAACAAAATCTAAATGCATCGTATGACATGTATACTATTCTGGCCTAATTAGCTATTTTTTAGGCTTCACTGGACAAATTCTGGTATCCACACGTGACAGTTGCATGTAGAAATGCAGTGATTGCTGTCAGAACTGCCTAGCGCCTCCATAGGGTGACTTCAAAGTGGAGAGATAAGGGTATGCTAAAAGCCGGGACCCCAGGGTGCAGAACATCAAAGGGCAAGAATGATATATCTATAGCACAATAACTGGATAAAGGGACACAGTACAAGCAGCTACCATGACAACCACATCCAGCTGCAGAAAGCAAATATCCCTGAAAACAAGTTATTGCTAAAAAGCCGCTCGTTAAATTCCAAAACTTGAACAGAGAATATTAAGCCTTCGCTGAAACTGAAGATGGTTTTCCCAAACGTGACAAATAATCTGGGTATGGTAACCATCTGCTGGATTTAGCTCAAAAAGTTAGATAATATTGGATGTTGTTTGGGAACAAGGGACATCTCAGAGTTCAGGAAAAGTAGATAGTTGGGAACAAAGGGGTAACTACATGAGATACTACGTGTATATAGCAATCAATTCAGTTAAGTGTACTGTTGTAGTGTATAATACTACTTCTTGCCATGTGTTTCCTTGCAAGTTAATAAATA
Source organism: Scyliorhinus canicula (assembly GCF_902713615.1). NCBI lineage: Eukaryota > Metazoa > Chordata > Chondrichthyes > Carcharhiniformes > Scyliorhinidae > Scyliorhinus > Scyliorhinus canicula. Next base: position 49,808,752 of record NC_052159.1, on the reverse strand, counting down.
TTCTTTATGAATTGGTCACAAAACAGCTGGACTGTTCCTTATTTGCCTATCTCAGTATACCATATTGAAAATATATACCACTAAGAACTTGGCGTTGCAGGTTACTCTTCTGGGTTTTGGGATATCCTTGCATTTAACATCAGCGGGATTATTAATGGTCGCTGAAAACATTATATCTAGATCATATATGTCAAACTCAAGGCCCGGTATCTTTGGCCCGCGAGATAATATCTAATTACTTTTTTTTTTAAATTTAGATTAGCCAATTATTTTTTCCAATTAATCCATAGAATCCATAGAACAGTACAGCACAGAACAGGCCCTTCGGCCCTCAATGTTGTGCCGAGCAACGATCACCCTACTTAAACCCACATAACCCGTATACCCGTAACCCAACAATCCCCCCATTAACCTTACACTACGGGCAATTTAGCATGGCCAATCCACCTAACCCGCACATCTTTGGACTGTGGGAGGAAACCGGAGCACCCGGAGGAAACCCACGCACACACGGGGAGGACGTGCAGACTCCACACAGACAGTCACCCAGCCGGGAATCGAACCTGGGACCCTGGAGCTGTGAAGCATTGATGCTAACCACCATGCTACCGTGAGGCCCCAAATTAAGGGGCAATTTAGCGTGGCCAATCCACCTACTCTGCACATTTTTGGGTTGTGGGGGCGAAACCCACGCAGACACGGGGAGAACGTGCAAACTCCACACGGACAGTGACCCAGAGCCGGGATCGAACCTGGGACCTCAGCACCGTGAGGCGGTTGTGCTAACCACTAGGCCACCGTGCTGCCCTAATAATATCTAATTACTATTAAAGCTGGCCCCAGCAATTGAAGCGCCTATGGCGTATGATATGGCTGATGCCGAGTTAATTCAGGTATAGTGTGAATCACAAAGTGTTGGCCTGTGGAAAAATGTTTTCATTAGAAATTACTCTGGAAAAGCTCCAGATAATGCAATAAGAAATAAATGCAACTGATTTTTTTATTTATTTAATATTTAATGTTGTTTTTATAGGCAATAACCTAAGCTTTATTAGTTCCAGGTTCAATAAGTTCATCTCAATAAGTTTTGCAAAAAAACATTGAACCAGTCCGGCCCTTGACTTGTCCCGATTTTTTAATTTTGGCCCACGGTGTATTTGAGTTTGACACCCCTGATCTAGATGAATGTGAAGTAACTGAGCTATGAAACTCTGTTATTTAAGGATGACATCCGGGCAATAGTAAGGGATGACATCGGTGCTATGGAGGATAAGGTTGAATCCATTTGGGTGGAAATCAGGAATAGCAAGGCGAAAAAGATAGGGGTAGTCTATCGGCCAGCAATTAACGTTATGGTGGGGCAGGCAATAAACAAAGAAATAACTGATGCATGTAGAAATGGTACAGCATGTAGAAATGGTACAACAGTTATAGTGGGGGATTTTAATCTACATGTCGATTGGTTTAACCAGGTCGGTCGAGGCAACCTTGAGGAGGAGTTTATAGAATGTATCCGCGATAGTTTCCTAGAACAGTATGTAATGGAACCTACGAGGGAACAAGCGGTCCTAGATCTTGTCCTGTGTAATGAGACAGGATTGATTCATGATCTCATAGTTAGGGATCCTCTCGGAAGGAGCGTTCACAATATGGTGGAATTTAAAATACAGATGGAGGGTGAGAAAGTAAAATCAAATACTAGTGTTTTGTGTTTAAACAAAGGAGATTACAAGGGGATGAGAGAAGAACTAGCTAAGGTAGACTGGGAGCTAAGACTTTATGGTGGAACAGTTGAGGAACAGTGGAGAACCTTCCAAGCGATTTTTCACAGTGCTCAGCAAAGGTTTATACCAACAAAAAGGAAGGACGGAAGAAAGAGGGAAAATCGACCGTGGATATCTAAGGAAATAAGGGAGAGTATCAAATTGAAGGAAAAAGCATATAAAGTGGCAAAGATTGCTGGGAGATTAGAGGACTGGGAAATCTTTAGGGGGCAACAGAAAGCTACTAAAAAAGCTATAAAGAAGAGTAAGATAGAGTATGAGAGTAAACTTGCTCAGAATATAAAAACAGACAGTAAAAGTTTTTACAAATATATAAGACAAAAAAGAGTGGCTAAGGTAAATATTGGTCCTTTAGAGGATGAGAAGGGAGTTTTAATAATGGGAAATGAGGAAACGGCTGAGGAGTGAACAGGTTTTTTGGGTCGGTCTTCACAGTGGAAGACACAAATAACATGCCAGCGACTGATAGAAATGAGGCTATGACAGGCGAGGACCTTGAGAGGATTGTTATTACTAAGGAGGTAGTGATGGGCAAGCTAATGGGGCTAAAGGTAGACAAGTCTCCTGGCCCTGATGGAATGCATCCCAGAGTGCTAAAAGAGATGGCTAGGGAAATTGCAGCTGCACTAGTGATAATTTACCGAAATTCACTAGACTCTGGGGTGGTCCCGGTGGATTGGAAATTAGCCAATGTGACGCCACTGTTTAAAAAAGGAGGTAGGCAGAAAGCAGGAAATTATAGGCCAGTGAGCTTAACTTCGGTAGTAGGGAAGATGCTGGAATCTATCATCAAGGAAGAAATTGCGAGGCATCTGGACAGAAATTGTCCCATTGGGCAGACGCAGCATGGGTTCGTAAAGGGCAGGTCATGCCTAACTAATTTAGTGGACTTTTTTGAGGACATTACCAGTGCAGTAGATAACGGGGAGCCGATGGATGTGGTATATCTGGATTTTCAGAAAGCCTTTGACAAGGTGCCACACAAAAGGTTGCTGCATAAGATAAAGATGCATGGCATTAAGGGTAAAGTAGTAGCATGGATAGAGGATTGGTTAATTAATAGAAAGCAAAGTGTTGGGATAAATGGGTGTTTCTCTGGTTGGCAATCAGTAGCTAGTGGTGTCCCTCAGGGATCCGTGTTGGGCCCACAATTGTTCACAATTTACATAGATGATTTGGAGTTGGGGACCAAGGGCAATGTGTCCAAGTTTGCAGATGACACTAAGATGAGTGGTAAAGCGAAAAGTGCAGAGGATACTGGAAGTCTGCAGAGGGATTTGGATAGGTTAAGTGAATGGGCTAGGGTCTGGCAGATGGAATACAATGTTGATAAATGTGAGCTTATCCATTTTGGTAGGAATAACAGCAAACGGGATTATTATTTAAACAATAAAATATTAAAGCATGCCGCTGTTCAGAGAGACTTGGGTGTGCTAGTGCATGAGTCACAGAAGGTTGGTTTACAAGTGCAACAGGTGATTAAGAAGGCAAATGGAATTTTGTCCTTCATTGCTAGAGGGATGGAGTTTAAGACTAGGGAGGTTATGTTGCAATTGTATAAGGTGTTAGTGCGGCCACACCTGGAGTATTGTGTTCAGTTTTGGTCTCCTTACTTGAGAAAGGACGTACTGGCACTGGAGGGTGTGCAGAGGAGATTCACTAGGTTAATCCCAGAGCTGAAGGGGTTGGATTATGAGGAGAGGTTGAGTAGACTGGGACTGTACTCGTTGGAATTTAGAAGGATGAGGGGGGGATCTTATAAAAACATTTAAAATTATGAAGGGAATAGATAGGATAGATGCGGGCAGGTTGTTTCCACTGGCGGGTGACAGCAGAACTAGGGGACATAGCCTCAAAATAAGGGGAAGGAGATTTAGGACTGAGTTTAGGAGGAACTTCTTCACCCAAAGGGTTGTGAATCTATGGAATTCCTTGCCCAGTGAATCAGTTGAGGCTCCTTCATTACATGTTTTTAAGGTAAAGATAGATAGTTTTTTGAAGAATAAAGGGATTAAGGGTTATGGTGTTCGGGCCGGAAAGTGGAGCTGAGTCCACAAAAGATCAGCCATGATCTAATTGAATGGCGGAGCAGGCTCAAGGGGCCATATGGCCTACTCCTGCTCCTAGTTCTTATGTTCTTATGAAACATCAAGTTCAGAAGTGCTGCCAAACATCCCATAATGGTCTTTAAAATAGTAATTTTGTATTTGTTCAATGTTAGAATTCTCTATTATGATTTTAAAAATCCATGTATTTAATTTTGTAAGTTTATGATATTTTAGCTTTTATCTTAATCCCATAGTTAATTTATTTTGTTACCTGCAAAATTAAAAATTAAGTGTGGGAACTCAGTGGTTTATACATACTGGTTTAATGTCTGAGAATAGTTCAAAGTCACTGAAGTCATTGGCTGTTTACCCTGATGAAATGAAAAATGAAAATCGCTTATTGTCACGAGTAGGCTTCAATGAAGTTACTGTGAAAAGCCCCTATTCGCCACATTCCGCCGCCTGTTCGGAGAGGCTGGTACGCGGTTTGAACTGTGCTGCTGACCTGCCTTGGTCTGCTTTAAAAGCCAGTGATTTAGCCCAGTGTACTAAACCAGCCCTACAGGTATCCCTACTGCTGGATGTCTGGAGATTCCCTCGACTTCGCAGTTGATTCAAATTGATTTTTATTTTAGCCAACCTTATTATGGGCCCCAGATAAAACAAATATTCAGCTTTGAAATGAAGATCTGGACTTGAAGACTGGGGACTACTAATCCCAGTAGGTCTCAGTCGTTGCTGTGGGTAGAATTGCCGCATATGCGTAAATCATTCCTTTTTTATGATCTTTGGCTTCTGCTGGTGTGAGAATGATTGCACATGTGTAGTTGGTCAGTATTCTGTGTTAACCTGGTAAATGGCCCTGCACACATGTGCAGTTTGTTCTTTCACATTTCCTAGCTTTAAAGGGAACCCTGCATCTGCGCGGTAAATGAAACAAAAACATAAGAAAACGGCAAGACGATCAAATGACCCAGAAGAAAACGCCATTGTGCAGAGAGGCACATAAGGAGCGGGACAGAGCTGCAGAGCGATTTCCCAGGAAAACAAAAGGAAATCTCAAGGAGTGGGGATGAAAGAAAGTTCCAGTAAATCACTTACGTTCAGGAACAAGAACAAAAATCTGGAAATGATCCCATTCAGTTAGGGGTGAGGAGCCGATGGGGAAGAGAGAAAGCTGCAGGAAGCAGATTTAAAGCAAAATGAGCTTGCTGGAAGTCAGAAGTTCCAAGGAGAAAGCCAAAGGTTGGTGAATCTTTACTACAGGCCTGAGAAGCAGTAGTTTTCTGCTGGTATGGCTGAGTATGTGAGATTGCATGTTAGGCAAAGTTTGAATGCACATGGTGATCCAGAGGAGAGGAATGTCATAAGGAGAGGTTGAAACACGGGAGGTGGATCCTTGGTGAAGACATCCGAGAGAAAGCAACACTTGGGAGAAGTTCCAAGTCATGTTCTTTGAGAGCAGAGATTGGAAACCCTTATGTGAAAGATGGTGTTCAAATGAGACCAGCTGGTTCGAAGTGTGACAAGCATCTGGAGGGGGTTGATGAGGAATCCGTAGAGGTTATTTTGGGTGGCATCCATGGTTTCAGAGTATGTGATGTCTGACCACAGATCTCCTGCTGGTTTACATGGACTGATTAATAAGTACAGGATGGATTTAGTAACTTTTGTTATCCATACAAATCAGTATATATCTGTAAAGGTATAGTTAGGGGTGAAGGAATATCGTAATATAGTTAACCTTTTCTTGTTTAATAAATGTTTTTTTTGTTTAACATTCATCAGCCGACTCCCGTCACTCTGTTCAGTAGTCGCTCTTTCATGTTTCTAAACAAATATAAAAGTTAGGATCATTCAAGCCCGGTTCCACCCTGGGATCCAACTAGTCCATTGGGTAACATCAGTAATAACACTTCTCAGATACTTTTTTCCCTTTGGGGGAATATTTCGGAAGTGGTGGCAGGATGCACTACCTCATGAACGTTCCTTCTGTGGTCAACAATTCAATATCATTATCATAGAATTTACAGAGTCTGCACCGGCTCTTGGAAAGAGCACCCTATCCAAGGTCAACACCTCCACCCTATCCCCATACCCCAGTAACCCCACCCAATACTAAGGGCAATTTTGGACACTAAGGGCAATTTATCATGGTCAATCCACCTAACCTGCACATCTTTGGACTGTGGGAGGAAACTGGAGCACCCGGAGGAAACCCACGCACACATGGGGAGGATGAGCAGACGCCGCACAGTGACCCAAGCTGGAATCGAACCTGGGACCCTGGAGCTGTGAAGCAATTGTGTTGTCCACAATGTTACCGTGCTGCCCAATATGTTCTATCATAGAACACTGGCTCTGAGATGGGGCCGCCACTTCTGCACTAAAAGTCCTCTCCTGTAAATTGTCATTGGAAAGGTGAAATGCACCGCAGAGATCACTAAATCTTTATGGGAAGCTTTCTTCAAGGCCAGTGACATGCACCATGACTTTGCCGATGACCATAAAATTGGTCTCATTGACAATTTCCGTACATGTTAACCATTTTCTGAAGTACTTTTCTCATTTCTTCAAATAATTAGAAGAAAATATTATACTCAGTTTCAGACCTTCAAGAGCCTAAGCCTTGACAGAAGAACCTGAAAATCCCTGCAATGCAGAAGGAGGCCATTCATCCCATCGATTCTGCAAGGACCCTCTGAAAGAGCACTCCACCAAGGCCCACTCCTCTGTCCCCATCCCGCAACCTAACCTACATATTTTTAGCTACAAAGGGGCAATTTATCATGGCCAATCCAGCTAACCCACACATCTTTGGAAACTGGAGCACCCGGAGGAAACCTACCCAGACACAGGACGAATATGCAAACTCCACACGGTCATCCAAGGTCGGAATCCAGGTCCCGGACGCTGTGAGGCAGTAGTGCTAACCACTGTGCTACCATGTCATCTCATCTTACTTATTTGGCAAAAGACGACCTCCTATACCAGGAAGCTGGGCAGATCAAGCTGTGTGGGAGATGCTCTATATCCACCTGCCAATATCCATACACCCACTTCACTAACAGATTTTGATGAAAGGTCACATGTGAATTTTATTTCTCTCTTCACAAAAACTGCTTGGTCCACTGAGTGTTTTCAAAATATTCTGGGTTTTAACCTGCTTCAACCTCTAGTTTCCTACCCTCTTCATTAAGCCACATCTACCTCCCCCCCACAACGTGATTATAATAGCATAATGAGGAAATATGTTGAGCCATGAGGTTACAGAATGTGGAGTACAATTCTGCTGACCCATAATACCTGATGGATGCCCAGTTCTGAGCTCCAAATTTGTTCTGAATTCATTCCAGATAGAACCATGGTAGTGTTATGCAACATAATGGGCAGTATCCTCAAGATGACGTGGACTTTTTCCACAAGGATTGCGCGGTCGTCACTCTCATCAATGCAATCATTGGCATGTGCATTTGCGACAGGTAGATTGTTGAGGATGAGGTTAAATAGGTTATTTCATTGTGTTAGTTCTTTCACCAGCTATCCTGCAAAATCAGCCTAGCCGCTATGTCCTTCAAGACATAGTTTATAGTAAGAAGTCTTACCATACCAGGTTACAGTCTAACAGGTTTGTTTTGAATCACTAGCTTTTGGAGCACAGCTCCTTCCTCAGGTGAATAAACAGGTGGGTTCCAGAAACACACATATAGACAAAGTCAATGATGCAAGACGATACTTTTGAATGCGAGTCTTTGCAGGTAATTAAGTGTTTACAGGTCCAGACAGAGCGACTGGAGAGAGGGATAATCACAGGTTAAAGATGTGCGAATTGTCTCAAGCCAGGACAGTTGGTAGGAACAATTACATTGCCTATTGTCTTAAAATTAACTTGAAATTATGCTTGTTGGATCTATCCAAACCCAGACATAAAGTTGTATTAACTGAGCTAACCTTAAAGGTTGGGTGCAAATTGAATACTTTTGGGGGGGTTTAACACCATTCCAGCATAGCATCATTAGTAACAGAAAATCTAGGCTCTGCCTTATAAAACCAGCTTTTCAGTTTGCTTTAATTTTCACATATTTAGATATATATTATTGTTTCTTTGTGCATTTGCTAAATATTGAAAAACAATCAGGAAATAAATGCAATTTTTATTTCTTTAATAATAGTTAAAATGTACTACCAGCTCAAGAATCACAAATTAAGAGTAAGAGTTACTTTGAATCATTGTTCAGAGTGGAATTCCACAGAAATCCTCGTGAGGAGGCATTTTGCATCAGTGCACTGTATTTGAACATTTGAAAATTACTAGATACAGTGCATAGAGAATAATATTGTTCTTTCAAAGCAATGTTTCTGCTGGGATGGGAAATTTTGATGGTAATAATTATTTAAATTTTTTTTTAAGAGTACGTAAATCATTTTTCCAATTAAGGGGCAATTTAGCACGGCCAATCCACCTAGCCTGCACATCTTTAGGTTGTGGGGGCGAAACCCACGCAAACATGGGGAGAATGTGCAAACTCCACACGGACAGTGACCCAGAGCCGGGATCAAACCTGGGACCTCGGCGCTGTGAGGCAACAGGGCTAACCCACTGTGCTGCCCTGGATGGTAATAATTCTTACCGATTGAACGCAGGTACCAGTCTGAATCAGTATGTTTTTTGTTCCAAATCTCAGCACCTGCAGCGCTCACCAAAGACATGGCCACAAGAATGCAGAAGAGGACCAGGATCTGTACATTTGTAACCCTTTCAACGTTGGATCGCTTCAATGGTGCCTTAGTAGAATTCTGCATTTTGAGAAAGCACACCAAACAAAAATAATTAATGTATGATCAAACTTTTGAAAATCGATAATGCTTCACATTTTAGAATTCATGCTCCATGATTGTTGGAATTTTAAAAATCATTTAAATCCTTTGGCAAATTGAAAGTTCTTTAATATACACCTATGCAATATCAAACAAGCCAAATGGACCAAAAGTATAAACTTCAGACACTAAAACATTAACCCTTCCCTCACCATTCTGAAAATTTATGAATTTGCACTCTTCAATTTTGCTGCATATAATTTTGATATGAGCAATGGATTATGGCTGCATGATACTCTATGAACCGAGCAAAATGGAATCCAGTCTCAGAAAGTCTGACATTTAGGCAATCTTCAAAATGAAAGTTTAAAAAAAAATTTCAGGCATATTATGAATCCCAAATCAGTGCCAAAGATGTGAAGCATGAACCTATAAAATTCTGTACCTACGTAAAAAGTGAAAAAATGATTTCCATTTACTCTAATATCCACGTCGCAAAACAATCTTATTCTCACAGATGATTGTGGAATTGTTGGGTCAAACCCACGTGTTGAAGTTCGTCTTATTCCACACACATTTCATTCACTGATCAAGCTTCCAACCTACACAATAAGATGTTTAATATGATTCTATTCCTAATTTCACAACTACCAAAGCAGTTGTGTTATAAGACCATAAGACAGAGGAGCAGAATTAGGCCACTTGGCCCATCGAGTCTGCTCCGCCATTCAATCATGGCTGATATTTTTCATCCCCATTCTCATGCCTTCTCCCCATAACCCCTAATCCCCTTATTCATCAAGAACCTATCTAACTCTGTCTTAAAGCCACTCAATGATTTGGCCTCCACAGTCTTCTGCAGTAAAGAGTTTCACAGATTCACCACCCTCTGGCTGAAGAAACTCCTCCTCATCTCAGTTTTAAAGGAACGTCCCTTTAGTCTGAGATGGTGTCCTCTGGATCTACTTTTTCCTACAAGTGGAAACATCCTCTCCACATCCATTTTATCCAGGCCTCATAGTATCCGGTAAGTTTCAATAAGATGCCCTCTCATCCTTCTAAACTCCAATGAGTACAGACCTATAGTCCTCAACCGTTCCTCATACGACAAGTTCTTCATTCCAGAGATGATTCTTGTGAACCACCTCTGGACCCTTTCCAAGGCCAGCAAAACCTTCCTTAGATATGGGGCCCAAAACTGCTCACAATAATCTAAATGGGGTCTGACCAGAGCCTTATACAGCCTCAGAAGTACATCCTGGTCTTGTATGCTAGCCCTCTTGCCATGAATGCAAACTTTGCATTTGCCTTCTTAACTGAACCAGCACATTAACCTTAATAGAATCGTGAACAAGGACTCCCGTGTCCCTTTGAGCTTCTGATTTCCTAAGCATTTCCCCAAATATTTTATTGTATTGAGGACATGAGGTTACACCCTTTCACTGTATCTAATACAACTTTGGTAGAACCAATGGATGATACTACTACTATTTAATTTAGAAGTTTCCCAGAATTAACTGATAGGGGCATTAAGGCTGTTTATCATTTCAATCGGTTTTTTTATAAATGTTTTTTATTGGGTTCCTGAACAAAGTATATTTACCGTTATGTGCACAGAAGATATATATAGAGCACACACAAACGTACCAAAAAAAAGAAATAATAAAGAAATAAAAAATCAAATTAAATAACTGGTCAGGTATTATGCACCAGCTCAACAGCAGCAACTCTGTAGAATTGGCAATATTATTTATAACACATAAGCATCTGTTTGTGGGATTGGGGGGGGGGGGGGGGGGGAGAGAGAGAGAGAGAGAGAGAAACTGGGGAGGTAGATATACATTTGGGGGCCGATCTTAAACTACAAGGAGTAAAGGCCATGTTAAATAATTTTCTGTCTTCAATTATACTGGCCGTACATATTTATCCATTACCTACAAGATATTTTAAATTATGTTTAAGCAAATTCTGATTCTTGCAGGCAAAGATTTGGAAAAATGTTCTATTCAGTTTGTACCAATTTTAATTTTTTATAATTAAACAATTAAGTCTGTGACAGTACGAACATTAAACATTCACATTTGTTGCTTCAGCATATCTGTGACAGTAATATCACATACAAAGCTTTGTCGAGCTCAATCACACTCATGTATTGAGTATTACCAGTCTATAAGAGGAACAATTTTGTGTACCAACTTGGAATCCTAATTTTACAACTTCTTCAGTCGATACAGTTTACAATTTACAATTACAATATGCAAGTACAATCTGATACAATTGTTTTAAAGGGAGGCGGTGGCATAGTGGTAATATCATTGGTCTAGTAATCCAGAGGCTCAAGCTAATGCTCTGTGGACAAGAACTTAAATTCAATTAATACAAGTAAATGGAATTTAAAGCTAGTCTCAGTACAAGTAATCATGAAACCATTGCTGATCATCATAAAAATCCATCATATTCACTATGGCCTTCAGGGAAGGAAACCCTTCCCGCAGGGGCCCACAAGGATCTGTGCTTGGACCCCAACTGTTCATGTTATACATTAATGATTTGGACGAGGGAACTAAAAGTATTATCTCCAAATGTGCAGATGATACAAGGTTGGGTGGGAGGGTGAGCTGTGATGAGGATGCAGAGATGCTTCAGCGGGGTTTGGACAGGCTGAGTGGCTGGACACGTGCATGGCAGATGCAGTATAATGTGGATAAATGTGAGGTTATCCGCTTCGGTAGCAAAAATAGGAAGGCATATTACTATTTGAATGAATGTAAATTGAGAGATATGGATACTCAAAGAGATACTCATGCATCAGTCATATCTAGCACAAAGGAAGATGGTTGCAGTGGCTGGAGGTCAATCATTTCAGTCCTGGGGCATCACCTCAGGAGTTCCTTAGGTATTGTCCCGAGCCCAGCTATCTTCAGGTGCTTCATCAATGATCATCCCTCCATCAGAAGTGGGTGTTCACTGATGATTGCACAATATTCAGCACCATTCGTGATTCTTCAGAGATTAGAGTAGTCCATGTCCACATGCAGCAAGACCTGAACAATATTCAGGCTTGGGTGATAAGTGGCAAGTACCGGCAGGCAAAACTATCGCCAAACGAGAGAATTCAACCATCTCCCCTGAAGGGTCATCATTGATCAGAAACTGGACTGGACCGGCATACAAATACTGTGGCTTCAAGAGCAGGCCAGAGGCTGACAATTCTGCAAAGACTAACTTCACCTCCAAAAGCCTGTCCACCATCCACATGGGCAACACGGTGGCACAGTGGTTAGCACTGCTTCCCCACAGCACCAGGGACCCAGGTTTAATTCTGGCCTTGGGTAACTGTGTGGAGTTTGGACAGTCTCCTCATTCCTGCGTGGGTTTTCTCTGAGTGCTTCGGTTTCCTCCCAAAGTCCAAAGATGTGTGGGTTAAGTGGATTGGTCATTCTAAATTGCCCCATAGTGTCCAAAGGTTAGGCCGGGTTATCGAGTTACAGGGATGTGGTGGGGTAGTGGGCTTAGTTAGGGTGCTCTTTCAGAGGGCCAGTGTAGACTTGATGGGCCAATTGGCCTCCTTCTGCACTATAGGGATTCTTTTCTATGATTCTATGAAGCAAGGCACAAGTCAAGAGTGTGATCCACTTGCCTGGGTGTATGCAGCTTCAACAACACTCAAGAAGCTTGACACCATCCAAGACAAACATCTGAAGAGTAACAAATGGTATCTGAAAACTTACAGAATTGTGGTCACAGTTCGCCACATGTTCCCCCACTGCAACTTTAATGACCTGACCGGGCTCGTTCCCTAGTACTAGGTCCAATATAGCCCCCTCGCTAGTCGGACTATCCACATATTGTTACAGAAACCCTTCCTGGACACGCTTAACAAATTCCTCATCATCCGGACCCCTGGTACTCAGATATTTCCAGTCAATATGAGGAAAATCAAAGTCTCCCACTGCAATAACCCCATTCCCCCCATCTCATCCAACTCACTTTCCGCCAGAAAAACGGATTCATCGCGCCAGCTGGATTTTTACCAGCAACCAGTGAGGAACTCGCCATGCAGGACAACTGGACAGCAACTCCATCAGTCTTGCCTACGGTCTAAATGAGGGGGCGGAATCCTTTATACTCACAGATCTGTGCCCGATCAAGGGGCCCGGCATTGGGAAGGGAAACCCAACGAGAAGGCATCGCCCTTACTGCTGATCTCCTTCCCCGGTATCTCCATCCTGTCCCACTGATCTCTCTCCAGGTAGATTTCAGCAATACCTGATGAAGGCCCAATACCGGCAGAGCCACTGTTCCCATTGACACTGTCAGTACTGGAGAGCTGCTGGCCTCTGATTGGCTGGCAGCATATAAGGCCTGCATGGTGTTTGATTCTACAGGATACCCGATGAACACAAGAGCACACGAGTTAGGAGCAGGAATAGCCCACTCGGCCTGCTCCAACATTCAATAAGATCATGGGTGCTCTGGTTGTGGCTTCTACTCCCCTTTCCTGTCCGTCACTCATACGGCTGGGCTCCTTTGCTGAACAAAAATCTCCCTTGCTTATCAAAAATCTATCTAACTCAGCCCTGAATATACTCAATGACCCAGCCTCTACTGATCTCTGAGGAAGAGAATTCCACAGACTAATAACTTAATTAATTAAATCATTATTCAGGCAAATGTCTGATTTTCACAAAACTGCTCTGGGGCTCCTGGAAGTGCTCAATGTGGCGTTCCCATCCTTTTTTCAATAAGTAGAGGTGAACCTTGCCTAGAACATTAATCTCTACCCAAGTAGTCTGCAAAGGAATGTTAAGCAAGTGGGCAAGAAGATGGTAGATCTGGGGAAATGTGAACTTATACACTTTTGGTAGGAAGAATAGATAACAGAATATTTTTAAAATGTTAGTATACTTTCAAATATTGGCGTTCAGATGCATTTTGATGTAGACAAAAAAGTTAACATGCTAGTGCATCACACAATGAGGGAATCAAACAGTATGTTAGTCTTCAATGTAAGAGGTTCAAAGTATAAGTGTGAGAACGACTTGTTGCAATTGCACGGGGCTTTCGTGAGACTACACTTGGAATACTGCATACAGTTTTGGCATCTGCTCCTGAACATGAATATACTAACCTTAGAAGGGGGTGCAATGTAGATTCACTGGATTGATTCTTGAAATTAGAGGGTTGTCCTCTGAGGAGGTATTGAGTTGGGTGGGGTCTTCTCCTTGGAGTTTAGACGAATGAAAAGGAAATCTCACTGCAACATAATTTGAGGAGGAGGAGGATGCTGGAAGGTCATTCCCCATCTAGAATGAGGGCTCACAGTCTCAGGATAAGAGGTCGGCCATTTCAAACTGATTTGAGGAGAAACCTCTTAACTCAAAGGTGGATGCTCATTTGTTGAATATATTCAAAGCTAAGATCAATAGGTTCTTGGATTCTAAGGGAAGCATGAGATATGGATATCAGGCAGGAATCTGTAATTGAGAGTAAAGAATTGCCATGATCTACAGAATGACAGAGCTGGCTGCAGGGACTATGTGGCCTACTTATCTTAATGAGCCGTACAGTCCGAATCAGGTAGTATAAACTTGAATATTGAATTCAAAAGTTAAGGACAAGCAAAAGAGAGGGGTAAAAGAAATATTGTACTGAGTGAGAGGTAAAAGAAACAAAGTATTTTTTTACAATATTAAAAGCTCTGACAATAATTAAAAACAGAAGCAATGAGATTACACATTTGTAGAAGTTGATTTTCAGTGCCAAATAGGTTGTTTGGCAGTTTTTAAGACTTACTATGCCATGAAAAGGTATTTAAACTGAATGAACAAATCCTAACCTTTATGGTGAGTTTAGTCCACACCAATGAGCTCAGTACAGGATTTAGTTTTGTTAAATACATTTCAATGCTTGTTCGATGCTTTTGAATGGTGAATCAGTTGCGGAGATGCCATTTTGGGGACGTTTCTGGGGTAGCAGTGTAGGATTTCTAGGTTTTTGCATTTAAATCTTCATCACAGAAATTGGAACATAAACAATAGTTAACAGTGATTTTACAGGAAAACCTGTTCTAATGATTAGGTTATGTTGTTAATGAGGGGACATGTTGGAACAAAAAGCAATTGGTACATCCAACAGTCTAATGGTTTTTTAAATTCTCTTCTGTTTAGATGCAACCATGAGATTTGGAACAGGTGTTTTCACCATAATTTTTAAAAATGCAAATATAAGCTGTAATTGCACAATTCATAAAAAATAGACAATAAATTTAGATAACAACCTGCACTAGTTTAGTGTCGTGTCCAGTGTAGACCACAAGGCCTTGAATCCATTGCGTATTCCTCAGCTGTGCTCCTCTCAACAGAATTTGATCAGGTCCTACAGGAACAGGACTGCAGCAGGATAATAACATCATTATAAACACAAATCCAAACTCTGCACACTACAGAAATGTACAGCTATTCAGTTCAAAGCTGCAACTTTAATGATGTAAATTCGAAGGCCACAAACATCTGTGTTTGCAATGTTCAGAAAACGTGAAAAATTGTGTGTCAAAGCTGTCAAACGCTATAATAACAATATTCAGGAGTTTCTTCTACTGCTTCCTAAAGATGCATCGCAAAATACAGGCAGCACTCCACTTGTCCATCATCGCACCCATGAAGTAGCCTTTGTGATCCCTACTCAGGGAAAATGTAGAGACAAGTACAAGAATCTGTGAAAAATTGTATAAGATCCAAACTAAAGATTAGAGAATGAGCTTATTTACAGATGGCAGGAAATCAGTTGGCTGGATCCACTGGTGAGCCCTACAACAAAGTAGGCGGATTTGAGCCTTCAGTAGAAACCTTTTCCACATAAAATTCAACACACTTTCAGGAGAAGGAAATGGGTGGAAATTATCCATTACTCTGCAGTGATCAGATTGCAAGTGTCCTTTGACTTGGCTCACTTGTCCGTCTTCTTGCCAAAATAATAGGGGCCAATGGTCTCACAAAGCCAAACTAGGCGAACAACTCAATTAAAAAAAACACCCCAAGACAATGACAGAAACATAATCAGACAGAAATTGGAGGAGGAAATAATAAGGGGGGACGAATAAAAGCTTGATCAGGGGACTCTTAGCAATGAGTCACAATATTGTGAATTCAAGCACCATTTCAATTCTTAAGCACAAAAACTCAAATGGCACTTCAGTGCTGTACTGAAGATAATGTTGCACTGTAGAAGGTGTCATCTTTTGAGCGAATATATCTCTCAGGCAATTATAAAAGATTGCATGACAGGATTCAAAGAAGAGTAGGAGAGTTCCCATGGGGTTCGAGTGTTGCAAACATCTAGTTTATAATTCATATGTTTTAGAATAACTCACAGTTTTAGGAATTAAAGACTTAAATGTAACATAAACGGAAAGGCCTGATTGAGAAACTGATAAACAATCATAAAACAAATGAAATAGCTTTGGTTTAATTACCCATGTTTTTATTACAAGGGGTCAGAGTTGAAAATTAAGTTAAATAATGGGTGACCAACCTCTGAACCTCTTTGTAGGTTGAGTCTGTAGAGAGGGCAATTACATTCACTAGAAATAGAGCTTATTCATATAGATTACATAATCAAAGAGTTTTGTTGAAGGTAAATCATTTATTAATATTTTTGTTTGAGAACAAAGCATGCCACATTGTCATAGAGGTGACCTATACTGAGTAGATGGTTCTTTTGTTTAAGTTAACTGGGTGTTTGCTCACAAGAAAGAAGTTGCCGTTTTTCTTTGGTGTAGTTTGCATCTAATTGATTTAAGAAAGCCAATAGGGGATGATTGTTAGTCAGGCCTGCACTTTAAGCAGAGGAAAATATTAACTTTATTGTCCACCATACAGAATATGGGTGGGGCTCAAGCTCAGTTTGGATTTTGATGGGAAAAGCAGCTGTAAGATCTGCCTAGTTAGTAGCCAGAGAACAATATCTGTGGTGCACCTCAAAGAGCCTTGTGGCAGAAAACAGTCAGTAGGATTAACTTGGAAGCTGTGAGAAAGACATTTTGGGGGAAAAGTAGATCTGAGTTCATAGCATAAGTAATTACAAGCCATAGAATAATAGCGCTTGATTGTTTAATTCTTAGACAATAGTTTTTTTTCATTTGAACACATAAAATCTTGTTGCGTAGTTCTGTCAGTTAATTTTAGGGTGTTCTGTTTTCTTTTTCAGGGTGTTAATGGTCCCTTACAGGATTGTAACACCAGTCAATTTATGCTTACTGGACACCACCAAAACAACTGAATTGGTCAGTTATCTCATTACAGTTCATGGATGCAAGAATGCACAATTTGATTTATTTGCTTTCCTGACAATGCAACAGTAGTGACTACACTTCAAATGTACTTCACTGGCTTACAAAGCTTTGAGAAGTTCTGAGGTCATGATGAGATACTTTATAGATACATGCTCTTCGTCCTTAAACGTGGACAGCACGGTAGCACAGTGGTTAGCACAGTTACTTCACAGCTCCAGGGTCCCAGGTTTGATTCCCAGCTTGGGTTACTGTCTGTGCAGAGTCTGCACGTTTTCCCCGTGTTTGCGTGGGTTTCCTCAGGGTGCTCCAGTTTCCTCCCACAGTCCAAAGATGTGCAGGTTAGGTGGATTGGCTATGCTAAATTGCCCTTAGTGTCCAAGAAAGGTTGGGTGGGGTAACGGGGATAGGGTGAGGTATGGGCTTAGGTAGGATGCTCTTTCCAAGGGCCGGTGCAGACTCAATGGGCCGAATGGCCTCCTTTTGCGCTGCAAATTCTATGATTCTATAATTTTATGGAGAGGGACAGAGGGTTAGGGATTCTGGAGTTTTAGCCCTAGTTTGTTGGAAGAACTACAGCCAACATGGGCGAGGGGGAACAGGGCAAGCATGGGCCTGGATTTGGATAACTGCAAATTTATCACAGACTATTAAGATCTGGAGGGGAAAAACCATGAATGAATTTCAACTTAATAATAAAAATTCAAAATTGTAGACTTGGGACAATGGAATCAATGTAGGTCAGCAAGCACAAGAGTCATGATTGAGAAGGACTTGCAGGGTGGAGGTTTGGACTGTATCCAGGAAAGCACTGCAACAGTCAAGCCTTTAAGTCATAGACATGAAGGAGCATTTTAAAAATACTTTCACAAGGTTTGAGTGTTGTCGGATGGGCCAACTCTTATTGCCCATTACCAACTGTCATTGAGAAGTTAGTCATGAGCCACCTTCTTGAACCGCTCAGTCCATGTGGCGTAGGTACATACACAGTGCTGTTAGGAAAGGAATTTCTGGATTTTCACTCCGTGACAATGAAGGAACAGCAATATAGCCAGGATGGTATGGGGCTTGGAGGGGAGCTTGCAGGTGATGGCAGTCCTAGGTCCATGAGATTTCTTTCCCTAAAGGACATTAACAAACCAGGGGCTTTTACAGCAATCTACCATGGTTACATGTTCACCATTACTGAGAATAGCTATTAATTCCAGATTTATTGAATTTAAATTCCAATATGAGATTTGAACCTGTGTCCCCCGAGTATTATTCTGGGTTACAGGCCAAATTTGGCAGATGGGCTTATGAAAGAGTAGAGATAGACGATTTGGCAAAAGTGAAAGTCACTGGACTTTGTGATGGCGGGGTATGGGGCACGAAATGCAGATCATGGTCAAATAGGATGCTGTGGGTAGGAACAATCAGTTTCAATCTGAAATATTAGCCATGGAGAGGGCTGAAATCAGGGGTGAGAGTGCAAAATTTTAATGAGGATAATATATGAAAGATTTAGTATTCCCGATGTTTAAATGAATAAAATTTCAGCTCATCCAGGGCTAAATGTCAACATAAGGTCAGTGGCAAGGTTAAGAGATGACGGAGTGATAGAGCTGGGTGATGGCAGTGTGCACATCCAATCTCACATCACCTATTGTCACTGATGAGGAAGAGGAAAGGATGAAGGAAAACTGGATGTACAAGACTGGAGCCAAGTCCCATTCAAGAATGAAAGGGAGGAGAATATTCTATTCAACAATGTCAAAAGCTGCAGAAGGAAGGTCAGAACAAAGAAAACTAAGGAGTTGAATAAATTATAAATTTAATGAATCTCTCATGATGAATTATGATGAATTCCTATTAAACGCCATCATACACGTAATGCTTGGTGGCATAGTGGTTAGCACTGCTGCCTCACAGTACCATGGACCCAGGTTCAATTCGGCCTTGGGTGACTGTGTGGAGTTTGCACGTTCTCCCGGGTGCTCCAGTTTCCTCCTACAGTCCGAAGATATGTAGGTTAATTGGGGTTGCGGGGCTAAGGTAGGTAAGTTGGCCTAGGTAGGATGCTCTTTCAGGGGTTCAGTGTAGACTCGATGGGCCACATAGCCTCCTTCTGCACTGTAGGGATTCTAATGAGTAAACGAAGGAGAAAAATTCCCGTTCTTAACCAAGTATCTTGTGATGAATAACTCAGATTTGAAAAGATAGCACTAGCATCTTCCGATACCACATTTCCTACGATAACATAATATAATCAAGGTTAAAAATGAAAGGCAAAAGTGTCTATCAATTGTAATGCTTAAAGGTGCAATTAATGTGTGTTGCCATGACTAATAAAGCAGCAAATAAAATTACCCATCAAAGCAACCCTCCTAAAGCATGCAGAGTTTCTGAAGAAAGCATTACAATAGACCTACTGTATCCATTTGATTGGAGTTTGGATAACACGACTTTGGAAAGTTAAGAACTTTGATGTTTCTTAGTAGTTCCATTTTCAGAATCAAGCCCCAATTTTTGGTACTGTTCAAGACATAATTTATCAAAGTAATAATTTAGCCAGATTTACTCACACACCTCCTACTGACTTGGTCACTGGCATAACCCGAGCCACAGTCTTAAGCCCACCCTCCAGGATGGGGAGCAACAGAGCCTAATGAAGTTAGAGAAAATGATACAAGTGGAGGAGAAAAACAATTATGTCAAAATTTAGCAATACCCATTGCTCCCAATTTGGAGGTTGCCAGTGAAGTCATAGAGATGTCGATTGGGTCCATCACATTCTAAACTCCCAGTCATCTTCATTAAATCTGCAGTGGATAGAATATTAGCAGTCACGGGCAAACCCTAACAAAAAAGAAAGATAAATAACATTTAGATCATTCCATTTTAAAAAGAAATACTAGGAACATAGTAAATATTTCTCATGGCACGAACCAAATAAATGGGAAAATACAAAATGTTAAAGTACATCTACTATGTTAAAATGAAATAAAGCAAGTTAAAACTTCACTATCCTCATAAAAATCCCAGAAACATTTCAGGTAATAGAGCTTCCGACAATAACTAGCTGTTGTGAATTATGGGTTCCTCATTGGGGCTGGGGAATCCCTTGCGAGTGGAGAACACCGTGGGGAGTGAGGTGCTCAGTTGTGGTGGGGTGATGGGAGTGAGAAACGTTCCATGCAGGGCTCAGTCTGGGTATGTACAGTAGTTACGCTGAAGTTAGAAGTGCTTTTATTTTTTCCGAACTGTTTCGAACTAACGACTAGCACATCACTGGCAGAACCATCCAAATTTAGCAATTTAAACCGCTTTATCGAATAGTTCCCAGCACAATTGTCTGAAGGGAAGTTAACTCTTCTGGACATTTGCCGGTTAAACCCTTGACTGGGAATTTCCAAGAGGGATTCCCCAGCGCGTCTTTGGAGTACCCCTCAAATCCTATGCTGGGAAGTCAGGAAGTTGAAGGCCCATGTGTCCATCAGGTCCTAAATAGTAAAATATTTCTATGAAACACCAATTTGGAGTGGAACTTGATTTACCTGTCGTACTTTGAGATTTGTTTCCCCATCCAGATTAGAAGTTTCAATGTAACACATTGCCTGCGGCTCACTGGGAAATGAAAAAGCGATTAGTTCAATGATATACAGCAAAAGCACAAAAACATCGTGCACATGTTTTGCATAAAAGCAACAATAAACAGAAAAGGGGCACTTAACATTAAATAATGATTCAACAATATAGAAGAACCCATTAAAGCTGACAGAGATAGATTTTAGTCAATCTCTTTCTTCAAGCAGAAAACCAGATTGGTAATTGTGAAGATATGAGTTTATCTAAAAATCATTGTTGCCATTAGATTCCCGATTTATATTTATTCCTTTATTTCCTTTCCAGATTCTTGCCCATTACTCTTCCAACTGTACAACTACATGAACATGCTCGAAACCCCTCCCAAATTTTGCTTCTCCTAATCTAACAGCACTTGCTGGATGAAGTTTTTACAGCATTTTTAGCCCTACAATTGACCAGCACAGCAGCCTGACACATCTCTTTTGTGCAAGTCTTCAGAAGAAGTATCAACAGGCTGCGGGAGACATAACATCTAAATCAAACGGCTTTCTCACCATTATATATACGACATGTAGCAGGTGTTATTGGGCAAGTATGTGGGAACATCAGACAAATTTGGGCCCGAGATTCTGCCCTGCCTTGGATCAAATCAACCAGGATAGACCAACTGAACTTGGGATCTTCCTGGCTTTATTTCACACAGAATATGTTCCAAGGCTGAGCCAGAAACAGGGTTTATGTATTGTTATATCAGTACCATAATTATTGTTGTATGGAATACCTAAATGTTGGTCTCAATTAGGATTAATTAAATGCGAGGATTTCTGGTGCACTTGCATTTTCGATATTCATCAATTCAGAAATTAGCCAATAAAGATAACCTGATCTAATTGGTAAACAAAATACTCAACACTGCCAAATAAGGAAAATGATTGCACAAGTTACATTTAATAAATAAAGGTAAAGTCGCCATAGTCCCAGATAGGCTGCATTCCCTTTTGAGGGGGAGAGCTGACTGGTGGTGATTTAACTAGAGGATCACCACACCTCAGGCAAGGGGCAAGGTTGAGAAGGCGGGGCTTTCATGAATAACCTCAGCTAGTACAGGAATAGCTCAAGGTCTATACAAACAGAAGTGAACTGCAATTATCTCATCACTTTTTGAGCAACAATTTCTGGATTTTCCTCTCATTACATATTAATGAAGGCATGTTCAGGCAGTAAGTGGCTATATACTTTTCCGATAATGGATTAAAGCAATAGTAGCATAGTTTTATTTCTGAAAGGTTTAGCATAATCTGAAGGCTACTCAAAAGTGAGCTCTTCAAAACAACCTGAACTATTTTGAAAATGTTGCATCACCTTAAATGTTCCAAGATATTAATAATAATAATAATAATCGCTTATTGTTACAAGTAGGCTTCAATGAAGTTACTGTGAAAAGCCCCTAGTCACCACATTCCGGAGCCTGTCCGGGGAGGCTGGTACGGGAATTGAACCCGTGCTGCTTCCTGTTTTCATTACAAGCCAGCAATTTAGCCCAGTGTGCGAAACCAGCCACTTAAAAAGCCCCTTAAAAAGTTCAACAAGACTTACAATTTGTTCTATTATAATTTGTAATTTTCCTCACACAGACATTTCTTCTGTGACCCTATAATATTCGCAAACTATAGTCCTGGTGGTCTGTTATGAGGGACTTGCTTTTTAAAACTGTGCTTCTGTACTCTCAGTGGAAGTAAACGTGTCCCTGGTGGCTTTATCAAAGCAAACTATTAGAGAGCATCGGATAACCCATATAGTGTTTAAGAGGGATTTGAGGAGAAAGCAAACATATACAAGGAAACTGTAGGAATTAATGGTGTTGTATGAGAGCACAGAGTAGCAGAGGCCTTAAGGACCTTGAATGAACCAAACCATTTATTTGGTAGCAATCTAAGAAAACACATTTAGTAGATGCGCTTGGTATTAAATCGACACATCAAATCCTGAAAGTAGTTGAACCGTATATTTGGATAAGAGTTTAAAGGTAGCAGTATTTCCTTTTTAAAAAAGGAAGTTAAACACGCCATTACCATTAAAATAATTCCAAAAAGAGGGACTGACGGTTTAGAGGTTTAACTTTTTTTAGTTTTTGGAATTTGAATCAGAATCCAGCTTGAACTGAGATAAAAGTTTCCATAGATCATGGTGTGTCAGTCAACCTTTGAAAACTCCAAAAATCCTGCAAAAATAGGTGACAACTTATATGCCACATATAAAATGTAAACCACCCGTGTGGGTGGTGACCTTTTGGAAATGTGAATAAACCATAACACAGGTAATTTATATTGAACTAATGTGGTATGGTTTATTGAATTAATTAATTCTACAAAGTTAGCCTCAACTATGATCAATGCTTTTTAAAACCCCTCAAATTCAATGGGGACGATTTTTCCAATATGGCGGCCAAGTGTTCGCGCCGTTGTGAAAACCGTCGCGTTTCACGAAGGCGCGAACAGGGCCCGGGCATGACCGGGCCAGCACAACACTGAAGCGGTTCACGCCGCTCCAGCCTCCGTACGCGGCGCCAAACGGACCCCTTCCCAACCCGCACATGCACAGTTGGGCAGCTCAATCCTGCGCATACGCAGTTGGGCCGCGCCATTCTGTGCATGCACGGGGAACTTCTTACGTGCGCTGGCCCCGACCCAACATGGGGTCGGTGTACAGAGGCTGGCCACGGTGGGGGGGGGTGGAGGGGGGGGGGGAAGAGAGAGAGAGAGAGAGAGAGAGAGAGAGAGAGAGAGAGAGAGAGAGAGAGAGAGAGAGAGAGAGAGAGAGAGAGAGAGAGAGAGAGAGAGAGGCTGGCCCGCCGATTGGTGGGCCCCGATCATGGGCCAGACCCCTTCGGAGGCCCTCCCTTTCCCGGTGAAGGAGCCCCCCCCTCCTCCCGGGCGTTCCCACTGAGTTCCTGCTGGCAGCGACCAGTGGTGAACGGCGCCGGCGGGACTCTGTTGTGTCAGAGCGGCCGCTCAGCCCATTCAGGGCCGTAGAATCGGCAGGCCCGCCGATTCCAGCGGCTGGCGCCGCGCCAAACGCACCGCCGTAAATGGCACCGATTCTTCGCACCTCAGAGATTCGCACGCCAGCGTTGGGGCATTGTGGTGCGGTTGCTCCGATTCTCTGGTGCGGGGCTTGGAGAATCGCCTCCATTGTCTTCAGCATCCGATGCGGAGTTAATCAAATTCATTCAGAGTCACTTTGACATTGTAAGGATCCCACTCTGGATCGGATGCGGTGTTTTCAGCTTCAGAATCATCCTACCACAACAAATCATCATCCGCTCCATCCACTGAATAGGATATTCTGTAATTAGTGTTTCGCATACTGGGCTAAATCACTGGCTTGCAATACAGAACAGGCAGCAGCGCGGGTTCAATTCCCGTACCAGCCTCCCCAAACAGGCGCCGGACTGTGGCGACTCGGGGCTTTTCACAGTAACTTCATTGAAGCCGACTTGTGACAATAAGCAATTATTATTATTATTATGAATGTATGACCGGATTAGAATTTGTGCATTAACAGCATCCCACAACTTGATGATGAAACCTTACAAAGCATCAAGAGGGGCAACACGTGCATTTCCACTCTTTATGAAGGGTTTTTGCTCAGTCCAAAGATGTGCAGGTTAGGTGGATTGGCCATGCTAAATTGTCCCTTAGAGAGTGCAGAGAAAACAAATCTCCAGAAAACACTCTGGAGAAAGACCTGGATGTTGAAGGCAGAAATTTTAACTGGAGCAGAAGACTCCATTGAATCTCTTTTGAAATCTAGCTCCAAAATGCACTGTAATAATAGTGATAATGTAGTAACAACAAAGTAAATGTATGAGACTGATAGTAATGTAAGATATGATGTAAACTTGTATAACTCCAAATACTTTGGATAAAGACTTGTGGGGGGTGGGTGTAGTAGAAGGGTCTGGTAGTATAGGATCTAGCACATACAGGGTAAATGTGGGACTAAGCACAGTACCAGCCCCACAGTGGTGTAAGAAGGCACATGGCCCAGACCCAGGGCCCATATAGCATTGAGCAAGGCCATGTATAGACCTATGCATGGAGGCACCTCCAAACCTTTACTGTTCATGTGTAAATTGTCCTGGTAGTTTACTTAGTTAACCTACAGAAGACTTCTGAAAACCTCTTCAAGTGATTCTGTTCTGTAACCAACACTTTCCCAACAAACTCAGGGTTTGGACTGGCTCATTGCATCTGATGATGAGGTATGCATTACGCCGATTTTAGTGGACCCATTCTGGTATATGCTTCTCAGACCAGTGACTGGTTCCTGTTGCATGCTGCATTTGGTCCTAGGCATATTTTTCAGAGCAGACTTCTTCTTCAATTCTCTCTCCAATTTTTCACTTACACCAAATTCTCTTGTCGTAGGATAGTTATTTGACAAGTTAGTAAATGTTATATAACCTTTAGCTTGAAACTGGCTTCATACTTCCTTTCTTTTGTTAGAAGATTCACTTCTCTTGGTCGTTCGCCATGTGTGGCCTGCTCTGTGTCTCAAATTCTCACGCATTTTCACAACATAGTCCACTTGATCCCTTGCTCTCAGTTTTAAGGTACTGGTAAGTAAATCATGCATTTGTGGGCTGAAAAACTGAGACTGATGACTGATGAGAGTGTAACGTGTTGTGGCTGAATAGGTCGAGGGGGTGGGGGAGGGGATGGTGAGGGTTAGTTAACCTTTAAGTTGAGTATATGTAAAAACATGATTTTGGAGCCAGATAAATTGGGTCATCTTAAACACTGCGATATATCGTATCCCTTCTTCACCAATTAAAAATACAAAGGAAAATAACATTATCTGCTTTAATTCTCTGCGGCTGCTGATTCACCACTCAAAGTTGATTTTAATTCAGCCTTAAAACAGTTTCATTGCGGGGGGAATTCTCCCTTTTGAGACAAGTGCGGTAGTGGGAGACTCCAGCAGAGCTTTTCCAGCTGGCTAGAGTGGCGGGATCTCATGCCAGATTATACACTTGGAAGCTCATCAGTTATGCACAAAATGGTTGTATGAGGAAAGATTGTGCCAACTGGACCTGTATTCACTGGAACTTAGAAGAATGAAAAGGCATCGCATTGAAATGTAAAGAATTTTAACAGGGCTGGACAGACTGGATGCAGGATGTTGTTTCCTCAGATTGGGGAGGTCTGGAACAAGGGGCGGGATTCTCCCCTACCCGGCGGGGCGAGGGTGGGTCCTGGCGCCGAGGAGTGGCGTGAACCACTCCGGCGTCGGGCCGCCCCAAAGGTGTGGAATCCTCCCCACCTTCAAGGGCTAGGCCCACCCCGGAGTGGTTTGCGCCCCGCCGGCCAGCGGGAAAGGGGCTTGGCACCACGCTAACCGGCGCTGAAGGGCCTCTACCGGCCGGCGCGAGTTGGCGCATGCACGGGAGCGCCAGCGTGTGCTGGTGTCATCCCCACGCATGCGCAGAGGGCTTCGTTTCCGCACCGACAATGGCAGACCGCTACAGCCGCCGGTGCAGAAGAATAGAGCATCCCCACGCTACAGGCCCGCCTGCGGATCGGTGGGCCCCGATCGCGGGCCAGGTCACCGAAGGGGCACCTCCTGGGGCCAGATCCCCCCACGCCCCTCCAAGAACCCGGAGGCCGCCAGGTCCCGCTGGTAAGGGACCTACTCCAATTTACGCTGGCGGGACTGGCAAAGAACGGGCGGGACTTCGGCCCATCGCAGGCCGGAGAATTCGGGCGGCCCCGGGGCCCATTGAGTCGCGTCGGTCCTCGCCATTCTCCGAGGCGGGCGGTACAATTCACGCTGAGGCAATTTTTGGGGACGGAGAATTCGGAGGACAGCGGGGGGGGGGGTCGGAGGGGGGTCGGAGAATCCCGCTCAAGGCGTCACAGTCTCAAGATACTGAGTAGGCCATTTAGGACTGAGATGAGGAGAAATTTCTCAGAGGGTTGTGAACCAGTGGAATTATCTATCTTGGAAGGCTATGGAAACCAAATCATTTAATATATTTATGGAGGAGGAAATACATAGATTTCTGGACTCTATGGGTCAAGGAGTATGGGGAGAGCATTGAGTTTGGTGTTGAGATAGAGGATCAGCAATGATCATACTGAATGGTGGGGCAGGCTTGGAGGACTGAATAGTATACTACAGCTCCTATTTTCTACATTTCATTGTTTGTCCTCCTAAACCATCTCCTTGCCCACCTGGCTGCCATTATGAGCCCTCACTCTTCCCCACTTGCATTGCCTTCCTTACACATTATCCCCTCGTGATTGCCCTTCCCCCATCACCCTCCTTCTACATTGCCTCCCTTGTCTTTGCCAGCCCATTCCTGCCTTGCACCTCATCTCAGGTTGATCTTCGGACCTTTGTTCCAGTGGCTAAAATAGCCCGCAGCAGACTGACACAGATGTGTGGTCACTGGAGGGAGGAGACCTCTGTGCTCCCTAACCCCAGGTGCAGTACTCATCTGCTTCAGTTACACAGGATGGTCCATGGGTCAAATAGAATGGTGCCGCCCATGAAGACCAGTTTAGCATTGGGATGGACAGCAGGAACCCCGGTAAAGTGGTGTACACAGCACATCAGGAGCACCTTGAAGTCTCTGGCGAACTGAGGGCCATCTTGTTTACCCCAAGATTGGAAGCCCTTATGGGATACCAGCAGCCAGCTGTTTTAATGAGAATTAATGAGATACAAAGGATGTTCACGCCACCAGCCAGCGGCAAGACCGACCCACCATCAACCTGTCATTGGGAGAATTGCAGCATGATTTTAAACCAGCAAGTTTCTGACTTTTTTGGCTCCTGCCAGACTCTCCATTCCTACCCGCCACCAAATCTGCTGCGGGTGGGATAGGAGAATTCCACCCATTGTGAGGGGATGCCAGGATCCTCGTACATATTTACATGCTCCTCTACTGCTTCACTTCACCTCACCATAATTCTGCAAACTCTCCTAATCTATGTCCTTTATTTATCTTACTCGGGCTTTCTGTTTATCCCTTCATTCACCAGCAGTGAGAAAGTTGACAGTCTTTCGCTACTTATTTCATCACTATGCTCTCAAACTTGCTACTTCTCATTCCACATCTAACAAGATTCTCAAAACTTTCCTTTGAGACTACACTTCCCATCACCTGATTACTGTTTCCCCTACTCTACTTTGAAGTTAAATATGCTATTGCTGGAGTAATTTGATTTTTTCACACTGGATGGAGCTCTCCCATGCTTGATATTGAGGTATACTGTGCAGAGTACCCGTACATGGACTTTCTAGCTCATGCAAAATCTAACAGAATTCAGCAATGAAAAATGAAAATGAAATGAAAATCGCTTATTGTCACGAGTAGGCTTCAATGAAGTTACTGTGAAAAGCCCCTAGTCGCCACATTCCGGCGCCTGTCCGGGGAGGCTGGTACGGGAATCGAACCGTGCTGCTGGCCTGCTTGGTCTGCTTTAAAAGCCAGCGATTTAGCCCAGTGAGCTAAACCAGCCCAATGGTACTAAGGGACAAAAGTGCTGCCTTTTGAAAAGTCCATTCCCAATACTGCCGTTCCTAATCTTGATGAGTACCACAAGTTCACCACAAGTTTAATACAAAATGTGCCAATAATAAATCTGATAAGTATATCAAATCAGGAGCAGTACTGTGGGAATTTCAAAGGTCGTTACCCTCTCATATGTACTCCATTGAGATAATTGTTTTTTTAAACTAATGACATTAATAGGAGGAACATTCACAGTTAAAATATAAAAATCATTATTCTCTGAATAAATTAAGAGCTGGAGATCTTCTGATATTTTAAAAATTAGTTCAGTTATTTTTCTAGTCCTCAAAATACTTTGTCACATGCCAAGAGGTCTGTTCATTCACTCAGAACTAACAACATCTAATAGTTTTGGAATATGGAAGTATTTGTTAAAATTGCAACACTGAAAACAATTAGCATTGCTTTTAAAGCCTCATTCAGAACAACCTGCAATGAGCAACCTCATATGGTGCCTCACCTGGTGGAGATAATGATCATATCAGCTGGGAGACGCTGCCCATTGGTCACTTTCACAACATCCCCCACTGCAACCTGCAAAAAAAGAACAATGTGATAGGGAAAGAAAGAAAAGGCAGACGACAAAAAACAATACATATATCCAAAAATCACAATTACACTGTTCAAGATACAGACTATCCAGGGTGTTGTCAATAATGTCAAGCTTTAGTTTTGCCTCCATCCAGCTCTTCAATAAAGTCCAAATTTGGATTTGACACTTAATATTGTCTAACCAAAATTTTAAGTAGCTCTTTTAGTCACTTAGCGTGGTTGCAATTCCTCACTTCCCGAAATATATTTCAATTCAAATGTTGAATGTTAGGTTTGAGAGTTGCGACCATTTAAAGCTATGCACTAATTCTAAACACAAACCAATATTTACTTTATAAAGATTGTTAGACTGTGAAGGACTTCAAAAATGTGCCCATCCAGTGCTATTTACGATTGCTTTTATTGCACCAATTACTCTTCCTTCTGGCCTTCAAAATATTCCCCATATGTGAGTACAATTTCTGATATCTGTCATGTTCTGGGAATGGGAGGCACTGCTCAATCAAAAGCACTGGTTCATTAAGATGTACAGTGGAGTGCTCTTTCGGAGTGCTCTTTCGGAGGGTTGGTGCAGTCACAATAGGCCGAATGGCATCCTTCTGCACTGTAGGCTTTCTATACATTCTGACATTGTCCAGTGAGTGGTTGGGTAATCTTGCAGTGATGTGGATGTTGAGGTCTTGCAAAAGGTGTGGGAGTCAAGGGAACAGGGTTCTGTAGAATAGCCGGAGGCGAGACCAGAGAGAGGCCGCCGATAACAATAATCATTAGTGGTTGCGTGAGAGTGGGACTGAAAGGAAGCAGTGAACATTACCACTCAGCAACAAGTGGTGGGCCCAGCTTCTGAAGGAGGAGACACATCTCCAGTCAAAAATCAGACTGAACACAGCAATTCCAATTACCAGAGACTGCCAGCTGGTATAATGCTAGATTACAGAAACTTTATACATGGTATATATGTATGTAGTACACTATTAGCCATTCTTCATTATTCAGCAGGTTATAAATTAACTTTTAGCTTTATTAGCAAGTTTTTTTATGGATAGCTTTACTTTATGATAGAACTATGGTATTTACATCAGCTCTTTATTCTGTAGCTTGCTCTCCATGGGCAACTATTTACAATGAAGGGGATTCTTGGTGTGAAGGAAAAGAATTCACGGTGAAGGACATTGTGAACTTACCTAAATAAACCTCAATGGCCATTTCTCCTTTCCCTTCCCCACTTACAAAGATAAATTGCGATGGATCAATTATTCAATCTATAATTCTGTTTCTCTCCCCACAGATGCTGCCTGATCTGCTGACTGGTCTCCAGTATATTATATTTCTAATTCAGGTTTCCAGCTTCTGCAGTAATTCACTTTGGTCCAATGATGAATTGTTATTTTCAGATTGCAGACAAATTATAATTTTGATTACAATATCCTTTGTCTGGCACTTTCAACGTGTTCCTAAACAATGGTTGCAAAATGAAAATGTGATAAGTGAAAAAGACTTTCCAAGAACGAAGCACAAGAAAGGTGGGTTACGTTACGGACCGTAGGTTCTGGCTGCCTCAAACATAACAAGATCAAAAATCCTCTTTCAACTTGCTATTCTTACTAATCTTAATAATTTAGAGCGCTTTTACTTACCTCTCGTTTGCTGCTTCCTGCCATCCACTTACTGCTTCCCTTTCCTAATCCCCTTACTCCTTCCTGGTTACCACTTACCACTTCCCTCCCCTGACTCACTTCCTGCCTCCCCACTGCCCTCTCCCGACCCCTATTCCCATCTCATCACTGCCCCACTTAGTGCCTCTCTTGCTCCCTCCTACTTTCTGCCCCTTTATCGACCCTTGTCCCTTAGCTGCATACTTCTTGTAGTCACTCTCCAAAGCCCGTGGAGAGCAGTTGCAAACAAGACAGTGAATGGGGGTCAGGAGACGGAAGCAACGAGTGGGAGGAGAATGTGAGGGAGCCGGGAGAGGGAGGCAGTGGAGAAAAAGAGAGATGATGAACAGGAGGGATTCAGAGGGTCAGAATAGGGAAGCAGCAAGTGGAAGGGGCAGAAGCGAGGGGGGTGTCAACCAGCGGTTGGTGGGAAGCGGCGAGTGGGAGATAGAAGCGGCGGGCGGAATGGGAGAAGGAAGCAGCGAACAGGAGGCAGGAGTGAGTAATAGGGACATGAGAGGGAAGCGGCAAGCAGGAGGGACCAATGAGGTTGGGAGAGATGGTGAGTGAAACGACGGTGTGTCAAAGCAAAGAGTGACATGCGCAGTTACAAAGCGGTTCTTGGTCCATGCGCAGCAATTGAAAATGAACCCAGCACTATTTTTGCTAAGTTCTATTGTTTATAAATCTAGCTGAACAGAAAATGAGCTATTGGAACTGGCTTTAAACAGAGGTTATTTGTATGAAAAAACTTACTGCTGACACAAGCCAAGTGTCCAAGACTATTTTCGCTCGGCTAGGAGGCATTTTATGTTACATGAAATATTCACCTGCTTCACACACAAATGCCTGGATCAGAATAATGTAATATTCATGGCTATAAGTGCTCCACATTTATTTCCATAGCGTCCATGGAATGATTGTGTTTTTTTTGGTTTGTTCATGAGATGTGGGCCTCGCAAACTGGGTCAGCATATATTGCCCATCCCTAATTGCCCTTGAAGGGACAGTTAAGAGTCAACCACATTGCTGTGGGTCTGGAATCACATGTGAACCAGACCAGGTAAGGACAGCAGATTTCATTTTTTACGACAATTGACAATGATTTCATGTTTATCATTAGACTTTTAATTGCAGATTTTTATTGAATTCAAATTTCACCATCTGCAGTGGCGGGATTTGAACCTGTGTCCCCAGAGCAGTACTCTGGGTCTCTGGTTAACTAGTCCAGTGAAAATACCACAACAGCACTACCTCATGGTTCATATTTATTTGCATTTTGTTACGTTTCCTAATATTTTATGAAGTCAAACACTGTAATGGAAACAAAACATCTGGGAAACAAGCAGGTATTTCATCATTGTCATCCAGCTCAATAAACAGGTTTGAATATGGATAAATGTAGCTGGTTTTATCCAGGGACTGCAATCAGCAGCATCTCCAGAATGCTTTTCAGTTTAGCACAATGTATATGACAGAGGGAGCATGTCACCGTACACAATTTTAATTTCTAATGTTAAAAAATTTAAAGCAATGGAAAAGTGATTCAACACTGTTCAGAGACTAAAATATCCATCCCATCAAGGTACAACTTTCATATTATGCTTTTAAGTGGAAACGTCATTCCCACATCGACCTGCCCCACACCGTCAGTAACCCTTACTTTTCCACACAGTCATAAGTGGAAAAATGGTTTAATTAGCAATTGAATTAGCATCTTACAAATTGAAGAACACTCCCTCATCATATAAAATACTAAAGGCTTAACTGCCAATAATTTCCAATGGCGGAAGGCCAAGAAGTTGTGCTGTTTATGTTGTTTCTCCAGGACTTTTACTCGTACAAGATAATACATGGCTTAGAAAGGGTGGACGCAAAGAAACTGTTTCCGTTAGGCGAGGAGACGAGGACCCGTGGGCACAGCCTTAGAATTAGAGGGGGTAAATTCAGAACAGAAATGCGGAGACATTTCTTCAGCCAGAGAGTGGTGGGCCTGTGGAATTCATTGCCGCGGAGTGCAGTGGATGCCGGGACGCTAAATGGCTTCAAGGCAGAGATAGATAAATTCTTGATGTCGCGAGGAATTAAGGGCTACGGGGAGAATGCTGGTAGGTGGAGTTGAAATGCCCATCAGCCATGATTGAATGGCGGAGTGGACTCGATGGGCCAAATGGCCTTACTTCCACTCCTATGTCTTATGGTCTTATGGTATTCCACTGGTTACACCAGGAAAGGAGGGAAAGCACAGGGAAAATTCTAGTCCAAAATGTATAAAGAAGCATTCAAGAGGTTTAGGCTCTACTAGGTTTTTTACCTTTATTTATAGAATTTACAGTGCAGAAGGAGGCCATTCGGCCCATCGAGTCTGCACCGGCTCTTGGAAAGAGCATCCTACCCAAGGTCAACACTTCCACCCTATCCCCACAACCCAGTAACCCTACCCAACACTAAGGGCAATTTTGGACACTAAGGGCAATTTAGCATGGCCAATCCACCTAACCTGCACTTCTTTGGACTGTGGGACGAAACCGGAGTACCCGGAGGAAACCCACGCACACACGGGGAGGATGTACAGACTCCGCACAGACAGTGACCCAAGCCGGAATCGAACCTGGGACCTGGGACCCTGGAGCTTTGAAGCGATTGTGCTATCCACATTGCTACCGTGCTGCCCTACCTGGTAGATTGTCCCTACCCTTTTCTACCTTTATGGTGATTGTTCCTTCAAGGGCAATGCAGCAGAGTAAGGGTCACCTGAACTGTGAGACTAATCGGGACTGTAACTAATTGGGACTCAGGCCCATAGAACCCATAGTGAGATAGGCATACATTTTGGGAGCTGGCTACAGCCATGAGACTGCTGTACAACTTTTATTTATAAATATATTTTGTGTTCACTAATTAAGTCTGTGAAAGTGCATCTTTACATCTGGTGATGAGGATAAATTATCCTGACACTGCCTCTGGCCCGACACCTGTTTTATCTGGTTTTAATCAATACTCACCAGAATGCCTCCCTTTGGGTGAATTTGACTCCTCCACAGAGAACCTGGACACACTATGTTGATCACCTTGGATATTATTTCCAAGCAAATGAAATAGGGGAGGAGGTGAAATGCAATTCTCCTAAATGCTTGTGGAACTCAGACCTATATCCTTATTTGCAGTCTTAAAGACGCTAGGCGCCTGACTCCCAATCATTTAGGAGGCTCAATTCAACCTCAACCATGAGTCATTTAGTTTTTATTCGTCACCTCCCATCCAGTGATTAAAATTTAATTTGAGGTGAGAGCACCAGACGAATCGATCGCAACTTTACATGGCTAAACTGAAGTAATTATTGGAGTATTGTGACTTTGAAGCTACCCTAAACAACAGGCTACGGGACAGTATGTGGCATGAGCAGCGTGCTATTCAAAGCAGATTGCTTGCAGAGGTTGATCTAAAGTTTAAATGAGCAATGGAGAGAGGGGTGGAAATAATCACTGAATCGTAGAATCATAGAATCACAGAATCGCTACAGTGAAAAAGCGCTGAAAAAGATGCACAGGAGTTTCAGAGGACACAAAATGGCACTGTTCACCAGTTAAGGTAGGAACCTGCAGCTAACCATGATTCCAAAACAGCTGAAGTAGCTGCAAAGCAGGAAATAATTTCAGCCACCAACAAAAAAAAGGTTGCAGAATAGGCAATCAGTCAGTAATGCTTAAAGAGAGACACACACCTAAATCATGTCGATTGAAGGAGGCGGAGTGTTTTTATTGTCGCAAAAGAGGACATTTGATGAAGCAGTGCAGAGCTAAGTCAACATCGCTGAGTAATCGATCAACTAAGATGTTATAACTATACAATGTGGAAGAACTTAGCACCTATGATTCTGGTATTCACTATCTGATTAATCTAAAACAGGCAAGGTAGATCCGATTACTGTAATGCTCCGGGTAAATGGAAAGCCTCTTAAGACAGAAGTGGATATAGGGGCATCAGCCACTGTGATGGCCGAGCATACATTTCAGTACTTAAGAGAGAGTCCAACCACTGAACTTTAAGAGCACTCCTGCCAAGTTGAAGACTTGTATGGGAGAAGCAATAAAATAAATGGCACCACAATGGTACCTGTAAGCCATGGAACAGGCTACCCAGTTCTCAGCGATAGTAGCAATGGGTGACGGACGAAGCCTTCTTGGCCGCGATTGGCTTAAAGAAAGAACTGGGATGAGATTTTTCAAGTGCAGGAAGGGGGACTGCCTGAACTGATAAGAAAATACGAGAGCCTCTTCTGTGATGAATTAGGCAAAATCAAAGGACTATAAGCTAAGGTTTATGTGGATCCAGAGGCAACTTCCCGATTGATTCGGGCAGAACTGGTACCATATGTCTTATGAGTGTGGATAGAGAGTTAAACAGGGTGGAAGAACCAGGCATTATCCAGACAGCTCAGTTTTCACAATGGGCAGCACCTATAGTCCCTGTTTTTAAACCAGACAAGACCATCCGCATTTACGGCGATTATAAACTAACAGTTAATCAGGCCGCCAAGCTGGATAAATATCCAATCGTGAAAATTGAAGACCCGAATGCAAAGGTGGCAAGTGGTCAATCTTACACAAAGCTGGATATGAGGCATGAGTACCGCAACTCAAATTAGGTGAAAACATACTATTCAAGTACACCCATCTGCCTTATGGCATGCCTTTGGCACGTGCAATATTCTAAAGGAGAGTCTGCTACAGGGGCTACTATGGTTTGTAGTATACAAAATCCTTATATCTGAATCAATAAGGGCTGAGCATCTAGTAAATAAATACCTTTTGTGTTTACTAAAGTCTGTGAAGGTGCATCTTTACAACCTTATTTTAAGTTGTCACAATTTCCTCAATTACCACAGTTCAAGGAACAAACAAAAATGACTAGTCTTTTAAATGGTTGCTTGTTGGTAATTCTGGTGCACAGGTTGTACTTTCATGCACATTCTTCTCTCTTCAGAAGAGAAAAATGGCGCGTGTTTTTTGGAAAGAATTGTAAAGAATAGCTGACTGATGTGTAAAAAGTGATTTATAGCTGGAGCTTTTGATTTTCAGCATCTATTTTTCTAGAAAGCAAGTATATTTTGTTCATGGCAAAAAATAAAACATCCAATCAGAGAAGGTCTTTGCATTTTTGGTCGAGCCTTAGCCAAAATAACACCAGAGCCTCAATTCCAGAAGGCCCACCCCTGAACCTGGCACCCACTATTTATGCTGGATGGGATGAGGGTGCGAACAGGGGTGGGAGATATTTCACACATCTATGGTTCATAGAGGGAGCAGCACATTTAAAAGTGCAACATCATTCAATTAGAAGCAATTTCCATTAATGTGATTTCTAAAACATAACTAGTGGTATTTATTAAATGGAGAAAAAGGTAAAAGGTCTAAACCTGCTGCAGTTATTTGGAGAAGTCAGATTCCCATTTGGGAGAGGTACGGTACCCCTTTGAAAATTAAAAATATATATAGTTTTACTGAATTTTGCATCTGTACGAGTGAGGCGGTTCAGGGGCGAAATTCTCCGACCCCACGCAGGGTCGGAGAATCGGCCGGCAGCGGCGTTAATCCCGCTCCCGCAGGGTTTTTTATTCTCTGACCGGCCAAAAACCGGCGTTGTGCAAATCCCGCCGGCAGCCTCTGAAAACAGCTGGCGCCGGCGGGATTTCATTATATTTTTGTTTCAACAAATCTCCGGCCCGGATGGGCCGAAGTCCCGCCGACGTGGCCACGGGTCACGTCGGCGAAAAACAGAGTAGCTTTAAAACGGCGTCAACCATTGATGATGGTTGACGCCGTTCAGTGTCCGAGGGCGAGGGCGTGGGGGGGGGGGGGGGGGGGGAGGGAGGGCGAGAGGGCGAAGGCGTGGGGGGGGGGGGGGCGAGTGCGGGGGGGGGAGGGCGAGTGCGGGGGGGGGCGAGTGCAGGGGGGAGGGCGAGTGCGGGGGGGGGGGCGAGTGCGGGGGGGGGCGGTGCGGGGGGGGGGCGAGTGCGGGGGGGGGGAGAGTGCGGGGGGGTGGGCGAGTGCGGGGGGTGGGCGAGTGCGGGGGGTGGGGCGAGTGCGGGGGGGGGCGAGTGCGGGGGGGGGGCGAGTGCGGGGGGGGGTCGAGGGCGGGGGGGGGGCGAGTGCGGGGGGGGCGAGTGCGGGGGGGGGCGAGTGCGGGGGGGGGCGAGTGCGGGGGGGGGGGGGGGGGGGCGAGTGCGGGGGGGGCGAGTGCGGGGGGGGGCGAGTGCGGGGGAGGGGTGCGGGGGGGTTGCGGCGTTGAGAGGGGGGTAGGGGTGGCGAGGGGGTCGGGGTGGTGAGGGGGTAGGGGCGTTGGAGGGGGTAAGGGTGGTGGGGGGGGTTTGGGGGCAGCGGCGTGCAGAGAGGGGGGTGGCGACGGATGGCCGGGGCCAACGCACCGTTGCCCCCCCTCTGCACGCCGCTGCCCCTACCGCAACCCCCCCCACCACCCCTACCCCCCTCTCAACGCCGCAACCCCCCACCCTCTCAACGCAGGGTTTCCCCCCCTCAACGCAGGGTTCCCCCCCCTCAACGCAGGGTCCCCCCCTCTCCTCCGGTACACACACACACACCCCCTCTCAACGCCGGTACCCACAACCCCTCCCCCTCCCTCTGAAGGCCGGTACCCCCCCCCTCCCTCTGAAGGCCGGTACCCACACACCCCCCTCCCTCTGAAAGCCGATACCCACACACCCACCCTCTCTCCTCCTCCCCCCTCCTTCCTCCTCCCCCCATTCCTTCCTCCTCCCCCCCTTCCTCCCTCCGTTAGTGGGGGGGGGGGCGGCGTTAGTGGGGGGGGTGCGGCGTTAGTGGGGGAGGGGTGCGGCGTTGAGAGGGGGGGTACCGGCGTTGAGAGAGAGGGGGGCGGCATTGGAGGGGGGTAGGGGTGGTGGGGGGGTAGGGGTGGTGAGGGGGTAGGGGTGGTGAGGGGGTAGGGGCGTTGGAGGGGGTAGGGGTGGGGGGGGTTGCGGTAGGGGCAGCAGCGTGCAGAGGGGACGACGGTGCGTTGGTCCCGGCCATCCGTCGCCCCCCCTCTGCACGCCGCTGCCCCCAAACCCCCCCCACCACCCCTACCCCCTCCAACGCCACCCCCCCCCTCTCTCAACGCCGGTACCCCCCCCCCCCCTCTTCTCTCAACGCAGGTACCCCCCCCCCTCCTCTCAACTCAACGCCGCAGCCCCCTCCCCCCCTCTCAACTCAACGCCGTAACCCCCCTCTCCTCTCCTCTCCACGCCGCAATCCCTCCCTCCCTCCCTCCCCTCTCTCCCTCCCCTCTCTCCCTCCCTCCACTCTCTCTCTCCCTCCCCTCTCTCTCCCTCCCCTCTCTCTCTCTCTCCCTCCCCTCTCTCCGGCTCTCCCCCTCCCTCCCTCCCTCCCTCCCTCCCTCTCCCCCTCCCCCCCTCTCCCCCTCCCCCCCCTCCCTCTCCCCCTCTCAACTCCGCAACCCCCCCCCAACAACGCCGGTCTTTCTCCTCTCCCCCCCCCCCCCAACCGCCGGGTCTCTCTTCTCCCCACCCCCCAAATGCCGGGTCGCTCTTCTCCCCCCCCCCCCCCAATGCCGGGTCGCTCTTCTCCCCCCCCCCAATGCCGGGTCACTCCTCTTCCTCCCCCCCCCCCCCCAATGCCGGGTCGCTCTTCTTCCCCCCCCCCCCCAATGCCGGGTCGCTCTTCTTCCCCCCCCCCCCCCCCCAATGCCGGGTCGCTCTTCTTCCCCCCCCCCAAATGCCGGGTCGCTCTTCTTCCCCCCCAATGCCGGGTCGCTCTTCTCCCCCCCCCCCCCCCATGCCGGGTCGCTCTTCTCCCCCCCCCCCCCCATGCCGGGTCGCTCTTCGTCCGTCCCCCCCCCCCCCCCCCCCATGCCGGGTCGCTCTTCTTCCTCCTTCCCACCCACCACCCCCCACCCCCCACCGGGTCTCTCTCTCTCTCCCCACCACACAAACGCCGGGACTCGCCACTTCCGCAGCTGGTGAAACTGACGCCTATCGCGTCAGTCCGCTGCTGGCCCTTCCGGGAACGGAGATTGCCAGCTTAAAAGAAGGCCCGGACGCCGGAGTCATGCGCACCGCTTTTTCCCGCCGGAAATGGGCGTCACGTCGGTCCGCGGAGAATTTCGCCCCTTATGTACAATTTATATGCTCCCCTTTCATTGGCCTTCCCCATCCTTGCTCCTCCTTCCCCCCTTCTTATTGGGCCTTTCTTCTGTGGTGCATGTTGTAGGCTCTCTTTTGTTTTGTGTTTGTTGCTGTTGCCCCGTCCTCAGTCTTTTCCCTTGTCCTCTTGATATTTCCCTGGGTTCCTTCCATGCTGCCCCTCCCGCAGAGCGACTTTATCCCAGTTGTAATAATAACAGTAAATCAAAAGATTGGCCCTTTTAAACTGCCCACCTCTGCATTTGGCAGCCTCTGTGGCTGTGTCTGCACTCTTTCTGGGAACGGCAAGCCCAATTCCAGTTTTCATCTGCCCACCGACTTGGCAGCGAAAATTTGGGCCTCTGAGCTTAACTTCCAATAACACTTTGGAAGGAACATATATTTCAAATACATAATAAATGTAACACACTGCAGAGAGCTAGGCCATCTTTTTCAAGTGCAATGATCAATTTAAACTTAAACTCGGAAGCTTTTAGCCCGGGTTTTATATAATTTGCTGCATCCTTCTCCAACATTTGCTCTTCTCCAACTAAACAATGACAGTCCTGGATTATAAAATAAATTTCAAGTAATGAAACCGCAATTTCACATATTCAATACTGTAAATATGAAAAATGTGTAATTGGGTAATTATTGATCAAAGGGGTAGATAAATAAATAGGCTTAACTGGAGATCAAATCTAGTAGATGTAAACAGTCCCCTCAATGAATCCATTGTTGTAAAATAAATTAAGATTTCCAAATTTAAAAAAAAATTACCGTGTACTGATAAATTAAGTTTTCACTTGAAATTCTAGCACAATCTGACCAACTGTTACAATCAGTTGTTCAGCCAAATTCTGGTGAAGCTCTTCCAAAATAAACCAAGTCAGAATGTAGTGGAAGGCAAATCATTATTCCGGTGATTTGGAATGTTTGGCATTATTTAAGTGTCAGTCAATTTTTTTAAAAATCCTAATTTTTAGATTTGGTATTATCAAGCACTGGGAACCCTGGTTCATATCCAAGCTGGATTTATTACTGCACATATGAACAAGACATACCACTCTCTCTGAAGGATAGCCCCACTCCCCTGCAGTGTAGCAATTAGGTTTGAAAACATCACTGTGTTAAATACTTCAGGAGATACTACAAAATGCTGCTGAATACTCTAATTGTTTAATTTCAAGCTCTGAAAGTTTAGTTTAAAACGATCCATTTGATTTCATGAAGTTCTTCTAATTGTTGATCTCTGTAACACCTTCATAATTGTTTTCTACACATGAATTACATACCTCTTTCCAAATAATGATCTTCCAGTTGCCATTTCTTAAAACTGAAAAGATAACAAATATTTCTTACCATCAAGTAGAATAAAAAAAACTTGGAACTATGCTTTTTATTCTTTTTTCTGTTGCTCGTGTTAAATATTCACATCTAACTATTCACCTGTTACAATTAGAGCTTGCTGCCCCACAAAACATATTTTAAAAATCATCAACATGACCACAAAAGTGACATTTAAAAAAAGACTTAAGGCACTTTTCATGACCAACAGGCAACTCAATACACGTTACAGCGAGTGAAGTACTTTTGAAGTGTAGTCATTTATGTAATGTAGGCAGCCAATTCTCAAACAGAAAACTCCCATAAGCAATGTGCTAAAGAGCAGATAACCTGTTCTTTTTCAGATATTGATTGAGGGATAAATTTCACTAAGAACACAAGAGATGATGCCCTCACTCTTCTTTGAAATAAAGACATGGGATCTTTCACATCCATCTGAACTGGCAGGTGGGGCCTCACTTTAATGGGTCATGCAACAGGCAGCACCTCCAACAATTCAACTCTTCTCAATTACTGCACTGAACAATGAAGTGTAATTTTTTGAACTCAATCAGAGGCAAGTGTACATCCAACTGAGCCACGACTGAACCAAAAGTGAAATTTTGCTTGTACCAAGTTGAATTATGGGATGTTCATCAGCACTTTGGAAATAATTCTACAATTTATTTCACTGTAAACTACAAATCAATAATGTGTATCATGAGATATGAGTGGAAGGAACTGCAGGGAACTATTTCTTCATTGAATAGTTTTCCTATTTGCATGCATTATTAATGGTGATGCTTTCTATCCATTTTAAGTGATTGATATCCCTCTTTTGACATGTGCAGATCATATATTAAGTTGACTTAATGGCTCTTAACTCAAGTACAACATAATTACTTACTCTGGCATTTTGGGCCTCATGCATACTTGACCTGATATGTTTTCTCTTGACAATAAATCATATTTTACTTCATGTTTAGTGTCAATTTATCACATTCAAAAGTAGTGTAGCTTCAATAAAATTGAGACTATTTTGTGACATTTCTACCATAAAATTAAAATGAGACTATTGTGAAATATCTACCATCTAACCTAATATCTGAAAGTGGTTTGTGAAGCTGTAATCATGTTTGACCACAATCACTTCATTGTTGTTTTGATCGGTGTCGATCGAAAAACAAAAACAAATGTGCCAATCCAGACAGCACAAGAGTATTTTTATGGTTCATTGTTCTGACATCAACAACTCAAATACAATACTAAACATTCAATACCAACCATCCAAAGAAAGAACACTGCATCTGTGCTAGAATTAATCAGACTTAACTGATGGGTTAATTTTATATTGGCATCAGTTGAGATTTCTGGTGAAACATCTGATGGATTATAATCACAAAACATCTGATGGATTATAATCATGCATAAGCAAAACATCTTCTATCCATGCTGTACTCTTCCTTGCACCACATGCTTTCCTTGTATGCAATCGTAATGCGACTAAGAGTCAAGTGAATTTTTAAGTAAATAAGTTTTTAAATTTGCATTCAGAGATAGAGCTGTTAAATCTCATGGGAGTAAGACTTTTACAGCTTGCAAAGCGAGTGGCAATAGGAAAAACATGA
The DNA here is from genome assembly GCF_902713615.1 of Scyliorhinus canicula. NCBI lineage: Eukaryota > Metazoa > Chordata > Chondrichthyes > Carcharhiniformes > Scyliorhinidae > Scyliorhinus > Scyliorhinus canicula. The sequence continues at coordinate 49,767,344 of NC_052159.1, read as the reverse complement.
AAAGAGTTTTATATTTTGGAAAAACAAAGTTCAAAGGGGTGCAGAGGACAATAAAACCGAAGATGAAAGAGGAAAATATGTTGAGCTGAGATCTGCTGGCTATGTGGAGGAAGACATCCTGGAAACAACTCGGTCAGTGTGGGTTGACCGGTTGAAGTGGGTCCCGACAAAACAATAGTTTGAAAAACACTGCCCTGTGGAGTACATAATTAGAGACATTGTGTTCAGTTTAGTAAGATGATGTAGCTAATGAGAGGAGCCAGGGGTTGAAGCAGTCAGGTGTTGAGGTTTTCAGTTTCAGGTTTAGATGTGCACAGACAAGAAGCTGTGCTCTCAATACAGTTCAGTTAAAGATCTGTCTGTGAACTGACTGGCAGTTTGTGGAGGAACAGCCAGTTAAGGATTTGACTGTGGACAACCTGCAGCTGATTTCAAGACAGAGTTAAAGATTTGCCCATGAACAGGCTAGGATCAATTTCTAAGGTCATCATTTTAAATAGTAAGTTGATAGATATTGGTTGAAAGACGGTAGATTTAGAGCTTAGATGAGGAGGAACTACCTCTCGCAGAGGGTGGTGAAATCGTGGAACTCGCTGCCCCATAGTGCGGAGGAATCTTGAGTCATTAAATGGTTTCAAGAAGGATATAGATATATTTCTGATTTAATAAACAGGTTAAATGGATATGAGCAACAGGCGGGGAAATGAATTTGAGACCAGGAAGAGATCAGCCATGATTTTACTGAATGGCGGAGCATGTTTGAGGGACTGAATTGCCTACTTTTACTCCTAATTCCTATGTTTCTCTGAGATAGGCAAGGATCCGCAAACTGGGCCCTGAAGGCCATCACCCTCAAAAAGTGGTTGATCCGGGGCCTGATCATGGGGGGAGACTTTAACACAGTGCTGGATCCCCCACTGGACCGGTCCAGTTCAAGGACGGGTAGTAGACCGGCGGCGGCCAAAGTACTGAGGGGGTTTATGGACCAGATGGGAGGGGTGGATCCCTGGAGGTTTGGGAGGCCGAGAGCGCGGGAGTATTCCTTTTTCTCCCATGTCCATAGGGTCTATTCCCGAATAGATTTTCTCATCCTGAGCAGGGGATTGATCCCGAAGGTGCAGGATGCAGAGTATTCGGCCATAGCAATTTCAGACCATGCTCCGCACTGGGTTGATCTGGAGATGGGGGAGGCGCGGGACCAGCGCCCGCTCTGGCGCCTGGATGTGGGGCTGCTGGCTGATGAGGAGGTGTGTAGGAGGGTCCGGGGAAGTATTGAGGGGTATCTTGATACCAACGACACGGGGGAGGTCCGGGTGGGGATGGTCTGGGAGGCTCTGAAAGCAGTGATCCGGGGGGAGCTGATCTCCATACGGACCCATAGGGAAAGGAGGGAGAGGAAGGAGAGGGAGAGACTGGTGGGGGAGCTCCTGGATGTGGACAGGAGATACGCGGAGGCACCGGAGGAGGGGTTGCTGGGGGAACGGCGTAGTTTGCAGGCCAAATTTGACTTGTTGACCACCAGAAAGGCAGAGACACAGTGGAGGAGGTCGCAGGGCGCGGTATATGAGTATGGGGAGAAGGCGAGCAGGATGTTGACGCATCAGCTCCGCAGGCGGGATGCGGCTAGGGAAATTGGTGGAGTGACGAATGGGGGTGGGAATGTAGTGCAGAAGGGGACAGAAGTAAATGGGGTCTTTAGGGACTTCTACGAGGAACTGTACCGGTCAGAACCTCCGATGGGGAGAGGGGGGATGGAGAGCTTCATGAACAGGCTATGTTTCCCAAGGGTTCAAGAGGAGCTGGTAGAGGGGCTGGGGGCGCCGATAGAGTAGGAGGAGCTAGTCAGGGGGATCGGGCAAATGCAGTCAGGTAAGGCGCCGGGGCCGGACGGGTTCCCGGTGGAATTTTATAAAAAGTATGCGGATCTGGTGGGCCCCCTGTTGGTGCGAGCCTTCAATGAGGCATGGGAGGGGGGGGCTTTGCCCCCGACGATGTCGCGGGCACTGATCTCTCTGATCCTGAAGCAGGATAAGGACCCCTTGCAGTGTGGATCATACAGGCCTATCTCGCTCCTCAATGTTGACGCTAAGTTGCTGGCGAAGATCCTGGCCACCAGGATAGAGGACTGTGTGCCAGGGGTGATACATGAGGATCAGACAGGATTTGTCAAGGGACGGCAGCTCAACACGAATGTGCGGAGACTACTAAATGTTATTATGATGCCGGCAGTGGAGGGGGAGGCTGAGATAGTGGTGGCGCTGGATGCGGAGAAAGCATTTGATAGAGTTGAGTGGGGGTACCTGTGGGAGGTGCTGGAGCGGTTCGGATTCGGGGAGGGATTCATCAAATGGGTGAGGCTGCTCTACGCGGCTCCGATGGCAAGTGTAGTTACCAATGGAAGGAGATCGGAGTACTTTAGGCTCTACCGTGGGACCAGGCAGGGGTGCCCCCTGTCCCCCTTGCTCTTTGCACTGGCGATTGAACCTTTGGCTATGGCGTTGAGGGAGTCAGGGAGATGGAGGGGTCTGGTGCGGGGTGGGGAGGAACATCGTGTATCGCTGTATGCTGACGACCTGCTGTTGTATGTGGCGGATCCAGAGGGTGGAATGCCGGGGGTGATGGAGCTGTTAGCGGAATTTGGGGGCTTCTCAGGCTATAAGTTAAATTTAGGCAAGAGTGAGGTATTTGTAGTACACCCGGGTGATCAGGAGGAGGGAATCGGGAGACTCCCATTTAAGAGGGCAGTGAAGAGTTTCAGATACCTGGGGGTGCAGGTGGCCAGGAGTTGGGGGACTCTCCATAAGCTTAATTTTACCAGGCTGGTGGAGCAGATGGAGGAGGAATTTAAAAGGTGGGACATGGTGCCGCTATCGTTGGCGGGTAGAGTGCAGTCCGTCAAAATGACGGTTCTCCCGAGGTTCTTGTTCCTTTCTCAGTGTTTGCCCATCTTTATCCCTAGGGCCTTTTTTAGAAGGGTGACTAGCAGCATCATGAGCTTTGTTTGGGCGCATGGGACCCCGAGGGTGAAGAGGGTCTTCTTGGAGCGGGGTAGAGATGGTGGGGGGCTGGCGTTACCCAATCTCTCGGGGTATTATTGGGCGGCCAATGTGTCGATGGTGCGCAAGTGGGTAATGGAGGGGGAGGGGGCAGCATGGAAACGGATGGAGAGGGCGTCCTGTGGAGATACAAGCCTGGGGGCCCAGGTAACGGCGCCGTGGCCGCTCCCTCCTACGAGGTATACCACGAGTCCGGTGGTGGCGGCTACCCTCAAGATTTGGGGGCAATGGAGGCGACATAGGGGAGAAGTGGGGGGCTCAATGGAGGCTCCGTTAAGGGGGAACCATAGGTTCGTCCCGGGGAACATTGATGGGGGATTTCAGGGTTGGCACAGAGCGGGCATCAGACAGCTGAGGGACCTGTTTATTGATGGGAGGTTTGCGAGCCTGGAGGAGTTGGAGGAGAAATTTGGGCTCCCCCCGGGGAACATGTTCAGGTATCTGCAGGTAAAAGCATTTGCTAGGCGGCAGGTGGAGGGATTCCCTTCGCTTCCCGCGAGGGGGGTGAGCGACAGGGTGCTTTCAGGGGTCTGGGTCGGGGAGAGGAAGATATCCGATATCTACAAGGTTATGCAGGAGGCGGAGGAGGCGTCAGTAGAGGAGCTGAAAGCTAAGTGGGAGGGGGAACTGGGGGAACAGATCGAAGACGGGACATGGGCTGATGCTCTGGAGAGGGTTAATTCTTCCTCCTCGTGTGCGCGGCTTAGCCTCATCCAATTCAAGGTGCTGCATAGGGCCCACATGACTGGGACGAGGATGAGTAGGTTCTTTGGGGGTGAGGACAGGTGTGTCAGGTGCTCGGGGAGTCCAGCGAACCATGCCCATATGTTCTGGGCATGCCCGGCACTGGAGGAGTTCTGGAAGGGGGTGGCGAGGACGGTGTCGAATGTGGTGGGATCCAGGGTCAAGCCAGGATGGGGACTCGCGATTTTTGGGGTTGGGGTGGAGCCGGGAGTGCAGGAGGCGAAAGAGGCCGGTGTGCTGGCCTTTGCGTCCCTAGTAGCCCGGCGAAGGATCTTGCTACAATGAAAGGATGCGAGGCCCCCAAGCGTGGAGACCTGGATCAATGACATGGCTGGTTTCATTGAGCTAGAGAAGGTCAAATTCGCCCTGAGAGGGTCGGTACAAGGGTTCTTTAGGCGGTGGCAGCCTTTTCTCGACTTTCTGGCTCAGTAGCAGCAGCAACCCGGGGGGGGGGGGGGGGGGGGAAAAGGGGGGGGGGGCGACAATGACTATGTTTGTTTATTTAATTTTAATATATTTTTAAGTTCTTTTGTTGTTCATTGGGGTTGGGGGGTGGGGGGGATGTGATACATGCGCCGATACGGTCTGGGGGTGTCACAGTTATTATGGGTTATTTTGTTGCATTTCATTGTTTGTCATGTTTTATATTTTCTGTAAAAAATTCCAATAAAAATTATATTAAAAAAAAAAAAGTGGTTGATCCAAGATATCTCTTCAAGCAAGTATTCTGGAGTCTGCTAACTGTATTTAAAAACGGACTATGGCCAGAGATGGGTTTTGTTTGAGTGGAGATCAAGAAAGCAATAAGGATTGTTTCATTGTGTTATTAAGCATTGTTTAACTGGTAATTGAAAGATATCTGTCTTTATGATGTTAAAGTACTGTGTTATTAATCAAATTTATTTTAATATACCATATTTCTATTTGTGCGTGGAATCACTCCTGGAGTGAGGAAAGGTATCCTTTCCTTACAGTCTTACAAATTAAATAAAATATTGGGGTTTCCATCCAGCATCCAAGCGACAGCAGGGATTTGGTCCGGGTTCGTAATAACAGTTACTGAAGGAGTATTTATTATATTGTCATTGGACTGGGTGCTTCAGAAGTGTTGGATAAAGAACTGTAGTCTTCATTTTTCAAAAAGTAAGCATTATTGAATAAATTGCAGAAGTTTTCACAGTTCATCATCACACTAAATGGTTTACAGCAGGAATACAGGAAATACACCAATAAATCCCTGCTGAATGTATGTTCATTGTGAATATGATAACAACTGGATCAAATTTGGCAATGTTGATTTGTAACACCCCTTGGATTTCTTTCAGTTTGCATACTTTACTATTATTCACAGTAATGTCTGAGGCAGTAGCCCTCAAATACTCTCAGCCTCACTTCTCAAGCACTCACCTTTGGCTTTCTTCTTGTTGACATTATTATCAGCTTTATGTCTTTTCTGTTACAAAATAAAACAGAGAATTTAAGTACTTTGGGGAAAAAGGTCCTTTGCAATATTTTGACATAATATTTCCTCCCATTAAATAAGTCATAAAGTTTGTTGATATACTTCAATTTCATGATTTTTCAAAATAGCCTATCGTGTCATTAGCACAGGCACGGCAAGAGTGCCCAATGTTTTGATGCTGAAGACAAGTGACAAGAGACAAACCCTCACACTATTGCCAAAAACATTTCGGAGTTCTGCCAAAAGGCAATTAAAAACATACATAACATGATAATTGGCAGGTAAAATGAATCACACACTTTTGAGATTTTATAAAGCAAACCTAATCCATCCACCAGCATTTAAGAACCCATTAGTTGTCATTATGTGAAAATATTTTGCATTTTATAATCTGGCCTCCATCTCCCCTTTCTTCAGTCGGTCCTTTAAACCCTCTTTGTACAAGAATTAACCATCTTTTACTTGCATAGCTATATGCAAACAGCATGCGCTATTGATTACTAATACATTGTAAATATTTTTGAAACAGCAAAGAAAAACTTGTGTGATCACATACACAGAATATATATAACTTGCCTAATCAAGTGCTTTGGTCATTACATATAACAGACCTCAACTAAATTATGTGGCACGAGTTAAGTCCTTTGATTACAGCTGCAAATGAAAACACAGACGGAGACAACTCTAGGTTTTGGACAAAGCTTTTCTTTTATATTGGGAGTACACAGAAATGTCAATGTGGCTGTGCTAATGAAATGTCATTCCTACAAAATCTGAATTATGTATTAGTTAGATTTTGGTGTCAACAAAATGTGTTTATGAACACATTAAAGATTATGCAAATTAAGGAAGGTAAGTGGTAGTTTAACAGCTCAGACCAATCCACATTTTGGCAAACAAAAACAATCAATATGACAGGTGCACTCAATATTAGGGCCACTGCTACTTTTTCTGCTAGCTGGTCTGTATCAATTTGAAGATACCAATTTTAATGTTCTTGATTGTCGAGATTCTATCGCCGGAATTTTCCGGCTGGTACTGCTGGCAGCAAACCCCCGCTGGGTTTTCTGGCAGCAAGGTGGTGCATGCACTGGGAAACCCCATTCACAGCGGCGGGATCGGAAGATGTTGCCGCTGGCTAATGGTGGGCTGCCTTCACCACCACAAAATATGGCAGCTTAATACGAGTATGCTGTCAATTTGCAAGACTGTCAAAATATTTAACAGGCAATTTAGTGGAAGACTTTCACACTAATTCCCTGGAGCTGGCAATGTGTATTATTCATTCGGACAAATGAAGGATAACTAATTAAAACCTCATGTTCAAAGCTGGAACATATATCCTCTAACTTACACGCTCGGTTTAATGGCCAACACTGGGAGGCTTCTCTTTTCAGATGAACGACTCCACTTAATATGTAAACTAGCAAGGTTCACAGTCACTACACATTGGTAGAATTGTACAGAATAGTAACAGAACGTGAAAACATTTAGGAACAGGAAAACAAGACTGTTTTTTTGAATAAACCTCTTGCTTTATGACAGATCTCAATCTCACCTGCATTTCACAATTCCTTTATTACTCCATAATCCCAATGATTATTTTCTGATCTATGATAATATTTGCCTCAATGGCAATATCTTTGTAGTTTATTCTACAATAGTTTATTTTTGGCAAAAAGTTTCTGCTCAGCTTTCTCACCTTCCTAATGCTTAATGTGCATCCGGATATTTGATTGCTTCAGCAGGGAAAATGCTAAATTTGTCAATAAAATTATGACTTTTTAAATTCAGGATTTGATCTAAATAAAATTCAATAAATAATCAATTATCCATCAGGACAATGAAGTTTATTACTAAGATTTTAGGTTTGACAATTTGATTTTAATTAAATTTAAGACAGAGGATAGGAGGAATTTCTATTTAAGACAGAGATGAACCCGTAGAATTCTTTACGACAGAGGGCTGTTGTGACTGGGTCGTTAGTATGTTCAAGGCTGAGAAAGAAAGCTTTTTAATAAGTAAGGGAATCATGGATTATGGGGATAAAGCGGGGAAGTGGAGTTGAAGGTTATCGTATCAGTTCAGCCAGGATCTCATTGAATGGTCTACTTCTGTTCCTACGTCTTATGAGTATGATGGCTTTAACAGGTACGCCCAGGTGATGTATGGAAAATCAACAAATTGACCAACACCAATATTTGTGGCAAGTTTTTAAACATTTACCATTGCCACAGGCCACATGGGGGTATTAAGAACAAAGCTGGTAATTATTACCCTAAATCTATTCATATCATTACATTTTTCATTTTATTTCATCATAGTTAATGTCAATATAAACTCAAACCTGCATTCATTTTGACATGCCAAAACCACTTCATACAACTATGACTTATTCTTCTACAGAGTGCATGTTTGCTAAATTGACAAATAATTCATGTTGTGCTAACTGAGAGAAAATAAGGACTAAACCAATCCAATAAAGCATCAGATCTTTCATTAAAATCAATATCTGGGTGAATGGTGCTTTTAGCCATTCCAATTAACACCAATCCTCTAATTCTCATGTATTGTACTTGGCCATTTCTTCCATTGATCACATTGAGTACTGAGATTCAAAGTCTCAACAAAAAATATTGCATTAATAAAACTTAGACGATGGAATAAAACAAATTAAGAAACCTATTACTGTTTCTCGAAAGTATTTTGAATATTTATTTTAACACACTTATTTTCTGTTATATTCGATATTGTCGTAGCAAAGAGAAAGAATGAGAGGTGGCATATGTCGAGTTCGTATAAATTGGTGCAAGAGGTTGATTTACAAGGTGCTGTTCAAACAGGGTAGAATAGTGAACTCCACAAAAGCCCGCAAAATGCTCCAATGACGTCACGGTGTAACACGTGACATTACATCAGCGAATAGTGTTATTCTGATTCATAACACCCCTCCCTCTTTACTCCTTTAGTGTCCTTGGAATTTTACTTAATCAAACACTTTAACACAGGTCCATCACGTTATGACGTAAGTAACATTGTTATGTTACGGATATACATAGAAGATAGGAGCCTGCTCCGCCATTTATCACGATCATGGCTGATCATCCAACTCAATAACCTAATCCTGCTTTCTCCCCATAACCTTTGATCCCATTTGCCTCAAGTGCCATATCTAGCCACCTCTTGAATATATTCAATGTTTTAGCATCAACTACTTTCTGTGGTAATGAATTCCACAGGCTCACCACTCTTTGGGTGAAGAAATGGTATTACAAGTAAGGTGGAACAGTGCGTTTAATGTGAACAATAATTTACAGGTGCCCTAGCCCCTACAACTAAACTGTGCCCTTCACCCGTGCCAACTTATTCAGTGTCTCTCTTTGTTGCCTTATGGGCCCTACCACTACGTCTAAGTGATTCCCCAGATGATACAGCAGGAGTGGAGGAGGACTACTGCAAATCGCCCCCTTCAACTTGTTTCTCCTTCGGCAAGCGTTTCCTGTGGCGGCCTGGCCTTGATGGGCCAGGCTGCTCTGCGGGCGTCTCGGGTGATGTTGTGCTACCCTGCTCTGCCTGCTGCCCACCCGATGCACCACGGATAGGACGGGGGGAGGCCGAGAATTCCGGGACGTCCCGTAATGGAGTTAATGGGACGGGCCCCGAAACCTCCTCCTCCCTCGGGGAGCCCGGTGGCCCCCGGGCCTCACTTTGGGACAGAGGTGCGAGCGGAGAGGTGTCCCGTCGTGCCACCGACACCTTGCGCTGCCAGTCCTGGAGGCCTGCAACGGTATCCACCAGGATCCGAAGGTTTGCAGAGACGGAGTCCAGAGAGTTAGACATTCCCGCCAGGGACTGTGCGATCTCAACCTGTGAGTGCACGACGCCATCCAGCACGTGTCAGGCGGTTGATGCTCTCCGCGACTGACTGCTGGGACTGTGCCATCGACTGCTGGGACTGTGCCATCGACTGCTGGGACTGTGCCATGGCGTGCTGCGACTGGGCCATGACCTGCTGAGACTCGGCCAAGGCCCGCAGCGCGCCGGCAATGTCGTGTTAGCTCTGGCGCATTGCTGCCTGTGAGAGGGCAACCCTGTCCAGGGCCGAGGATGACGCGTGTACATTAAGCCCAACGCCTTGCATAACCTGACCCATTGCCTCCACCGCGGATGCCACCCGTGCGGTGTTGGCCTGGGTTGCTGTCATTAGCGGCATCACTCCCTGCTCGTGGACGCGGTTCGACTCCTCTAACAGCGTCTGCAGAGTCTGGAAGACAGCCCTCATCCCGTCATTGTGTCCCTGGGTTTCTTGATGCATCGGCTGTGCGGGTGGGTTGAGAAAGTCCAGGAACTCGGAAAACGCCTGGGAGCCAGCTGCATGCTGGGCCTGGCCTGCCCTCCGCCAGTCCGGGCCCTTGGCTGCTCCGACCTCCACCTGCTGTACCTGCTCAGCTGTGATGTGCGACACAGACTGTGACCCAGGAGCCTCATCACTAAATAGGCCAACCGGGGTGAGTGTCTCTGGGATGGTGGATGGTGTGGGAGATAGCTGTGCCACAAGCTCGAGGTCGTCTCCTCTATGTCATCGGCCCGCTGATTGGCCACAGGGCGTTCGCGGGCCATTTCTCTCTCTTGCTCTCTCGCCGCCCTCTGGGCGTCCTGCTCCACAGGTTCGGTTGGGGAGGATGGGACTCCCCGCTGATCGGGCACCCTCTGTCGTGCGGCCCTGGGTGAGGTGGGGGGCAGATGCCTGTGTCCGCCTGGAGGCAGACAGCCCTAGTCGTTCGGCATCACGTCCTAGGAAAGAGAATGAAACGGGTTATTTAGATAAGCTCGGCCGGGCGCTGGACGGTCCCAGTGGGCAGGGTGTGAAGGGACAGAGGATGGGGGAGGTGTCCAATTGGGCAGGGTGTGAAGGGACAGAGGATGGGGGAGGTGTCCCAGTGGGCAGGGTGTGAAGGGACAGAGGATGGGGGAGGGGGGTGTTTGTCATGCAGGGTTGTCTCACTTGTTGCAGCTCCGCCAACCTCGCATTGCGCGATCTCCCGGGTGGCAGATCCCCCAACAAGGTCCAGTGCCCTCTGCTCAAACGTGGTGAGGGGGTGCAGGATGGGCGAACCCCCTCCAGTCTTGTTCCGCTCACGAGTGTTGTGAGCGGTCTTGTCCTGTTGGGGGAGGGGGCATAGGTAGATCATTACAATATGGCAGGTATCAGCAGTCCGTTCAGATACTGGCACGGTTTGGGGGGTCAAGGTGTAATAAGACCTGAGGTCGTGCATCTTCTTCCGACATTGCTCTGCAGAGCGAGGGGTCTGCCCCACAGCACTGACGGCAGCAGCCACCTCACGCCAGGCCTGGCGTACCACGCTGGCAGGGTGGCGATGCCCTCTACGCGGGCAGATGATGCCCCTCCTCTGCTCGATTGATTCGAGCAGCGTCTCCACGTCAGCCTCCACGAATCGCGGGGCTGCTCTCCTGAGCTCCGACATCCTGGCCTAGTTTCTGTGCTCGCCCACGCCTCTTTACGGCGTCGGGCGGCGTCACGTGGGCGTGTTTGTGTCGTCGCCGCGTTCCAGCGTCATCGCGCACGTGATTGACGCGGCCCCGTTCCTAGCCCATTTCCCGGACGTGAATACGTCGGGAACTGGGCCGTGTCGAGCCGTTGCAAAAGTCGCGGGTGCGGAGAATCGCGCCCCTGTTATTCAATGACATAAGCATGTGCCGACAAGATGAGCAGCAAGCAAAGGGACCCCCTTATGCAGAGGACAATTGTTAAGGGACAGTGGCCAGTCACTAATAGGCAGCCAAATAAATAATGGTGGAATCTTCGAATACCAAAAATAATGCTGAGAGCTCACGGTAGCATGGTGGTTAGCATCAATGCTTCACAGCTCCAGGGTCCCAGGTTCCATTCCCGGCTGGGTCACTGTCTGTGTGGAGTCTGCACGACCTCCCCGTGTGTGCGTGGGTTTCCTCCGGGTGCTCCGGTTTCCTCCCACAGTCCAAAGATGTGCGGGTTAGGTGGATTGGCCATGCTAAATTGCCCGTAGTGTAAGGTTAATGGGGGGATTGTTGGGATACGGGTTACGTGGGTTTAAATAGGGTGATCATTGTTCGGCACAACATCGAGGGCCGAAGGGCCTGTTCTGTGCTGTACTGTTCTAATGTATTCTAAAAAAAAAGCTTCTTTCTCAGCTCTTTCCTTGAGCAGAGTTGGATTGAGCACTGATCAATATCCTGGAAGCAAATGCTATTTGTCGCTCTTTGCCTGAAGGCATTACATTCAAGACAACTGTTCCAACCCCATAGGGTGATGCATCACAAGCAAGCTTCAGCTTCAGTTTTGGGTTATAATGGATCAATTACTCCAATCCCTGTAATAATCCAGGGGCTGGTTTAGCACAGTGAGCTAAACTGCTGGCTTGTTATGCAGAACAAAGCCGCAGCACGGGTTCAATTCCCGTACCGGCCTCCCCGAACAGGTGCCTGAATGTGGCGATGAGGGGCTTTTCACAGTAACTTCATTGAAGCCTACTTGTGACAATAAGCGATTATTATTATTATTTTGCTGACATTTTGGTAAGCATCCTCCCAATCTTTTGACTAGAGCCAAGCTGGCTTGTTACAAGACAATACAAAGTCACTTCACCATGAACTTGTTGCTAAGTGTGGTACAAACTTTCCATAGTAATTTCATAATCCTCAGAAACGGTCTTAACTGAGTCAATGTTCTGCAATCGTGGAACATCCAGGATCTCTGACATCTTCTGAGGTTCTTTATGAAGACCAAGGTGGTCGATGATTTGTCCAATATAGTAAATAGAGGATTTTTTAAATGTGCAATTCTCTTTCTTAACCCTAAGATTATGTAGTTGCAACCTTGCAAGAGTAGCTTCTCTGTTCTTTACATGCTCTACATTGTTTAAACTGTAATCAAAATGGCACCCAGGTAGCATTGCACACCCAATAGCCCACTCAAGATCTGATCAATAGATCATTGGAAGAGAGCCAGTGCTGATGTTATCCCAAACAGCAGCCTGGGCAGCACGGGGGCACAGAGGTTAGCACTGCTGCCTCACAGCACCAGGGACCCAGGTGCAATTCCGACCTTGGGTGACTGTCCATGTAGAGTTTACACATTCCCCCCGTGTCTGCTTGGGTTTCCTCTGAGTGCTCTGGTTTCCTCCCACAGTCTAAAGATGTGCAGGTTAGGTGGGCTATACATTCTAATTAGATACGGGCCCCAAAACTGCAAACAATACTCCAAATGGGGTCTGACCAGAGCCTTATACAGCCTCAGAAGTACATCCCTGGTCTTGTATTCTCGCCCTCTTCACACGAATGCTAACATTGCATATCCCTTCTTAACTGCGACAGAGCCTGCACATTAACCTTAACAGAATCATGAACAAGGACTCCCAAGTTCCTTTGTGCTCCTGATTTCCTAAGCAGTTCCTCATTTAGAAAATAGTCTATGCCTAAATTGCTCCTTCCAAAGTACATAACCTCACACTTTTTCATATTGTATTTCATTTGCCACTTCATTGCCCACTCTCCTAGCCTGTCCAAGTCCTTCTGCAGCCCCCTTGCTTCCTCAATACTACCTGTCCCTTTATAGATCTTTGTAACATCTGCAAACTTAGCAACAGTGCCTTCAGTACCTTCTTCCAGATCATTAATGTATATTGTAAAAGGTTGTGGTCCAGCACAGACCCCTGAGGCACACCACTAGTCGCCGGCTGCCATCCTGAAAAATACCCCTTTTTCCCAACTCTCTGCCTTCTGCCAGTCAGCCAATCATCTATCTATGCCAGGATCTTACCCTGAACACCATGAGCTCTTAACTTATTTAAAACATGCTCCTATGCGGCAGCTTGTCAAAGGCCTTCTGGAAATCGAATTTGAAGAACAGCACAACCTCAGTCCTGGAATCACAAAGCCTGTCATCCTACCCTCTGCTGTTTGCTAAGGAATGATAGAAATTGTGAAACAAGTATTGGGCTATGTCAGAGTAACAAAATAGGAGGAGGAGATCAAAAAAGCAGAGAATAATGCAGCTTAGCTATATATTCTTAACATCAATTCTGTGACATTACCGCCAATCATCAACATTATCAGCTGTTGTATCTTACAAAATGTGTTGAGAAATGAAAACTTCAAAGCAGTACTAAATTCAATGGAAATATGTTCTTCTCGTTTTGATTTTACTGCCAAATGTAATTGTAAAAATTGATTTTGATTCGAACAGAACTTATTGAATGAACTGTTTTTAAAAATCTACATTGTTGCTACCCGAGCACATTTAATGGCTGATTCTATCCGTTCACTGTTGTACAGTTGTCCATTAGGATTCAACAAATTGATTTCTAGTTTCTTGAGTGGATCTAATGGATTTTGGCTGGATTTGTACAAAAATGTCTGATCGATGGCTTATAATATAAAACCCCTTTTGTGAGTTTGTCCTGACATTGAATAGCTCTGGTCATCATTTGAAAGTTTTGAGAAAAAATTCACAGTTAGACAATAACGGCAGAGCATTTAATGGTTTGTGTCCCTTTCTACATTCCCACCTTCCAATACCAACAGCATTCATTCCCCTATCTCAAGAAACACAACGTGCAATCAGATACAGAAAGAAAATTAAAATAAACCTTTTTTGTGCCAAATAGAAAATCATTGTGCTTTTTTATAGTTCCCCACTAATTAGCTACAGTTAAAATGGAAGCTGCCCTCCCTCAGTAGAGATGAAAATGAATGGCAGGAAACAGGCTGTCTATCAGAACCAAGCACAATTGGTTGATTTGAAAATCAATCAGAATAAAAGAGCTTTGTCAGAAGAACAAATTGAATTGCAATAAGGGGGAGAAGATGAAGTATGAGTGCAAGCTAGCTAATAATATAAAAGAAGATAGGAAGAGATTTTTTCAATATATTTTTCAATATATAAAAGGTAAGAGAGAGGCAAAAATAGACATTGGACCACTGGAAAATGTGGCTGGAGAAGTAATAATAGGAAACAAAGAAATGGCAGACAAACTGAATAATTACTTTGCATCAGTCTTCACGGTGGAAGACACCAGTGGGATGCCAGAGCTCCAGGAGAACCAGGGGGCAGAGGTCAGTGCAGTGACCATTACTAAGGAGAAGGTTCTGGGGAAGTTGAAAGGTCTGAAGGTGGATAAGTCACCTGGACCGGATGGACTAACCCCAGGGTCCTAAAAGAGATAGCTGAGGGAATTGTGGAGGCATTAGTGATGATCTTCCAGGAATCACTGGAGGCAGGAAGGGTCCCAGAGGACTGGAAAGTGGCTAATGCAACATCACTGTTTAAAAAGGGAGGGAGGCAGAAGATGGGAAATTATAGGCCGGTTAGCCTGACTTCGGTCATTGGTAAGATTTTCGAGTCTGTTATTAAAGATGAGAACGCAAAGTACTTAGAAGTGCAGGGTAAAATAGGACTGAGACAGCATGGCTTTGTCAAAGGGAGGTCGTGTCTGACAAATCTGTTAGAGTTCTTTGAGAAGGTAACAAGGAAGTTAGAAAAAGGAGAACCAGTGGACGTGATTTATTTAGATTTCCAGAAGGCCTTTGACAAGGTGCCGCACAGGAGACTGTTAAATAAATTAAGAGCCCAAATTAAGATCCTGGCATGGATAGAAGATTGACTGACTGGCAGAAGGCAGAGAGTGAGGATAAACGGGTCTTTTTCAGGATGGCAGCCGGTGACTAGTGGTGTGCCTCAGGGGTCGGTGCTGGGACCCCAACTTTTCACAATATACATTGATGATCTGGAAGAAGGAACTGAAGGCACTGTTGCTAAGTTTGCAGATGATACAAAGATTTGCAGAGGGGCAGGTAGTATTGAAGAAGCTGGAAGGCTGCATAAGGACTTGGGCAGGCTAGGATAGTGGGCAAAGAAGTGTTGGTGGAATACAGTGCAGAATGGTGTGAGGTTATGCACTTTGGAAGGAGACATGGAGGCAGAGAGTATTTTCTAAATGGGGAGATGCTAGTAAATCAGAAGCACAAAGGGACTTGGGAGTCCTTGTTCACAATTCTCTTAGGTTGACATGCAGGTTTAGTCGGCAGTTAGGAAGGCAAATGCAATGTCAGCATTCATGTCAAGAGGGCTAGAATACAAGACCAGAGATGTACTTCCGAGGCTGTATATGGCTGTGGTCAGACCCCATTTGGAGTATTGTGAGCAGTTTTGGGCCCCGTATCTAAGGAAGGATGTGCTGGCCTTGGAAAGGGTCCAGAGGAGGTTCACAAGAATGATCCCTGGAATGAAGAGCTTGTCGGATGAGGAACGGTTGAGGTCTCTGGGTCTGTACTCGTTGGAGTTTGGATGACAGGGGATCTTATTGAAACTGACAAGAAACTGCGAGGTTGGATAGAGTGGATGTGGAGAGGATATTTCCACTTGTAGGAAAAACTAGAAGCAGAGGACATAATCTCAGACTAAAGGGACCACCCTCTAAAACAGAGATGAGGAGGAATTTCTTCAGCCAGAGGGCAGTGAACCTGTGGAACTCTGTGTCGCAGAAAGCTGTGGAGACCTAATCACGGAGTGCCTTTAAGACAGAGATAGATATGTTCTTGATTAATTAGGGGATCAGGGGTCATGGGAAGAAGGCAGGAGAATTGGGACGAGAAAAATATCAGCCATAATTGAATGGCGGAGCAGACTCGTTGGGCCATGTGACCTAATTCTGCTTCTATGTCTTATGGTTTTATCATCTCCTTCAGTACAATAGGGATTCTATGACTGCAATTCAATATGATCATGGCTGATCATGGGCTTCAACTCCTTTCCTGTCTACATCCCTTGATTCTCCAAGACCAATCCTGCCCATCTCGGCCTTAAATATATTAATTGACGGCACATCTATAACCCCAGGGGCAAAGAGTCATAACCCTTGAATGAAGATTTTTTTCCCTCACCACAATCCTAAATGATTGTCCTTTATCCTGAAACTGTGGTCCCTTGTTCTAGATTCCCAAACATGGGAAACAATGTCTCACTATCTATCTTTCCAAGCCCCTTCATCATCTTGAATCTTTCAAAAGGAATCACTTCTCCCTCTGCTAAACCCCAGAGAGTATAGACTCAATTTACTCGACCTCTAATCATCTGTCACTCTCTCAGCCAAGGGACCAAAATTGCACACAACATTGTCATTGCAATCTCAGCAAAGCCCTGGACTTCTGTAGCAAGACTTCTTTATTCTTCAACTCTAATACTCTCCTTGCAATGAAAATCAACATGCCATTTGCCTTCCTAATTAAATGCTGTGCTTACATGCTAACCTTTTGTGTTCCTTGTATGAGTCTACCCAAATCTCTCTAACATCAACGTTTACAAGTTTCATGCCTTTTAAATAATATTTTGCTTTTCCATTCTTATAACCAAAGTGAACAACGTCACAATTCCCCACTTTATAATCCATCTGCTACCTTGTTGCCCACTCACTTATCTGTCTTATATCTCTTTGCAGCCTGTTTATGTCCACCTTCTTGTGTGAATTCCGACCTAACTTTGCATCATCAGCAAACTTAGAAATATTACTATATTTTCATCTAAGTAAATGATATAGATTGTAAATAGCTGAGGCCCCAGCACTGATTTGCGGCACTCTACTAATCACAGCCTGCCAATTTGAAAATACCCACTGTATGCCTACTCTATTTCCTGTCTTTCACCAATCCTTTATCCATGCTAATATATCGCCTCCAACTCCACAAGCCCTTATCTAGCGTATTAACCTTTTGTGTGCCATGTTATTGAACGCTTCTTGGAAATCCAGGGAAATAAAGTACATGGTGAGTGACTTGAAAAGTGGAGTTCAGGTGAAGAACAACCATGATTGTATCGAATAGGTTTATTGGGTCATTGATCATCTCTTGTTCCTCATAAGGACTTTAGTACAGTGGCTGAGTTCATTGGGCCACTGATCTACTCCTATTCCTTATAACCGCAATGCTCAAAAGCCAGTCGTTAATGGTGGCAGACAATTAGACTGAAGAAGGATCTTCCACAAATATCCCCACCCTCAACATCAGTGCAAATGACAAGGCTGAAGCATTCAAAACTATAGTCAGCTAGAAGGGCCGAGTGGATGATCAATTTCAACCTCCCCCTGATGGTTGGCAGTCTTCAGCCAATTCAATTCACTCCATATGATATCAAGAAATGGCTGAAGGCATGAGATACTGAAATGGCTATGGGCCCTGACAAAATTCCACGAATCGCTCTACAGACTTGTAATACAGAACTACCTGCGGGGCGCAGGTAGCCAAGCCAACCAGTACAGCTATAACACTGGCTATTAACTATAGTGATCCTTACATGGGTATGTAGAAGGGGCTGATGGGTAATGGAAAGACCACCAGGGGGCAGCACTGGCATGTATAAAAGTGGGATGCAGACAGCCCTCCCCCTCTCTTTGGCTTATGTGACTGTGAGGAGAAGAGGAACAGAAATTTAGCTCAGGGATGCTAGTGTGGTCAGGCCTAGTTGCAGAGCATAGAAAAGTTGTAACCTTTTTACTAGTGCTGTTCTTTAAGTAAGAGCTCACGCAGTTATTTAAGTTGTGTTACTCAATAAACCTTCTATCAAACTTCTGGACAACTTTGAGCTTTCTTCCAGAGCGTCTACTGTAACTGAGTTGAGTAGCACAGATTACCATCTCTACATGTTACAAAACATGGTACAGGAGTGGCTTTAATTGAACAGCACTAGATAGATTATGTTAGAGACCAGAAAGGACCAAAGCAACCAGCAAAAGCAACGGGCTGGCCGCTCGACTGTGGAAGACTTCGCAGCATTTTGATTCCAAACAACCTACTGAAGCGATGGATCACACGCCACTTCCAGAGTTGCTGAAAACTGACGGTAATTTAAATAGTAACTGGAAAATGTATAAACAGCAGCTTCAGATATACATGGCAGCTACGGACCTAAATGCAGCCACCGACGAGAGAAAGATTGGAATATTACTCTCAACGGCAGGCCGGCAGGCGGTAGACATTTATAACTCGTTTCTGTATGTTCATACTGAAGATAAAACTAAATATCAAGTGATAATGGCAAAATTTGATGAGCACTGTATGTCACAGTCAAATGAAATCATGGAACGATTTAACCTGCGTAACAGATTCCAAAAAAATGGGGACACTATCTCCAATTTCGTCACAGATCTCCGCTTGCTAGCACAAGGCTGCAACTATGCTGATGTAGCAGACTACATCATCAGAGATCAATTAATCTATGGTCTTTCAGACGAAAATTTAAGGGAATCATTAATGCGGCAAAATGATTTAACATTAAATATCACAATAGCAAAATGTTTACAGCAAGAGCAGAAAAAACAGCAGTACCTGGAGTTTCTTGAAAAAAAGTGGAGAAAATCGTCCACGAGGTAGAAGATCTAAGAATGGTGGCCTCTCCTCACAGGCCTTCTCTTCCGGTGGCTGGTGCCCATAAGGGCATATCTGAGCATGCGCACAAGAAGCTGCGCCTGCGCAGTATGCAAAATACTGGCCCCAGCCTGAAGAGCGAGTTGCGCATGCGCGATCGCTGCCGGCGTGTGACGTCACGGAGGTCATGACGTGCTACCGCTGTGGCACCGCCCATTTAAAAGGGAAATGTTCTGCACAAGGAAAAAGGTGTCTAAAATGCTCCAAGGTGAATCATTTTACCTCCCAGTGTGTGTCCACAGCCAAATATTACTCTACAATGCAAAGGCATGGAAACTTCAAGGTTCGCACAGTAGATGCAATGGACACTCGGACACCCGAAGAAAATTATTCCGACCACGAAGAGTTCCAGTCCTGGGAGAACACTTACGGTGTTGGAATCATAAATGCCACAGAGGAACCGCATGAGCTGACCACATTGCCTCGATACGTGCATACTGTTGAATCCACAAGCTAATGGAGTGCCAAGGTGCAAGTGAAGAACTCCCCAATTACGTTCAAGCTTGACACGGGAGCATCCGCAAACTTGATGACAAGCAAAGATCTCACATTCATCCCAGGGACATATGAGATGATACCTGCTGCATGCAAGTTAACAGACTACAACAGCAACCAGATCACCTCGAGGGGATCATGCCACCTACAAGTAGTTCATAAGAAAGTCACAAAAGGACTACGTTTTGAGATCGTGGACGACAAAAGAACGTCACTGTTAGGTGCTCAGGTCTGCAAGGATTTGCGGCTGATACAAAGGATTTTCATGAACACGGTTGACTCATCACGACTGGCCGATGACATAGATCATAGAATTTACAGTGCAGAAGGAGGCCATTCGGCCCATCGAGTCTGCACCGGCTCCTGGAAAGAGCACCCTACCCAAGGTTAACGCCTCCACCCAGTCCTGGTCCACCCACGTCGATGCTATGACCAAGAAAGCACAACAGGGCCTATAATTGGGGCAGCATGGTAGCACAGTGGTTTGCACAATTGCTTCACAGCTCCAGCATCCCAGGTTCGATTCCCGGCTTGGGTCACTGTCTGTGCGGAATCTGCATGCTCTCCCCGTGTCTGCATAGGTTTCCTCCGGGTGCTCCGGTTTCCGCCCACAGTCCAAGGATGTGCACGTTAGCTAGCTTGGCCATGATAAATTGCCCTTAGTGTCCAAAAGGATTGGGTTGGGTTATGGGGATAGGGTGGGCTTAAGTGGGGTGCTCTTTTCATGGGTCGGTGCAGACTCGATGGGCCAAGAGGCCTCCTTCTAATAATAATAATTGTTTATTGTCACAAGTAGGCTTCAATACTGTGGAAAAACCCCTAGTCGTCACATTCCGGCACCTGTTCGGGGTGGCTGGTACGGGAATTGAACCGTGCTGCTGGCCTTGTTCTGCATTACAAGCCAGCTGTTTAGCCCACTGTGCTAAACCAGCCCCTGCACTATAAATTCGATGATTCTATGATTCTATGATTCTACTTCCTCAGGAAACTAAGGAAATTTGGCATGCCCACATTGACTCTTACCAGTTTTTACAGATGCACCAAAGAAAGCATCCTATTTGGCTACATCACAGCCTGGTATGGCAACTGCTTGGCCCAACACCGTAAGAAACTAGAGAATCGTGAACGCAGCCCAGTCCACCACGCGAAAGAGCCTCCCATCTATTGACTCTGTCTATTCCTCCCGCTGCCTTGAGAAAGCGGGCAGCATAATCAAAGACCCATCCCACTCAGGTTATCCTCTCTTCCAACCTCATCCAACAGGCAGGAGATCCAGAATTCTGAGAACACGCACCAACAGGTTCAAAAACAGCTTGTTACGAGACTCCTGAATGACCCTCTTATGGACTGAACTGATCGCTTTACACATCTTCTCCACTGAGCAGTACTACACTCCCGATGTGCTATATTTTTTCATGTATGGAACGATCTGTCTGGACTGTACGCAGAACAATACTTGTCACTGTATCTCGGAACACATGACAATAAATCAAATCCAATCCAAATTGCGACTCCCCTGATACTGAAACAGTCTATGCCCAATGCAGAAAGACCCGGACAATATGAAAACTTAGACTGATAACTGCCAAGTAACATTCACGCCACACAAGTGCCAGGCAATGACCACATCCAACAAGAGCAAATCTAACCATCTCTCTTTGACATTCAATCGCAATCCCTACTATCAACATCTGGGGTTGCCCTTGACCAGAAACTTGAACTGGAACAGCAGTATACATACTGTGGCGAAAAGTGCAGAACCGAGGCTGGGGATTCTGCGGCATGTAACTCAACTCCTGACTCCCCAATGTCTGCCCACCCTCTACAAGGCACAAGTCAGGAGTGTGATGTACTACTCTTCACATGCCTGGATGAGTGCAGCTCCGCAACACTCAAGAAGCTCAACACCATCCAGGACAAAGCAGCCCATTTGTTTGAAATCCCCAAACACCACCTTCAACATTCACTCATTCCACTACCAATGCACAGTGACAGTAGCGTGTACCATCAACAAGATGCACTGCAAAAACTCACCAGACTCATCGGACAGAACCTTCCATACCCGTGACTTCTACCACGTAGAAGGATCAGGACGGAAGATGTATGGAAATCTCTTTGCCTAAAAGTTCCTCCCCAAACCACACACCATCCTGATTTGGAACAGTAGCGCCCTGCCTTCACTGTTGCTGAGTCAAAGTCCTGGAACCCCCTTGCTAACAGCAGTGTGTCTACATTACATGCATTGCAGTGATTCAAGAAAGTAGCACCTTCTCAAGGGCAACTAGAGATGGGCAATAAATGCTGGTCTGGCCAGCAAAGCACAAATCCCATGAAAGATCACGGGTGCGATTCTCCGACCCCCCGCCGGACCAGAGAGGCCGCGCGAATCGCGCCAAGCCGCCCCAACACCATTCCCCCCACCGTGAAAAAATGGGCAGGTCTGGGTGGGGGTGGGGAGGGTGTTGGATATCTACCAGGAACTACAGGAGGTGGAGGAAACCCCGGTGGAGGAGCTCAAGGGCAAGTGGGAGGAGGAGGTAGGTGAGGAGTTGGAAGCGGGTCTGTGGGCAGAAGTCCTGGGCAGGGTTAATTCCTCCTCATCATATGCCAGGCTCAGTCTAATTCAATTTAAGGTGGTCCACCGTGCACACATGACGGCAGCGAGAATGAGCAAGTTTTTTGGGGTAGAAGACAGTTGTATGAGTTGCAAGGGCAGCCCTGCAAACCATGTCTACGTGTTTTGGACATGCCCGGAGCTTAGAGTGTTCTGGCAAGGGTTCGCGAGGGCAATGTCCAAGGTGCTTAACACATGGGTGGTGCCGAGTCCAGAGATAGCGATCTTTGGAGTGTCAGAAGATCCGGGAGTTCAGGGGGCGAAAGAAGCCAACGTCTTGGCCTTTCCGGGGAGGGCTTCCGTAGTGGCCTGGTCCCCGATCGGGGCCCACTGATCGGCGGGCCGGCCTCTCTGTCGGGAAACCTCCTTTCCTCCGCAACGGCTCCTGGATCCCTGCGCCATTTGGAGTCGGGGCCGGCGCTGGGAAGAAGGCCACTGCGCATGCGCTAGTTGCCGCCCACCCAACTCTGCATGCGCGGACCCCGCGGCGCCCGGTCGACGCCGGGACCAGCAGATGGAGCGGCATGGGCCACTGCAGCACCGTGCTGGCCCCCCCAGGACCCGAGATTTGGGTCTCGGAACTGGCGCCGGAGTAAAGTACTCCCGTTTTGTTGCTGGCACTCTGGCGCCGGACCAGAGAATCGTGGCCCACATTTTTGAAGATGTCTAATTTCCAATGTGAACACTATTTTAGAGGGAGTCAATTTGATGACGGGATGCTGCAGTCATGACGGAGATATGGTATATCTTAAAAATCATATTAGTGTTGAAGGAAAAGTTAACATTCGAGCAGGAGAGAAACTGGCAGAGATGTCACAAGTTTTACATAACTTTCAATTACAGTTGAATTTTTCTTTGATATCAAATTTTGAAATCATATACAGTATCTCAGTAAGGCACTTCATAGAACATCTCCCATCACTCTACTTGTTATTAACTCCTCACCTGTATCTTCTTGGTAAGCATTATTCTACTGAAAAATATATGTTACTGCTCTTATGTTTTTGAACATTATCCAGATAATTAAAGATTTCAAGACACAGGAATACCTTAGCATTTAGCTGTTTTTACCTATTTTCACTAGCTGAGCATTCAGAAAGACAAACCCCATGTTAAGGATTCTCCCATTGCATATTTTGAATATTACTTGTAAAAATATTAGCAGCACATATTAACTTGTTCAGATCCTACAGTCAAAAATATAAAGGTCCTCCACTGTTATAACCAAAAATCATATTTAAAATGGAAGATTATTATATCCATTAGGTTTTCAGACTATTAAAATTCCTAGACCCACTAAAATAGAATTATTGAGAAATGTGATACGTGACAGTTTATTCTTTTAATAACAGAAGCAAAATCTCAGTTATACTCACATAATCTTCAATGATTTCTTTGATGCCAGCAACTGTGAGGATGAAGATAAGTGGCATCAAAGTGGTATACCTTCCTGTGGGGGAGACATCCGGAATTTGCTAAAACAAACAATAAATTCTTAGTTTGAACAAGAATATTTTACTTACATTTCTTAATTTAAATCACATCAGCAACAATGAGATCAAAACCTACTGTAATAAAAGCACGAGTGCAAGAGTCTAATCACCTACAAACAACGTTCCCCTACAAACAACATCCTGGCTGTCACTTTGTCCACAACCGAGTGGGGCCAGTCACATAAATACTGTGGTTGAAGGAGCAGATCAGAGACAGTGTATTCTATGGCATGAGACACCCTTCTTGACTTCTGAAAGTCTCAAGTTAAAAACATGATGTAATACTTGCTACTTGTATTGCGCAACAACAGCACTTCCCAAACTATTCAACAATGCAGCCCCATTTTTAATTGAAAAATTTGTGTGCCACCCCAAATGCCAAAAAAAGCAATAACGCAGCATAGCAACATTCTGTACATGATTATCAAAGTTTGCATGTATAATATACAATACATCATGTAAATATAAAAATCTATGATGAAAATCCCAGGTCCTCAGTGCAGAGACGGAAAGCTTTTGGCCATGTGTCTGGTCAGGAAGAACCCTGATTTTGGTTTTAAACAAACAATTGACTTATTATACCGGATTGCAGTTCTACAGGTTGTGACCATCTCGGATAACTTACCCAACTGCTGGTTCATCTGAAAATTGTAATAGTCAGTATTAATAACTCGTCAATTTTAGGAGAACTAACCCAGCAGCACCTAATTCCTTCTTTGGAATACATTTTCAGGCAGGGTTGTGGTGTTCTGATCTAGATTTTCTCTTCTCATGTACAGGTTTCTTCCTAACACAGGCTTTGAGGTATTCTAACATCTTAACTCGAGAGCCTGACAGTGCATATCAGGACAGGGAGACAAAGGAATAAATTTAATTTGTATTATATAAATATTGCAGGAACAGAAAGATCAGTTTACATTTCTCATCAAGAAAGAGTTAGTAACATATCTTGAAATTGTTTGTAATGTGTTCCATAGAGGGGGCGGTGTCAGAGGTGATGCTGGGTTAGCTCCTCCCACAGTTGACAAGCTATTAATACTGACTATTAAAACTCACTCATGAACCAGCAATTGGGCAAGGTACCAGAGATTAGTGTGACTTGATTTCTCAACCACATTTTCTGTTTCTGTGACTCCAATTGAGGTTGTGACCAATAGTTTGAGAACTGTTGTTCAAGAAGCTCAACATCATCCA
Organism: Scyliorhinus canicula; assembly: GCF_902713615.1. Classification (NCBI taxonomy): domain Eukaryota; kingdom Metazoa; phylum Chordata; class Chondrichthyes; order Carcharhiniformes; family Scyliorhinidae; genus Scyliorhinus; species Scyliorhinus canicula. The sequence goes on along the minus strand of NC_052159.1, from coordinate 49,742,810 downwards.
CGGCAAAATAGTCCATTTGATTAGCACCTTAAAAATTCATTCCCTCCACCAAAAGCACACTACAGCTGCAATATATACCCCCTACAAGATGTACTGCAGCAACTTGCCGAGATTTATTAGACAACACGTTCTAAACCAAGAATGGAACACTGTCAATTTCAAGCTCCCCGCTCTACTCAAAGTCAGACATCATCCTCGTTTAGACAAATATCTCATGGTTTTGGGGGAACCATGTTACCATGAATTGAGGAATCAGTAGCAGACAGAATACAGAGTAGGAACAAACATTAATTTTGGATTGGAATGTTGTAATTAGTAGGCGAGACCACAACTATAGCTTGTCTCCTTATCCTAGGAAGGATGTACTTCCCTTAGAGGGGGGTCAAACAAAGTTCACTAGATTGATTTCTGGAATAATAGGTTAATCCTATGAAGAGAGATTAAGTAGAATTTGTTTATATTCTCTGCAGTTTAGATGGAGAGGTAATCTCAATGAAGATATATAATTCTGAGAGGGCTTTGCATCTTGGATGCCAAGAGGCTGCTCCTCCTAGCTGAGTTAGGTGGTTTGGCCGTGCTAAAATTGTCCTCCTGTGTCCTTTGTGTCTTATTGTTAAACCGTGCCCCCTAGTTCTACTCACTCGTACATGTGGGAATGTTCTCCTGGTATCTACCCTATCAAAGCCCCTCAAGATCTTACATCTTAAAATCAAATATTTTATTCTTCCAAACACCAGTAGGTAAAAACCCAACCTTTTCAACCTTTCTTAATAAGATGAGCCCTTCATTCCAGGAATGAGTCAAGTGAATCTTCTCTGAACTGATTCTAATGCAACTATATATTTTTTAAATTAAATAAGGAGATCAAAATTGTATACAGTATTCCAGATGTGACCTCACCAAGGCCCTATACAGCTGCAATAAAACCTCCCTACTTTAATATTCTACTCTCCTTACGAGAAATAGCAACATTCCATTTGCCTTCCGAATCACCTGCTATACACATGCATACTACTTTTTTGTGATTCATAAACCAACACACCCTAATCCCTCTTTACCACTGAGTTTTACAATTTCTCTCCATTTAAACAGAACCCTGCTTTTCTATTCTCCCTGCCAAAGTGGACAAGTTCACATATTTTCCACGTTATATGCCATCTGCCAATTTTTTGCCCACTCACTTAACCTGTTGCTTTGCAAACTTCCTACATCCTCCTGATAACTTACATTCTTACCTACCTTTGTGCCATCAGCAAACTCAGCTATCGTACATTTGGTCCCTTCATCCAAGTCATTGATGTCGATTGAAAATAGTTGAGGCCCCAGTACTGATCCTTTTGGTACTTCACTAATTACAGGTCGCCAACCGGAAAAGGACCAATTTATCCCTAGTCTATGTTTCCTGTCAGTTAACCAATCCTTTATCCATGCTAATATCCCAACACCATGTTCTCCTGTCTTGTGTAGTAACCTTTCATGTGACACCTTATCAAATGTTTTTTGAAATCCAAGTACACCACATCTACAGGTTCCCCTTTATCCATCTTGTTTATTACTTTCTCAAAAAACTTTAATATATTAGTTAAACTTATGAGAAAAGTTAAGACAATCATTAAGCCCCTTAGATGAAATTGTTAGATCAATCACTTCCAGCATGTCAGTGCTAGTTGAAATTGTTAAATCAATCACTTCCATCATGTCAGTGCTGAATGGCAGGAGTTCCTATGACTTCACATCCAACGGTTACTCAGGTATGAACCAAGGATTTGGCTGATTCCTGTAATTTCCAATTTATATATGGAGTCTGAAACAACTATCAGAAGTAAACATTGATCAGGAATGAACTACTGAGATAATAGTAAATATTCTCTTAGCTGTAAATGAAGTAATTGCATATACATGGGGGAAATTGGAGAAGAGGCTTAAGCATTTTCATTCCAGTTAGAAAAGAAAGCCTTCAAGATGCATACTAGAAATATTGGTCCTAAAATTGTATAATTATTTGCCAATTTATTGGGATAACTTGCAACAACATGTGAGACAGCATTCAGTTTTAGGGTACATCTCACCATCCATATGAATTTTCTCCACCAAAGGTGCTGACTTTAAGAACTTTCAATGAACAATGAAAGTGAGAAGAAGGTAGATTGTTAGCCATGCAAGAACTACCTATCCAGCTCAATTTTTAAAAATCATGTGAAAGAAATTAAGATTATGCAAGAAACTCCCAAGCAAGGCAAAAGCGAAGTAAATGAGAATTAGAACCTCATCTTACCAAACACCCTTTCCTCAGCAATCTTACTGGAGCGATGTGGCATAAATCATAATGCTTATTTTCAGTGCTGATTCAAGTATGTTTTGTTAAGATGACTGACAAGAGGAATTTCAACTGATCATTATTAAACTAGTCAGGAGACAGAAAAGAGCTGTAACAGACGTTGCAATGATCACTAATAAATTTCTGCTGAGTATACAGTAAAATAGGTTATTTCAGATCATACTCCAGTTTTTGCCTTCAAAGCAACAATCATTAATTTCAGTGTGGTTAAAAGCCACTTTACCTTAGCACATATCCAAACTAGGGCTGCTAAGAATGAAGTCACCCTCAGTTTCTTGTTCAGCAGTGGTAAGTGATGCACCAGTAGACATAAAGCTCTAGCTGGAAATCAACACTTTTCAATAAAAAGTACAAACCAAGAAGCAGACCCGATTGTTCAAAACTTTAAATTATTCAGCACTCTGCACAATTCCTCAAAAACAATGATAAATAGTAAAAGAGACGTGCCAACCCACACCAGAACTATTTAAGTATGCCTTTCCTTCAAAAATGTTTAAAGCTTCTATCATAAAACTCTTCGTAATGGAGTGACTTTAATGTACATGAGTAGAAGCGGAAAGGAAAATGTAACTGCCAATTGTCTGACTTCATATGAGGAATGGAGATAACAAACTGACTCATTAAATTACTGGAGATCCCACTTTGCTGCATCAGTTGATCTCAAGCAGTTGGTGTACCCCGCTCTAGATTTTGTCTCAAAATCCTTAGGTTGGTGAGGGTCAGTGAGAAGGATTTAACAATTTATATAAAATTCGGATACAATGAAGGGGAAAATATCAGGAGAAATAATCAGAAATTAGAGCAGCATTTTACCCAAACATGTCCAAGTTATACTTACTTGTAATAAGGCTATAAAAAGAAAGAAAGCATTTGCAGCTCTTCTGATCTGTTCATACAAGAACCGAGGCAGAAATGTTATCAGGCTGTATTTTGCAGTGCTGTTGATCATAAAGAGAAGGATATTGTCATTTCCGTCAGAAAAATAAAACCACAGAACAATTACAACTCTGCCAGTCCCTTACAAAAGAAAACTTCAGTCCACTAAGACCAAGGACTATTACTTCTACACATAGGGAAATTATTACCGGGAAGATATTACCCAAAAGTATAAGTCACCATCTGAAAAAGAAAAATACTCATCAACATTTTAGCTACTTTCATCAGAGTTGTTGAAAATTCTGAATAAAGGTCTCAGCTGAAACATCTCTTTTTTTAAACTCAACATACTTTAATTTAAATTAATTTCCCGTTTCAGCAAAGCAGGGGTAACAGGGAGACCACACACAAACCTCTCTATCAAGAAAATGGAACACTGAAGAGGAAGCTGCAAAGGATACTCTCTTCCACGTCTAACATAGTCAAAGCACTTAAGAGTTACATGAAATCAGGAAGCCAGAAGGGAGAGAGAAACAGACAGAAAGTGAGTGAATACAACCTGGACAGAGAAATATGGAAAAGGAACCAAAGAGAAAATGCTGGAAAATCTCAGCAGGTCTGGCAGCATCTGTAGGGAGAGAAAAGAACTAACCTTTCGAGTCCAAATCACCCTTTGTGAAAGCTGCATCCACTGGAATTTCAGCATCCACAGTAATTTAATTTTAATATGAATAAGGAGTTGCATGGACATCAAATAGATTACTTTTCAGTCATTCATGTTGGTGGGATCTTCTAGTCCTGCCGACGGTGCATTACCTCTGTAGGTTTCATGGTGGCGAGGGGTGCATTCAACAGGAAACCCTGTTAATAATGGCGGGACCAGATTATCAGGCACCAACCAATGGCGGTTCACGTCCCACAACCATGAAACACGTGGTGGGTTGCGCAGTAAATCTTACCCACTATTTCTGTGGTTCAACATTTTCTAGTCCTTTCACTTCTGACTGTTAGATGCCAAGTAGAATAAGCTATAAAGGTTATAAGGTCTCAAATTCAATTTCCAATCTGATTTGACTGTACCTAGGCAACAGCCAAGGAAGTATAATTAGCCTCATCACCTCGGAATAGGAAGGCTGTGGGTTATACCTCAAAATACTTTCATTGTGCATTTTAGTGCCTGGTACGTTTTGTTGTGTGGTCACACAATAAATGGAATAGCTGGTGAGTTGTTCTTCTTTTCAGGTTACTCTATGGCTGCGTATGAACGCTCAGCTTTCAAGGATCATTGGTTGTTGGTTTTAAATTCAATTCCATGGATTTGAGCAACAATGAATCAACAGTGCAAAAGGCAATGCTGCACTGTCCAAGGTACGGCCCTTCAGGTGAGACATTAAACTGAGCCTCCTTCTCAGATGGATGTAAAAGATTCCACAGCACTGTTTCAAATAAGAGCAGGGGATTCATCCCAGAATTCTGGCCAAAATCAATCCGTCAACCAACATCACTATAACAGATGGATCTTGTCCACATTGCTATTATTGGGATCTTTCCTTGTGCAAACTGGTTGTGTTTATAACAGCAGCAGCTTCAAACCAAAAATATTTTGCTGGCTACAAAATGCTTTGAGATATCCTAAGGTTGTGGAAGGCACGATACAAACACGCAAGTCTTTTTAAAAAATGTGTACTTTGCCTGATGGGAAAGAAATCAGCTCTTAATTGCTGACATGTGAAATTATTTTAATAAAATGCACCGCTATATAATTGGTGGGGGGGGGTAAAAAAAAAAAGAGTATATAAACTTTCATGACGGGTATTTAAAAATGTGTAGCATGAGGAGAATACGGAGTAACAGCAGCAATGGAAATTGCAGACAAGGCATCAAGGAGAAAGCACGTTTTCTACTCACATTATGATGTTAGCTATTATTATTGCAAAGCAACATGGAGAAAGTTTCAGAACAGTAATGTGATACACATTAACTGTTAAATAACTTTGCATTGTCATCAATATATCATTACCGACAGGATAGCACTTAAAATAATTTCTTCCTTTCCTTCCTTCCATCCTTCCTCCATACATCTGATACATAAACAGTTGGTCTGCCCATTCCTAGAAAGCCCTTCATCAATCAAACAGTAAAATACTAACCCAATGCAAATTTGTATATTCAAAAAAAATACAGCATAATAAAACAATCACATACACTCTCACACCTCAGAGAACAAGTCTGTTAAAGAGGCAGTCATCCTGTGGATACAGAAAGTGTGAAAGATCTGAAGATTTTTGTGATTTTGAAGTCCCGGTGAAACATTTTTAAGAACAAATAGTGGTGGAAAGACTATGATGATGATCAAGCGTAGCCACACTCGAAGCAAAACTAGTGCCCCCAAAAATACTGACTAGCCCACAAGTGTACCTTTGCTCTGGAGATGGTTAATAGTATTACAGTGACATAGATCAATTTGACTGAGCAGTGTCCAAGAGAGGTTTGCAGACAGTGCCAAACACTGCGGCTAAGGGACAATTGGGGGAGTGGGGCTCGGACTGTAATATTGTCCAGAGTGATGAACTTTATTTTAAAAATCAGAACCATCAACATGAGAGTTGCAGCTTTGCCATTTTTTCAGCTTAGTTTCAGTGAGCTGCTCCGCTGCTTCTGACATTCAGCAGCTTGCTGGTTCCGATTTAGAAAAATCCACCAAAAAGACCGCAAAGTGCCCAAAGATCAGAAGCTTTAACATTTTAGAGTTAATTGGATGCTGGGGGTGTGTGCTATATGTGCGTGTGCGCTCATGGCAGGCCGAATGAGGTGGGGGGCGTAAAGTGAGAGGGCGAGGGGATTGTGAGGTGAGAGAGTGGGAGAGGCGAGGTGAAGGAGAAGGGGAAGGTAAGTGAGGTGGGGGAGGTGTATGAGGTGAGGGAGTGGGGAATAAGTGAAATGAGGAAGGTAGGGGTGTGAGGTGAAGCAGTGGGGAGTGAGGTGAGGGAATGGGGAGGTGAGGGAGTGGACAGTGAGGTGGGGAGTTAGGTGAGGGGGGCAGCAGGACTGAGTTGAGAAGGTGGGGTCGAGGTAAGATGAGGGAGGAGAGGTGGTGGTGTGAGGTCAGGAGGTTGAGGTGGAGGATGAGATGAGGGTGTGATGAGTGAGGCGAGGTGGGGGAGGTGAGGTGAAGAGGTAAGATGAGAGAATGGGGTGGGGGTTGAAGCGACGGGGGGGGGGGGTGAGGTAGTGGGGAGCGTGAGGGGGTAAGGTAAGTGGTCATGGCATGCGGGGGGGGAATCACTTTTAAGGTTTAGAACCACAACATTAAATGCTGTACATATCTCAAAATTAGCATTTGAATTTAAACCAGTATATAATTCGCAGTTCAAATTTCAAAGTAGACACGATTCTGATGACATGCTTTGTTAGTATATCATGGGTCTGAGAATCTGGGCCTCACCAAAATAAATGTAAAACTAAAAACTGGCATTGATACAAACCAGGCAATACACAATTTTGCCCGTTTTATTACTCTTGCAAAGTCTGTTAATGAAATTCATATTTGTCACCAGATTACTAAAAAACATAGGGCGCGATTCTCCGCCCCCCCCCACGCCGGGTGGGAGAATAGCGGGAGGGCGTCCCGACATTTTTCACGCCTCCCGCTATTCTCCCCCCCTCCCCCCACGGCGAGCGGCGATTCTCCGAGGCCGATGGGCCGAGCGGCCGGCCCTTCACGCCCGTTTCACCACCGCAGCAAACACACCTGCTCGCTGCCGTCGTGAAACAGGCACCAGATGCCCATTTGGGGCATCTAGAGGCCCGATTAGCATGGGAGCACCACGACTGTGCTCGGGAGGGGACAGGCCAGCGATCGGTGCCCACCGATCGTCGGGCCAGCGTCCAAAATGGACGCACTCTTTCCCCTCCGCCGCCCGGCAAGATCAAGTCGCCACGTCTTGCTGGGAGGCTGAGGAGAAAGACGGCAACTGCGCATGCATGGGTTGGCGTTGTCCAACCTGCGCATGCGCGGCTGACGTCATCGGCCGCGCCAGCCGGCGTGACGCCTGACGTGCGGCCTTGACGACCATCAAGGCCGCGCCGCCATGACGCACGGGCCCGCACTCCTACCCCCGCCCCGGGGGGGGGGGGGGGGGGGGGGGGGGGGGGGGGGGGAATCACGGTCTGTCCCACGGCAGCCTTTACGATTTTCCGCATTTGCGGAGAATCGCGCCCATAGGTTTTTACAAATCTCTACACCATAACTGCCTTGTTTTTACTAGTTTTCAGTGACTCATGAAAAAGTCACCCAGGTCCTGTTGGACATCAACACTTCCAATCTCTCATCATTTAAAAAAACTCTGCATTTCCGTTTTTCATATTCAAGTGGTAACTTCACATTATGTTCTACACGTGGAGCTGATTTAACCCAGTTGGCTGTACAGCTAGTTTGTGACGCAGAGCAAGGTTCTGGTTAAATTCCCGTACCGCTTGAGGTTATTCATGAAGGCCTGCCTTCTCAACCTTTCCCCTCGTCTGAGGTGTGGTCATCCTCAGGCTAAATCACCATCAGTCAGCTTTCCCACTGAAAGATGGAAAGCAGTTTGTGGTCATCTGGGGCTTTGGCGACTTTATTTACCATGTTCTTGCCCACTCACCTAGCCTGTCTAACTCTCCTTGAAACCTCTTTGCACCCAAATCACTGATCTATATTGTGAATAGCTGCATCAAAATATTCATCCTTGTGATACCCCACTAGTCAAACTGAGCATTACCTGCTTATTTCTACTCTGTTTTCTGTCCATTAACCAATTCTCAATCCCCCAATCCCATACGCTCTAATTTTGTTTACTAAGCTCTTGTGCGGGACCTTGTTGAAAGCCTTCTGAAAATCCAAATACTCCACAACCACTAGTTCCTCCTCATATCTTCTGCAAGCTTCATCTTGAAAAATCTCCAATCTTGAAAAATCTCCAAGAAGTTTGTCAAACACGATTTCCCTTTCATAAATCGATGTTGACTCTGCCCAATCCTGCCAGTATTTACTAGGTGCTCAATTATCACATATGGTAATGTGAGATATCAAGTCAAGGGCTGATTATAAATCAATGGAGGTAGCTTTTTGCGTGAATTGGTATGGTACTTGGATGAGTGGCAGAGTACTTGGATTTCAAATGAAAGTTAATAAATTGGTGTGATTTTAAATATGTATTAATGATTTAGAACATAGAAAAATATGTTTCGTGCGACAATCAGCAGGCAGGAATGTTCCCTTCCAGTCGGGGAACACTTCAGCAGTCAAGGGCATTCAGCCTCTGATCTCCGGGGTAAGCGTTCTCCAAGGCGGTCTTCAGGACACGTGACAACGCAGAATTGCCAAGCAAAAACTTATAGCTAAGTTCCGCACGCATGAGTGCGGCCTCAACCAGGATCTTCGATTCATGTCACATTACATTAACCCCCCCACCATCTGGCCTGGACTTGCAAAATCCTACCAACTGTCCTGGCTTGAGACAATTCATACCTCTTTAACCTGGGATCACCCCCTTTCTCTGGATCTGCAATGATTTGATTACCCGCAAATGCACGCAGTCCAAGCATTGTCTGTTATCTCTGACTTTGTCTATATAAATGTTTCTGGAATATACCTTGATATTCACCTGAGGAAGGAGCAGTGCTCCGAAAGCTAGTGTTTGAAACAAACATGTTGGACTTTAACCTGGTGTTGTAAAACTTCTTACTGTGCTCACCCCAGTCCAACGCCGGCATCTCCACATCATGGCTACCATCGACACCGCAAACTGCCGGCTCAAAGTGGAGAGGATCTCCAGGAAGATCGCGCATACAGACACTGACATTAAGTTTCTACAAAGATGCAAAAAAGCAGACAAGATCCCGAAAGGGCTACAGATCACAAACCCACTCAAGTCGACCTACAACACAGACTACGCTGAAAGACTCTGCCGCCGCACCTGTCACACTCCTCAAACACCTCGTACACCAGCTCTACAGCAGTCGACGCAACCTGCAAACCAAGATAGAGGCCAGATTCTCAACTTGCGCCCAGGAAACAGCAGACCAGCTGCGTAACACCGCTAAACAGATGAGACAACGATACTATGCCACCTATATGCACACCAAGAACAGGAAGCTTGAGAAACTCGGCATCACCACCAGCAGCAACCAAGCTTCCCTCGGTACCACAGTAGAAAACAATACAGGGAAATCTATTGTCAACTTGTCGGACTACACCCTTCAACCAGACGAAATCGAAGTCCTCAGCAGAGGGTTCAATTTCTGCACCACCACCAAAATGGACCCCATCAGTCTCGTGGCAGATACAGAGGAATTCATCAGGCGAATGAGGCTCCGGGAATTCTTCCACAGACCCCAAGAGGCCGACAGTGAACCCAAGGAGACGACCAATGAACCGGAACAGCAGATCTCGAGATCTGCGGTGCAGCAACCGAAAAGGAAAGAGTCGAATTGGACCCCTCCGGAAGGCCGCTGCTCTAGACTCGACATGTATGCTCAAGCCGTCAGGAGTCGTGTCAATGCCAGATTCATCAGTCGCATTCACAAGGCAGCCCTGAATGTCACCCAAGCACAACGCAATGCCATCCACGCTCTCAAGACCAACCGCAACATCGTCATCAAACCAGCAGACAAAGGAGGGGCCACCGTCATACTGAACAGAACGGACTACTGCAAAGAAGTATACTGACAACTCAACAACCAGGAACACTACAGACAGTTACCTGCAGACCCAACCAAGGAACACATCCGCCAACTCAACAGACTGATCGGGACCTTGGATCCAGACCTTCAGAGCACCCTACGTGCTCTCATCCCACGTAATTCCCGCATTGGAGATCTCTATTACCTCCCGAAAATACACAAGGCCAACACACCAGGCCATCCTATCGTTTCAGGTAATGGGACCCTGTATGAGAACCTCTCTGGCCACATCAAGGGCATCTTGAAGCCCATCGTACAAGGTACACCCAGCTTCTGTCGTGACACGACGGACTTCCTACAGAAACTCAGCACCCATGGACCAGTTGAACCAGCAACATTCCTCGTCACAATGGATGTCTCGGCACTCTACACCAGCATCCCCCATGACGACGGCATTGCTGCAACAGCCTTAGTCCTTAACACCGACAACTGTCAATCTCCAGACGCAATTCTGCAACTCATCTGCTTCATTCTAGATCACAACGTATTCACCTTCGACAACAAATTCTTCATCCAGATGCACGGAACAGCCATGTAAGACTAACTGGCCTGTAATTCCCAGGGTTAACCCTATTCCCTTTTTTGAACAGGGGCACGACATTCGCCACTTGTCTGACAGCATCGTATTTACCCTTCCCCCAATTGTAAACCTTGCCCTGTTGCACGCACCTATCCCTCTCCATTACTAAAGTGAAAGTCACAGAATTGTGGTCACTATCTCCAAAATGCTCCCCCACTAACAAATCTATCACTTGCCCAGGTTCATTACCAAATACCAAATCCAATATGGCCTCCCCTCTGGTCGGACAATCTGCATACTGTGTTAGGGTAAAGGAATAGTGAGCTGTGTGCAGGTTTGCAGATTACACCACATCAATACTATATGGGGAGGTGGTGGCACAGTAGCATTGTCACAGGACTAGTAAACCAGATACCCAGAGTAATGCTCTAGGGAACCAGGTTCAAACCCCACCACTGCAGATGGTGAAATTTGAATTCAATAAATTAGAATTAAAAGTCTCCACCATAGGTGGCCACAAAATCATTATCTATCATCGTAAAAACCCATCTGATTCACTGATGTCCTTTGGGGAAGGAAATCTGGCATCCTTACCAGGCTGGCCTACATGTGAATCCATATCCACAGCAATGTGGTTGACTCTTAACTGGCAATTAGGGATGGCCAACAAATGCTGGCCCAGCCGACTACTCCCAAGCCCCATGAACAAATTTTTAAAAATCAAGATGGATGTTGCATGGATGGAAGCAGGAAGGCAAATGAAGTTCAATATGGGGAAGTGTCATCTAGTTTAAAACATTTTTTGATAGTTAACTATCAAATTTAGCGATTTGGGTGCTCTAATCAGATCTCATCACAGAGCTGTCGTCAGACCACATTTAAAGTGCTATATTCTGTTTTGGGAGCCACATCTCATGAAAGACACTTTGTCCTCGAGATTGGGGACTTGCACTGCAGATTCACCAGAATAATACCAGGGCTTAAAGGGTTAAATTCTAACTATTATACCGTCTTCAATATTATATTCCCCTGATTTTAGGAGATTGAACGGTGATGTAATCAAGGTGTTTACCACGCTAAGAGAGTTTGAGAGAATTGTTGCAGAGAAGCCATTATCTCAAGTGGGGGAATCCAGAACAAGGACAAGAATTCCACATCACGTTGATAATAATTAAGTTACTCTGAAAAACCTCGTTGCCACATTCCGATGCCTGTTCATGTATACGGAGGGAGAATTCAGAATATCCAAATTACCTAACAGCACTCCTGCGGGACTAGCGTGAGGAAACCGGACCAACGCTGACACGGGGAGAATGTGCAGACTCCGCAGAGAGTGACCGAGCTGGGAATCAAAACTGGGACCCTGGCACTATGAAGCCACATTACTAACCACTGTGCTACCGTGCTGCCCATATGATGGTTTGTATTTGTAATAATCTCGCCAAGGCCAGTCTTCCAACACCATTCCCTTTTATTTATATAATGGAAAAAGACCACAGCCACGGCTTACAGTACACAAGTACAAGCCCAGGGCCCTACAGAATATCGGCCTGGGTTGAGCAGTGGACTTTAAACTCCTGCTACTCATTTTCCATTTCCCTACCCGCTCAATACGCAAGTTCATATTCCACAAAGCCCATGGGGATATATATTGTTGATGTTCCCAGTGTCCTTCTGGCCAATATAACAGCATCGATCTTCTTTCCGTAGAATTAAAAATGTTTCATCCATTGCTTGATTCTCAAGTGCTGAGTTACTTATATTCTTGTCTTCTATCTATTCCAATAGCACTGATTGCAGAACATACTTATTTGATGCATTTCCAAGATATTCTTGAACTAGTATTGCTTCGAGTAGCAGTAACTGTTCAGTTATAGTAGCTACATAAAATTACCCGTTCAGTTGTGTTTCATTCAATGAATCAGAACCATTAATCTAGTAACAACCGTACAGTTACAATGAGAATGTGACAATTCCGTTAAACCAAGAACTGCATAATAAAATGTCACTGATTTGATGAAAAAGCAGGATACTTTTCACAGCCGAGACCATGGTTCCTTGCCTGAATATGTTTAAAACTGCTTTGGGACAATGTTTAAGCTGAAAGCATTTTTAGTAGGATTTCATATATATTTTTGTCTCCATCATAGCCATTGTTCTCTAAAGAAAAACATCTGCTGAGGCATAGCTGACAACTTCAGCTCAAATCCAACACTATCTCAAGCCTTGCAACACAGCCATCCCAATAGTAATTAATTTTTGAATTGTTGACCATTTCTTGAGACTTTTCCAATGCTTTACGTGGACTATCCAATGAAAATGGATGAGAATCCATGGCGTGTTTTATCTGTTGACTTTACGCTCTTTGTACTGAGAGAACCTTCGTCAAACAAAATGAAAACTTCCGTTTATTAGGAACCAGGTTGACCGATAAAAAAGGGGGATTGTGCCCTTAATATTGCTGATTGTCCCGTGTCCTATACGTTTTCTTCCCAACCTGGTATTTTCCCACATTTGAAAAGTTGGCAGTCCGCTTGGACTCCTGAGTCTTGTTTTACAGATCCCTGCCTGTTCTTGGCATTTATGTACAGCCTCAATGTGCTACCATCATCATCCTCAAGGGGGTATCAGATGGTAGCCACAGAGAGAAACCAACAAAACTCTGCTTAAAGGGGAAGGAGCTGTAGGTGCACGACTGAAATAAGTTGCAAAGCAACACAATATTTAAAAAACACTCAAATGAAAAAATGACTGTAAATATGAGCTCATCTATTCCCACGGTGGAATTAAAGTAACCAGATGCTGGAAGGCCCAGAAAGATGAACAGCACCAAATAGTTCTTTGATTGCTATAACTCTTCAGTTTAAATGAGCGAGTGTGTTTAGGTGGGAAGGGGGTTGGTAGGGTAGCCAGGAGGGATTTGGGTTAAAGCTGGAAGAATTGTCCCTGATGATTTGTTTTCAGGAAATATACAAACGGCTGCTGTCATAGAGTATTTAAGAGCCGTAACACGTCTGTTGTACATTAATACTGGCAAAATGTCTGGAGGACTGTGTGACTAAATAATGTGTGTAACAATATAGATGCTATCTTTCTCTTATTCAAAGAGGAGATCCAACAAGACATGTAAGAAGGAGGGGAGAACACCCAACCGCTGAGGGGCTTTGGTTCAACGGATTAGCCCCTCTACGCATCTTGCCCAGTCAAACTACAATGTTTCGAACCACCATGGAGCTGCAGTGTAATTTGTGAACAATTTTGAACAGGAGGAGATCTGTTGATCTCAAGCCCTTCAAACAATATGATTCACCCCCCCACCAATGTCACTGAGAATCTTAGGATGGTTACAGCACTGAAAGAGGTCCGTCAGCTCCCACATGGCTGTGCTGCCTTTCTGAAGAAGCAATTCATCTGGTCACATTGTCCCTGAACTCTGCACATATTTGCTTTTCAGACAATAATCCCTCGAATGCTTTGATTGAACCCACCTCCACCACACACTCGGGGTGTTCATTCCAGATCCCAACAACTTCCTGCGAGAAAACATCTTTCCTCGTGTCACTTTTGCTGGCTTCTGGTTTTCAATCCTTCCACAACGGGGACAGTTTCTGCTGAACTGTTCTGTCAAGATCCCTTATGATTTTGAATTCCTCTGTTAAATCTCCACCCAACCAACACTTTTCTCGAAGGAGATCAGTCGAAACTTCTCCAATCTTTCTATGTAACTGAAGTTTCTTATCCCTGGAACCATTCTTGTGAATCTGCACTCTCTCTAATGACTTCACATTTTTCCAAAAGTGCGTAGCCGAGAAATGGCTGCAATACTCCAGCTGAGGCCGAACTAATGTTTATACAAGTTCAACATACCTTCCTTGCTACTGTACTCTATGCCCCTATTAAGAAAGCCAAGAATGCCATACACTTTATTAACTGCTCCTCAACCTGTCCTGCCACCTTCAATGATTTCTGACAGCTCCCCAGTCATTTTGCTCCAATCACTTCATTAAACATGATTTGCCCTTAACAAATTTGTCCTGAGATTTCCTTCATTAATCCTTAAGCAATTAATTTTGTCCATAATTACCGTCTTTGAAGCTTAATCAACACTTGAATTGTGTAACCTGTGTACCCCCACCCCCGTGTCCCACTTAAATGGTCACTAGCACCAGGGTGACTTGTCCCTTATTTAATTCCATAAGAATTGATCGTTTTGAGGATCTGCAGAAGTAACTTGGCTCACTTGCGAGCTCAATCATCCTGCTTCCAATGATCCAGTAACACTTAACTGTTTTTATATTGCATCAAGGCTATTGCCAGTGACACCAGCAGATCTGCTGGTTTTCAGTAAGGTTGGCAGGATCCACCATTCACAGCTTTTTATAGCCATTCCTATTAATGAATTTCAACAAGTTTGCTTCTGAGTTGCAGCTGGCTGCGTGAAATTGATATGCTGAGGGTGACACCATGGGCCTGGGAGTGAGCACAATGTAACAGTTTCTAATTCTCTAAAGGTAGAAGTACTTACTGTAGCCTTAACTTTGAAGCCTTGTAATAAAGATTTTCTGTAGAAACAAGGGCATAGCTTATGGAAAACAACACTGAAATTGCATAGTTGTTACAAAACATAGCTTGATGTCCAGCTAATTCCAATATACACACAATAAAAACTACTTGTGCTCAAAAATTAAAGCCACTTTATCGAAAAATTATACCAGAACTTCCTGAATATAGATACTGTTGCAAAACAAACATGGGTTCAAAACATACAAAGTAACTAATGCTATGAAATGAACAAATTGAGCCAATTTTCTACTCTTTCTGAAGTGACAGTGGTTCTTTTGAAACAAAAATCAGATAAAAATCAAACATTAAAACTTGGTTTCAGAATTAAGTATGCTGGATAGGCAATAGCAAATGCTCATAAAGGATTTAGCAATGTTCTTTTCTTTTTAAAACAGTTCTAGTGAATCATGCAATTCCAGAGAATCTATTTAAGATGTATACTGTAGAAATAAAGTGATTACACTGCAGCACCCATATGTGGCCATTATCTCTCAAATTCAACTTAATCAGACGTGATTGCATCAAAACTTCCATTTCCTAAACTATTAGTTTATCTAATGCCATCAATGGCATAGCCAACTTCACAGTTCACTTCCTCATTAAAACTCCTTCAGGCTAGTTCCACTTAATTTTACGAGCATCTCCAATTTCTCCATCAAACTGCTTAGTTGAGGTTTTTAATCGAGATATCTCCGATACTTTTCTGGTAAAGCGTCAGTTCTATGGGGTTCTTCTATCGTTTACACTGTTGCTGGTTTGATGGAACTTCATCCTAATTTATTAGAGTACCACTTCATTTTAGTTGCTCTTGTTCAGGTAACAAAAAAATTGTAATTCACACATCGAATGATGTTGCTAGCACATTAAGACAAATATATGGCATTTAGAACTTCTGCACTGATGAAACTGACTTTTTAAAAAATGAATTCAAAACAAACAAGAAAAATTATTAAGGTGAATGAGACACACCAGGAAAATCATGTCAAGGTTGTAATCTGATTTCTTACAGTTTAGATGTTTCTACCTCATGTACTTTGCACTAATATGTTGTAATACCCGAGCTGAGCAATTTGGTGTCAGTGTGACTTAGTGATAGCAATCCTGCCTCTCAGTGAGAAGGTTGTGGGTTCGAGCCTCAGCAGTGTCAGGGCTCCAGTCTTTCAGGATTGTTAAACTGAGGCATGTCTACTCACCCAGGTAGATAGTAAAGATTCCTTAACATTTTCTAAAGAGCAGGACGATGGTTCTTGCCAATATTCATTCCTCCACCATCACCAGTAAAACTTATGGGGCGCATCTAGCCAAATTGGAACAGTGTCCGTGATGAGCGCATTTAGCCGGTGCTGCCCAGCACTCGCAGTGCCGAGAAACAGACTGTTATCTATTGGGAACACCCCGCCAAGGCTGCACTTAGTCTCGTTTCCTGAACTGTGGAGCTCCATTCGCCAGAACTCCTCAGTGCACGAAGAGGTCGGGAACCTATTTTTAAATGGTGTCCCGATTTCATGACCCCCTGGCGTGACTCCCGAACCCCCCCAAAAGTCCCAACTCACCTATAAGGGAGTCCTCGGGTCGGGTCCATTGATGTACGAGGCCGGTAGCTCACGCCCATTATCTGGTCATTTTCACACTGTGGTTGGAACTTTGCTGTGGACAAATTGGGCACGACGTTTCTCTCCACTACAATAGTGACTATTCTTCAAAAGTACTTTATTGGATGAAGACTTTGAGGTAATGAGAGTATAGTATAAATGTAATTTTTGCTTCTTTTTTTGTTTTTGATCAACTAAAAGCTTTGTAATCATTCCCAGATATCCAGCATTCTGGGAATATTCACTCTGCCGTACAATATATAACACCTAGGAAAAGCATAGAAGGTACCATTCAGTCATAGAGATTCATATTTCCCTGACTTTTAGAATCCTTTCCCAGCATTATAACTTCAATTATTAACCTAAGTTACTCCATTTGTTCTCTGGAGATATTTAAGTGCAGTATCAGAAGTTTAAGTACTTGTTTAGTATCTCACAGAAACAAAATGTGCTAGTCTCTTACTGAAGGAAATGAATCTGAACTTGGAATTCAAAGATCTGCAAATGGGAAATTCCAATCTAAATCCCATGTGTTCACATTTCTGCTCAACTTATAATAAGTCATTTTTCTCTTGAAATGTTTCCAGTTGCCTTCCCAAGACTGCAATCAGGTCTTCAGTTCAATACCCATTTCCATAGCAAGTTGCTGCTCCTCCTGCCATCTCTATCCAAAACTCACCAACCATAAAGCACATTGTGCAGAAAAAATAAAACAGTGGTTTTGAGACGTGTGTATTTGATACCTCTTTGAAACACTGATACACTCCCAAGTGTCGCCCGGTCCCAACATCAGTAAGACACCATGAGCTATCTAAAGAAATTATTACAGAATTTCTTTTGAAATTAGTTTACAGCAACAGAAAAATATTATGGTACATTGCACGCTTAGCCACCAGAACCCAGTTCAAAAACCTACTGCCTAAAAGTGGAATGCAATTTAATTTCCACAGAATAGTGCTCCAATAGCAGAATTAACTGCATCCAAATACAAACCGGAACTGACCTGAAACGCCTGATAATCAGGGAGTTCGGAGATAATCTACAACTCTGGCTTCTATTACATTTTATTTAAATAGCACATATTAGTAGGTGAAATCAGCAATACTCCAAGTATTTATTCTTCAATGCAATGCAACATTTGACATTCTTTCTGCCACTAAAATCACTTTTTGCTCAACAATCTTCATGCCTAGCTTAATTTTGTATACCTTGAAGAAACCGAGTTCTTGTGCAGGACGTGAAATTAGGTTTTCTCCTCACAGGCACAAAGTCTTACTTCTTTCTATTAATTAACACTGTATCTTGGAATCAGACACACACTTACAAGTCAATAAATAATTCAAACTCTACAATTCTGTGTAGAAAGAAAATGAAGCTTTCCCCTTCAAAATAAGACTGTAAACATCCTAACATTCACACGCACAATTTTCAAAGTTTACAAGACTTTCTTACCTGACATGGTTGTCACAGAATTTAGTTATCGGAGGCAGATTTATATTAATAACTCGGCCTGCTTGATCTGGCTCTGGAGATGTAGTTCCAGACATCTCATCATCAGCTTTCTCGTAACCCGAAGATGAACAACCAGTTCCTAGTGTTCAGACCAGAAAGAAAACACTCAGTAACTTTAAGTGAACAGAATTTATGTTTTGCCGATAGCAGATGTTTAAAGTTTGATAAAACTGCGGGGCTGCGCTCACAATAAATTATGCTGCTGAGAGCGGCACAATGATCTGTAAACAATGACTGACGGGCAGGCTTTGTTCAATGGATGTGGGGCAGGCACACATAGCTATCAGCAGACTTTCAGGTTTACAAAATAAATAACCTTCAGGACAACAAAAGGGCTATTAATGCAGAAGAGATAATTTTGCCAGACCAATGGGAAGACAAGCATTGATGGAAGTGCAAGCTGCATCAGTGAACTGTCGGTGTCACTGCCAGATAAATGGTTGCGTCGTAAGAGCATGCCTGACCAAATACTTTTTCACTCTATGAGTTTAATAAATTATGCAGGGCTGATAAGGAATACTTAAATAGACAACTAATGTAAAATTAAGGATTTCCCTTCCCAGTATCTTGGGATCCATAGGCAGTAACCTTGTTGCAGCTTATACCAATCAGTCAATCTGTCAGCTTTATACTGAACTATGGGACTGATTCAATAATCATTTCTGTTAGTCTAACAACATAATGGATCAGCAGCTACTACTGTAAACACATACTCTAATATTCCGAGCAGTCAAAAATGTTATCATTGCAATTTCAAACATTCATTCAAAATACAAAGTAATGGCTCAAGCAAAGTTAGTTCCGGAAGAACAAATGACAAAATATGGTAAGTAGATCCAGCTGTGCATTAACACACCGCTCCAGGACTAAGGATGTTCTTTCCAAACAATAACCTCTCAATCTCAGTTGAGCAGAGAGTTGAGAATGCAGGAGAAAGTGAAGGTCAACCAAGGTGACTGTTATTCACTTTCTATTGAACAGCATCAGCTCAGAGTGAAAAGCGATTTATCTATTCCGATGACCATGAGTTGTTGCATGGCATTAGTAGAAGAGGAAAAACAAATTATGATGAGTAGCGAAGTGATTAGAAAATATGAAGATGGAGTAGGAATAATGGGCATGTACCCTAATTCACAAGATGCAGCTTAATGCATATCGCAGGGATATGCATTATGTCATATTAGAGAGCCACATGCCCACATCTTCTCACAATGTTCAGTTAGATGCTGGAATAAGGGGGGGGGGGGCGATTCTCCGAGCCCCGCGCCAGGCTGGAGAATCTCCGCAACCATGCCATGACGCTGCCGCGCGATTCTCCGAGGTGCAGAGAATCGGCGCCATTTGTGCCGGCGCAGTTGGCGCGCCCCCGGCCTGCTGGAACGCCAATTCTCCGGCCCGGATGGGCTGAGCGGCTACGACAGAGTCCCGCCGGTGCCGTTCACCCCGGTCGCTGCCGGCGGGAACTCTGCACGAACGGTCGGAGGTGGGGGGGGGGGGAGGGGTGGGAGCCTCCCACGGGGTCTAGCCCGCAATCGGGGCCCACCAGTCGGCTGGCTGGCCTCTCCCCCACCCGGGCCTACTTTCCTGCGCGGCCGGCCCCTGAACACCGCCGCCATGTTGAGTCGGGTCCGGCGCGCTGAAGGAGTCCCCCGCACATGCGCAGGTTGGTGCAGCCCAACTGCGCATGCGCGTGCTGGCGCAGTGCCCATTTCGCGCCGAGAAGGGAGGCTGGAGCGGCGTGAACCGGTCCAGGGCCATGCTGGCTCCCTATGGGGGCCAGAATCAGTCGTCCCAGTGCCTGTTTCGCGCCATCGTGAATTGCGATGTGTTATGGGAGATGTGTTTTCAGAACCCCAAAATGTATCATGGAGTTCAACCAACCCCCACCTTTAAAGGATTGTTGCTTTTGAAGCGCACGGCTTGTTCCTCAGGTGTAGTATTATAATAATGGGCATGTGGTTTTTAAAACAAAACAATGTTTATTCCATGAACTCAAATTAACCTTTTAAATAACATTGGATCTCTTAACACCCCTTACTTCAAAGATAACCCCGAAAATAATACACTATCCAATCCTGCAAACTGTTCCTTTACACATCCAAAAGACTTAACAAATCCTTCAAACAGAAGCACATTAGATTTATATTCAATACTGAGACCTTTTTACAATTCCGATTTCACCAAAGAATTAAGAGATAGTCCTTCATGGCAGTGATCACCAGCAATGCAGCACAACAGCCACACCCAAGTTTTCTTCAAACTGAAACTAAAAAAACCCAGAACTAAACTCAAAATGGCCAAACTGAGCTCAGTTCCACCCATTCTCTGACATCACTATTTTATTAAAGGTACATTGCGTAAACATTCATTTCTTAAAGGTACTCTCACATGACAGACGGCATTCATGATGGCGAAAACACTTGGGCTCCATTTGGGAGAATCGCCCCCAAGTAGTGTAGATGGGAGAAAAAATGCTGCTAAGGGACATTGATAGATTATGTGAATGGGCAAATGGAGTTCAATGACGGCAAGTGGGGTCATCCACTTTGTACTCAAGAACAATAGATCAGATTATTTTCCAGATGGTAAGAAGCCAGGAACTGTGGAGGAGCAGAGATATTTAGGAGCCCAGGTGCAGTAATAACTTAAAGGTAGTGAACAGATGCAAAAAATGTTGAATTGATTTTATCCCAGGGGAACTGGAATGCAGATGGCTGGAAGTTATGCTGCAGTGATATAAAGCTATGGTTTAACCACATCTGTCAAGGCTAAGCCAATTGAAAAGTTCAAAACTGAGACAGATTAATGATTGTTAAAACTATTACAGAACAAAGATGGGTAACTGGAGTTGAGGTAAAGATCAACCATAGAGTCATAGAATTACCAAAGTGCACAAGGAGGCTATTCAGCCTATTGGGTCTGCTACAGCCCACTGAAAGAATATCCGGCCAAGACCCATGCCCCCACCCTATCTCTGTAACCCACTAACCCCACCTGATGTTTTGGATAATTCAGCAATGTCCAATCAACCTAACCAGCACATTTTGGACTGTGGGAGGAAACCAGAACACCAGGAGGAAACCGACGCAGACACGGGGAGAACTTATAAACTCCGCATAGACAGACACCTGGATCGAAATCGAACACCATGCCACCCAATGACCCAATTAACTGGTGGAAATGTGAGAGAGTCCAAGTGGTCTACCCATGTTCCTCTGTTGATTAAAGTCTTGAATGTTGTTAAATCGATTGTATCTGAGTGCTTGATTAATATTACTCAAACATGATTTAAATTTGTCAAGGAGCCTGTCGCTAATACCAAACCAGAATGACCTAATGCAACCGTTTCTGATCACCAGTGTAATTACTTTCCCAAAGAGTCATGTTTGTTGGCACTGCAATTTTTGGAGAAAGGAGATTTTAATCTAAAAAAAATAAAGTAAAGATTGATGCCACCATTTGATTGTCTTGCAAAAAAAGGTGCAGAACCAACATGCTCAGACAAAAAAACATACAAAGCAGTTTATTTCCTGTGATAGATTTCCAAGATAAACCATATGAACAGAACATAGAACATAAAAAAATACAGCACAGACCAGGCCCTTCGGCCCACGATGTTGTGCCGAACCGTTGTCCTAGATTAATCATAGATTATCATAGAAGTTACAGTGCAGAAGGAGGCCATTTGGCCCATCGAGTCTGCCCGAGGTCAACACCTCCACCCTATCCCCATAACCCAGTAACCCCACCAAACACTAAGGGCAATTTTGGACACTAAGGGCAATTTATCATGGTCAATCCACGTAACCTGCACATGTTTGGACTGTGGGAGGAAACCGGAGCAACCGGAGGAAACCCACGCACACACGGGGAGGATGTGCAAACTCCGCACAGACAGTGACCCAAGCTGGAATCAAACCTGGGACCCTGGAGCGGTGAAGCAATTGTGCTATCCACAATGCTACCGTGCTGCCCTGAAGAACAAATTAATCTACACCCCATCATTCTACCGTAATCCATGCACCTATACAGTAGCCACTTGAAGGTCCCTAATGTTTCCGACTCAACTACATCCACAGGCAGTGCATTCCATGCCCCCACTACTCTCTGGGTAAAGAACCTACCTCTGACATCCCCTCTATATCTTCCACCATTTATCTTAAATTTATGTCCCCTTGTAATGGTGTGTTCCACCCGGGGAAAAAGTCTCTGACTGTCTACTCTATCTATTCCCCTGATCATCTTATAAACCTCTATCAAGTCGCCCCTCATCCTTCTCCGTTCTAATGAGAAAAGGCCTTGCACCCTCAACCTTTCCCCGTAAGATCTACTCTCCATTCCAGGCAACATCCTAGTAAATTTCCTTTGCACCTTTTCCAAACCTTCAACATTCTTCCTAAAATGAGGCGACCAGAACTACACACAGTAGTCCAAATGTGGCCTTACCAAGGTTTTGTAGAGCTGCATCATCACCTCACGGCTCTTAAATTCAATCCCTCTGCTAATGTACGCTAGCACACCATAGGCGTTCTTCACAGCTCTATCCACTTGAGTGGCAACTTTCAAAGATCTATGAACATAGACCCCAAGATCTCTCTGCTCCTCCACATTGCCAAGACCCCTACCGTTAACCCTGTATTCCGCATTCATATTTGTCCTTCCAAAATGGACAACCTCTCACTTTTCAGGGTTAAACTCCATCTGCCACTTCTCAGCCCAGCTCTGCATCCTATCTATGTCTCTTTGCAGCCGACAACAGCACTCCTCATTATCCACAACTCCACCAATCTTTGTATCGTCTGCAAATTTACTGACCCACCCTTTAACTCCCTCAACCAAGTTATTAATGAAAATCACAAACAGCAGAGGACCCAGAACTGATCCCTGCGGTACGCCACTGGAACTGGGCTCCAGGCTGAATATTTGCCATCCACCACCACTCTCTGACTTCTATTGGTTAGCCAGTTCGTTATCCAACTGGCCAAATTTCCCACTATCCCATGCCTCCTTACTTTCTGCATAAGCCTACCATGGGGAACCTTATCAAATGCCTTACTAAAATCCATGTACACTACATCAACTGCTTTACCTTCGTCCACATGCTTGGTCACCTCCTCAAAGAATTCAATAAGACTTGTAAGGCAAGACCTACCCCTCACAAATCCGTGCTGACTATCCCTAATCAAGCAGTGTCTTTCCAGATGCTCAGAAATCCTATCCCTCAGTACCCTTGCCATTACTTTGCCTACCACCGAAGTAAGACTAACTGGCCTATAATTCCCAGGGTTATCCCGATTCCCTTTTTTGAACAGAGGCACGACATTTGCCACTTTCCAATCCCCTGGTATCACCCCTGTTGACAGTGAGGACAAAAAGATCATTGCCAACGGTTCTGCAATTTCATCTCTTGCTTCCCATAGAATCCTTGGATATATCCCGTCAGGCCCGTGGGACTTGTCTATCCTCAAGTTTATCAAAATGCCCAACACATCTTCCTTCCTAACAAGTATCTCCTCGAGCTGACCAGTCTGTTTCATACTGTTCTCTCCAACAATATGGCCCCTCTCATTTGTAAATACTGAAGAAAAGTATTCGTTCAAGACCACTCCTATCTCTTCAGACTCAATACCCAATCTCCCGATACTGTCTTTGATCAGACCTACCCTTGCTCTAGTCATTCTCATATTTCTCACATATGTGTAAAAGGACTTGGGGTTTTCCTTGATACTAGCCGACAAAGATTTTTCATGCCCTAGAACATAGAACATAGAACATTACAGCGCAGTACGGGCCCTTCGGCCCTCGATGTTGCGCCGACCTGTGAAACCATCTGAAGCCTATCTGACCTACACTATTCCATTTTCATCCATATGCCTATCCAGTGACCACTTAAATGCCCTTAAAGTTGGCGAGTCTACTACTGTTGCAGGCAGGGCGTTCCACACCCCTACTGCTCTCTGAGTAAAGAAACTGTCTCTGACATCTGTCCTATATCTACTACCCCTCAATTTAAAGCTACGTCCCCTCGTGTTGGTCATCACCATCCGAGGAAAGAGACTCTCACTGTCCACCCTATCTAACCCTCTGACTATCTTATATGTCTCTATTAAGTCACCTCTCAGCCTTCTCCTCTCTAACAAAAACAACCTCAAGTCCCTGAGCCTTTCCTCGTAAGACCTTCCCTCCATACCAGGCAACATCCTAGTAAATCTCCTCTGGACCCTTTCCAAAGCTTCCACATCCTTCCTATAATGTGGTGACCAGAACTGCACGCAGTACTCCAGGAGCGGCCACACCAGAGTTATGTACAGCTGCAGCATGACCTTGTGGCTCCGAAACTCAATCCCCCTACTGATAAAGGCTAGCACACCATATGCCTTCTTAACAGCCCTATTAACCTGGGTGGCAACTTTCAGGGATTTATGTACCTGGATGCCGAGATCTCTCTGTTCATCTACACTACCAAGAATCTTGCCATTAGCCCAGTACTCTGCATTCCTGTTACTCCTTCCAAAGTGAACCACCTCACACTTTTCCGCATTAAACTCCATCTGCCACCTCACAGCCCAGCTCTGCAGCGTATCTATGTCCCTCTGTATCCTATAACATCCTTCAGCACTATCCACAACTCCACCGACCTTCGTGTCATCTGCAAACTTACTAACCCATCCTTCTACACCCTCTTCCAGGTCATTTATAAAAATGACAAACAGCAGTGGCCCCAAAACAGATCCTTGCGGTACACCACTAGTAACTGAACTCTAGGATGAACATTTGCCATCAGCCACCACCCTCTGTCTTCTTTCAGCTAGCCAATTACTGATCCAAACCGCTAAATCACCTTCAATCCCATACTTCCTTATTTTCTGCAACAGCCTACCGTGGGGAACCTTATCAAACGCCTTACTGAAATCCATATACACCACATCAACCGCTTTACCCTCATCCACCTGTTTGGTCACCTTCTCAAAAAACTCAATAAGGTTTGTGAGGCATGACCTACCCTTCACAAAACCATGTTGACTATCGCTAAGCAACTTGTTCTTTTCAAGATGATTATAAGCCCTATCTCTTATAACCTTTTCCAACATTTTATCCACAACCGAAGTAAGGCTCACAGGTCTATAATTACCAGGGTTGTCTCTACTCCCCTTCTTGAACAAGGGGACAACATTTGCTATCCTCCAGTCTTCCGGCACTATTCCTGTCGACAAAGACGACATAAAGATCAAGGACAAAGGCTCTGCAATCTCCTCCCTGGCTTCCCAGAGAATCCTAGGATAAATCCCATCTGGCCCAGGGGACTTATCTATTTTTACACTTTCCAAAATTGCTAACACCTCCTCCTTGTGAACCTCAATTCCATCTAGCCTGGTCGACTGAACAAGAGTATTCTCCTCGACAACATTGTCTTTCTCCAGTGTAAACACTGACGAAAAATATCCATTTAACGCTTCCCCACATCCTCTGATTCCACACACAACTTTCCACTACTATCCTTGATTGGCCCTAATCTTACTCTAGTCATTCTTTTGTTCCTGATATACCTATAGAAAGCCTTAGGGTTTTCCTTGATCCTATCCGCCAACGACTTTTCGTGTCCTCTCTTCGCTCTTCTTAACTCTCCCTTTAGGTCCTTACTGGCTAACTTGTAACTCTCAAGTGCCCTAACTGAGCCTTCATGTCTCATCCTAACATAAGCCTTCTTCTTCCTCTTGACAAGTGCTTCAACTTCCTTAGTAAACCACGGTTCCCTTGCTCGACAACTTCCTCCCTGCCTGACAGGTACATACTTATCAAGGACACGCAGTAGCTGTTCCTTGAAAAAGCTCCACATTTCGAATGTACCCATCCCCTGCAGTTTCCTTCCCCATCCTATACATCCTAAATCTTGCCGAATAGCATCATAATTGCCTTTCCCCCAGCTATAATTCTTGCCTTGCGGAATATACCTATCCCTGCCCATTGCTAAAGTAAACATAACCGAATTGTGATCACTATCACCAAAGTGCTCACCTGCATCTAACACCCGGCCGGGTTCATTACCCAGTACCAAATCCAATGTGGCCTCGCCCCTTGTTGGCCTGTCTACATACTGTGTCAGAAAACCCTCCTGCACACACTGCACAAAAACTGACCCATCTATAGTACTCGAACTATAGTATTTCCAGCCAATATTTGGAAAGTTAAAGTCCCCCATAACAACTACCCTGTTACTCTCGCTCCTGTCGAGAATCATCTTTGCAATCCTTTCCTCTACATCTCTGGAACTATTCGGAGGTCTATAGACAACTCCCAACAGGGTGACCTCTCCTCTCCTGTTCCTAACCTCGGCCCATACTACCTCAGTAGACGAGTCCTCAAACGTCCTTTCTACCGCCGTAATACTTTCCTTGATTAACAATGCCACACCCCCCCCTCTTTTACCATCTTCTCTGTTCTTACAGAAACATCTAAATCCTGGAACCTGCAACAACTATTCCTGTCCCTGCTCTACCCATGTCTCCGAAATAGGCACAACATCGAGATCCCAGGTACCACCCATGCTGCAAGCTCACCCACCTTATTCCGGATGCTCCTGGCGTTGAAGTAGACACACTTCAAACCAGCGTCTTGCTTGCCAGTGCCCTCTTTCGAACTCTTAACCCTATCCCTGACCTCACTACTCTCAACATCCTGTACACTGGGACTACAATTTAGGTTCCCATCCCCCTGCTGAATTAGTTCTCCTCTCTTAGCTCTCCTAATCCCTGTCTTCAGTTCCCTCCTGGCTATCTTGTATCCCTTCAGCGCCCTGTCTGAACCTTGTTTCCTCAGCCTTACATAAGTCTCCTTCTTCCTCTTAACAAGACATTCAACCTTTCTTGTCAACCATGGTTCCCTCACTCAACCATCTCTTCCCTGCCTGACAGGGACATATACATATCAGAAATAGAAGTAGAAACTAAATCATCTATCAGATATGTTGCTGAGGCAGATAACACAGATGCAGATAATTAATTACATTTTTTGTACAAGAGTTATGGTTGCCTCGTGAAGTATACAAGATAATTTAGACAAGGTCATGATCATCAATGAGGAAGGAAATGGCAGTGCACTCATTGACAGCATTGGCGGCATTCAAGAGGCATATAGTGGTGGTAATCTCAGTGTAGTTTAAGCAGATCCTCAATGGAAAGTGACTCTATGATGAATAGGATGGAACATAAAACCAAAGAATGATACAATGCAAAAGGAGGCCATTCTACCCATTGTGCTTATGTAGCTCCTTGATAGAACTTTCCGATCAATCCACAGGTCTATAAATATCTTTCCCTCAAGTCATAAAATTTTTGCAGCATGGAAAGAGGCCATTTGGCCCATTGCGTCCGTGCCAGTCATCGAGCACCTATTTATATTCTAATCCCATTTTCCAGCATTTGGCGAGTAGCGTCAAATGCTATGGCATTTCAATTGATCATCTAAATATTAAGTTGTGAGGGTTTCTGCCTCTACCACCCTTTCAGGCAGTGAGTTCCAGATTCCAACCACCATCTAGGTGAAAAGGTTATCCTCCCATTTCCTCTAAGCCTCCTGCCCATTACATTAAATCTATGCCCCCTGGTTATTGACCCCTCCATTAAGGCCAAAAGTATTTTCCTATCCACCCTATCTCCCTATCTATGTTGCTCATAATTTTATACGCCTTAATAAGATCCCCTCTCAGCCGTCTCTGCTCCAGGGAAAACAACCCCAGGCAACCAGTCTCTCTTGATATCTGAAACTCTCCAGCCCAGGCATGATCCTGGTGAATCTCCTTTGCACCCTCTCCAGTGCAATCAGTTCATTCCTATAATGTGGTGACTAGAACTGCTCCAGCTGGGTCTAACCAGCATTTTATACAGCTCCAACATATCCTCCTTGCTCTTATATTCAATGCCTCGGTTAATAAAGACAAAATATCCCTACGCCTTCGGAACCACCTTATCTACTTATCCTGCTGTCTTCAGAAATCTGGGACATGCACACCAAGGTCGCTTTGATCCTCATCTGGAAAGGATTTGATTAGAGATGGTCAACATGGTTTTGTGAAGGGTAGGTCGTGCCTCACAAACCTCATCGAGTTCTTCGAGAAGCTGACCAAACAGGTGGATGAAGGGAAAGCAGTTGATGTGGTGTATATGGATTTCAGTAAAGCGTTTGATAAGGTTCCCCACGGTAGGCTATTGCAGAAAGTACAGAAGCATGGGATTCAGGGTGATTTAGCAGTTTGGATCAGAAATTGGCTAGTTGATAGAAGACAAAGAGTGGTGGTTGATGGGAAATGCTCTGACTGGTGTCCAGTTACTAGTGGTGTGCCACAAGGATCTGTTTTGGGGCTGTTGCTGTTTGTAATTTTTATAAATGACCTGGAGGAGGGCGTAGAAGGATGGGTGAGTAAATTTGCAGATGACACTAAAGTCGGTGGAGTTGTGGACAGTGCAGAAGGATGTTACAAGTTACAGAGGGACATAGATAAGCTGCAGAGCTGGGCTGACAGGTGGCAAATGGAGTTTAATGCAGAAAAGTGTGAGGTGATTCATTTTGGAAGGAATAACAGAAAGGCAGAGTACTGGGCTAATGGTACGATTCTTGGTAGTGTGGACGAACAGAGAGATCTCGGTGTCCATGTCCATAGATCCCTGAAAGTTGCCATCCAGGTTGAGAGGGTTGTTAAGAAGGCGTACGGTGCGTTAGCTTTTATTGGTAGTGGAGTTGAGTTTCGGAGCCATGAGGTCATGTTGCAGTTGTACAAAACTCTGGTGCGGCCGCATTTGGAGTATTGTGTGCAGTTCTGGTCGCCACATTATAGGAAGGATGTGGAAGCATTGGAAAGGGTACAGAGGAGATTTACAAGAATGTCGCCTGGTATGGAGGGAAGATCATATGAGGAAAGGCTGAAGGACTTGAGGTTGTTTTCGTTAGAGAGAAGGTTAAGAGGGGACTTAATTGAGGCATACAAGATGATCAGAGGATTAGATAGGGTGGACATTGAGAGCCTTTTTCCTCGGATGGTGATGTCCAGCACGAGGGGACATAGCTTTAAATTGAGGGGAGATAGATATAGGACAGATGTCAGAGGTAGGTTCTTTACTCAGAGAGTAGTAAGGGCGTGGAATGCCCTGCCTGCAACAGTAGTGGACTCGCCAACACTAAATGCATTCAAATGGTCATTGGATAGGCATATGGACGATAAGAGAATAATGTAGAGGGACTTTAGAAGGGTTTCACAGGACACTGCAACATCATGGGCCGAAGGGCCTGTACTGCGCTGTAATGTTCTATGTTCTATGTTCAGTACTTCCTAGGATCTGACCACTCATCGTACACGAGGTCCTAAAAGTAGAATATGGGCAATTAGGAGTAAAGTGGAGAAGTCAGAGCTCAAAGGTAGTGATCTCAGGATTACTACCAGTGAAACGTGCTAATCAGAATAGAGATTGTATGATATATTAGATGAATATGTGGCTGAAGAGATGGTGCGACGGGGAAGGTTTCAGATTCCTGGGCATTAGGACCGGTTCTGGAGGAGGTAAGACCTATACAAACTGGATGGGTTACACCTGGGCAGCACCGTTACTGATGTCCTTGCGGGGGTAATTGCCAGAGCGGTTAGGGAGGGTTTAAACTAATATGGCAGAGGGATGGGGACCTATGGGATTTAGAGCAAGGGGGAAATCAAGAACAAGAGAAAATGACAGGAAGGAGAATAAGGAACTGATAAATCAAGGGCCTGTGTCAGATAATGACACTGTAAAAAATAGATGGGATGGGACAAAGAAAGTTAAAAGACTTGCCTCAATGAAATGAAATGAAAATCGCTTATTGTCACAAGTAGGCTTCAATGAAGTTACTGTGAAAAGCCCCTAGTCACCACATTCCGGCGCCTATCCGGGGAGGCTGGTACGGGAATCGAACCGTGCTGCTGGCCTGGTTGGTCTACTTTAAAAGCCAGCGATTTAGCTCAGTGAGCTAAACCAGCCCCTGGTTTAGGGGCTCAAGGTTTTGTACCTGAACCCTCAGAGCACTTGAAATAAAATGGATGAATTAGTTGCACAGATATATGTAAAGAGGTATGATATAGTTGGGATTACGGTGGCATGGCTCCAAGGTGAACTAAATTTCGGGGGCTATTAAGTTTTTAAAAAGGTCAGACAGGAAGGAAAAGGTGGTGGAATTGCATTGTTGATTAAAGGAGATATTGATACAGTATTGAGGAAAGATATTAGCACAGACCATGTGGAATCTGAATGGGTCGAGGTAAGAAACACCAAGGGGCAAAAAACATTCGTAAGGGTGGTATACACTACACCAAACTGCAGTGGTAATGTTGGGAATAGTATTAGACAGGAAATCAGAGATGCATGTGATGAAGGAACATCTGTGATTATGGGTGATTTTAATCTGCATATGGATTGGGTGAGTCAAATTAGTCATAGTACAACAGAGGAGGAATTTCTGGAGTGTATACAGGATAGTTTTCTGGACCAATACATTGAGAAACCAACAAGAAACAGGCCATCTTGAACTGGGTGTTGTACAATGAGAAACAATTAGTTGCCAATCTAGTTGAGAGAGAACCCTTGGGGATGAGTGACCATAATATGCTGGTGAGGTAGATGATACTGAAACCAGGGTCCTGAATCTCAATAAAGGTAACTATGATGGTATGAGACATGAATTGGCGATGATGGATTTTGTAATATTACTGGAAGGAAGGACACCGTGGACCAGCAATGGCAGGCGTTCAAGGAACAAATAGGCAAACTCCAAAAGTTGTTTATTCCTATTTGGCACAAGAGTAGAAAGGGAACTGTGGCCAAATCATAGCTTACAAGGGAAATTAGAGATAGTGTTAGAGTCAAAGAAGAGGCATTCAAATTAGCAAGAAAGAGCAATAGACCTGAGGATTGGGAACAGTTTAAAATTGAGCAAAGACAGACCAAGGGATTGATTAAGAAGGGAAAAATACAATATGAAAGCTAGCGAGGAACATAAAAACTGACTAAAAGTATGCGAAGAGGTTTGCAAAGAGAAAAAGATTGCTAAAAAAGGAATGTAGAGTCAGAAATGGGAGAATTTATAACGCGGAACAAAGAAATGGCCAAGGAACTAAACTTGTACATTGCTTCTAACCTCACAAAGGAAGTCATGAATAATGTACCGGAAGTTCTGAGAAACACAAGTTTTAGTGAGGAGCTGAAGGAATTAGTATTAGTAGAGAAATGGTTTTGGGGAAATGAATGGGATTGAAGGTGGATAAATCTCCTGGGCCTGATAATCTTTACCCCAGAGTACTTAAGGAATGGGCCTAGAAATAGTAGATCCAGAGCGGCATATGGTGCAGGCGTTAGCATTGGGACTACGGCGCTGAGGGCCCGGCTTCAAATCCCGGCCCTGGGTCACTGTCCGTGTGGAGTTTGCACATTCTCCCCATGTCAGCGTGGGTTTCACCCCCACAACCCAACGATGTACAGGTTAGGTGAACTGGCCACGCTAAATTGCCCCTTAATTGGAAAAACAAGTAATGGGGTACTCTAAATTTAATTTAAAAATAATAGACCCATTGGTGGTCATTTTCCAAACTTTTTTCAGCTCTGGAATGGTTCCTACAAATTGGGAGGGTAGCTAATATAGCCCCGCTATTCATAAAGGGAGGTAGAGAGAAAACAGGTAACTGTAGACCAGCGAGCCTAATGTTGGTACAGTAGTCCCCCGTTATACCGCGCTCCACAATACCGCGGTTCGCGATATATGGCGGGGGGGCTTATGGACCCCAACTTACTTGACTAATTTTAAACTCTTTTTGAAACAGCACCTTTTTTAGCCGCGATGATTAGCCGCGATGATTAGACCGATTAGCAGCGATGATTACCCGCGATGATTAGACCGATTAGCAGCGATGATTACCCGCGATGATTAGACCGATTAGCAGCGATGATTACCCGCGATGATTAGACCGATTAGCAGCGATGATTACCCGTGATGATTAGACCGATTAGCAGCGATGATTACCCGCGATGATTACTGTAGAACGATTAGCCGCGATGAGTAGCCGCGACCGATTAGCCCGATTACCCAGCAATAAAAGGGATACCTTTTCCAGTGCAGGTATCTTAGAGTTCAGTTACTGTCGTTCAAAACGTTTAAGCGCAAGTCTTACACAGTGAAGCAAAAGATACATTTGATAGACCGGCTTCGAAACGGGGAAACAAAGGCAAAATTATCCAGAGTGACTGGTGTACCAGAGTCAACCCTCCGTGGGTGGGTGAAAGATGAGCCCAATTTAAGAACATATGTTGGGACAGTTTCTCAGAGTGAAGGGCTTACCAGGAAAAAGGCAAGGAATGCTAGTGACATTAACTTGGAGAAGGCTGTGTTCACCTGGTTTGTCCAGGAACAGTCTGGTGGCACCCCCCTATCTGGACCTATCATCAGGACTCAGGCTGAGAAGTTCCATCACCAGCTCCACCCAGAGGACAGCAATTTCGTAGCCAGCAAGGGTTGGCTCCATCGGTTCCAGAAAGGACACGGGATAGGTGCAGTTACCATCAGTGGTGAACAGAGATCTGCCGACTCAGGAGCAGCAGCAGCCTTTCCCGACATTCTCAAGAACTACATGGTGCAAGAGGAGCTGACCCCAGAGCAACTCTACAATGCAGATGAGTCAAGGCTCTACTGGAAGATGCTGCCTGACAAGACCCTAGTTGTCAAGGATGATGCCCACAAGACTCTGGGGTACAAGCAAGCCAAGAACAGGCTCCTGTTTGCCAGCAATGCCACGGGAACACACAAGCTGAAGCCATTGATTGTGGGCAAATTCAAGTCTCCTAGATGCTTTCACCACATCAACATGGAGAACCTACCCATTACCTACCGGAACTCTGGCAAAGCCTGGATGACAGCTTCCTTATTTGAGGAGTGGTTCTTCAAGATCTTCGTACCCAGTGTCAGGGACCACCTTAGTGCCCGCAACTTACCGCAGAAGGCCACACTCCTACTGGACAACTGCTCAGCCCACCCTCAGGGAGATGTTCTCAAGACCAGGGATGGGCAGATCCAAGTGCTCTATCTCCCAAAGAACACCACCAGCAAGATCCAGCCATGTGATGCTGGCATCATTCAGACCTTCAAGTCTGTGTACAAAAAGGAACTGATCGTGGAAATGATAGACTCTCCTCTCACTGTCCCAGATTACCTGAAAGCCATCACCATCAAGGATGCCTGTTATCTGGCAGGGAAGGCCTGGGGAGCTGTGACGGAGAAGACCATCGCCAACTGCTGGAACAAGGCCCTAGGAGCAGCACTCCCACGACCCCAACATTACCCGGATGAAGAGGACTTCGTAGGCTTTACTGAAGCAGAGACCAGGGCAGCTGAGGAGAGGCTAGAGGACCACCTGGATGAGAACCTAACACTCCAGGATTGGGTGAACAGGTGGTCAGCAGCAGAGGACGACATGGCACCCGCAGAAACATTCACAGCGGAGGAGATCATCGACCAGGTCACCCAAGAGGAGGCAGAAGAAGAAGAACCACCCCAGCCCACAGTGGCAAAGAGCCACTCGGATGCCATCACGCACCTGAAGTGGCTCATAGCATACACAGAGCAACAGGACTTCGACCCCATATACATCCTACACCTGAAGAACCTCCAGAGGCAAGCACAAGTCAAGATGAGGAAGGGGATGTGCCAGAAGAAACTCTCAGACTTTTTAAAATGATTTTTAAAAATATGCTTGTAAGTACAATTTTAACTATATTATTGTATGTATATATTATTGTATATATTTTAATAAATTTAAAACTTGATTTAAGACTTGAACAAACTTTGATGTTTTTTATTTAAAACGCCCTTCCATTCAGCAATGTTCAGCACAGTCAGCGATGTTTCCTCTCGTTCATTCATTTGGATATCCGCCATCTTGGATATCCGCGGCTCGGATACAACGCGGGTGGCTGTCTTGGACCGGAACACCCGCGGTATAACGGGGGACTACTGTAGTAGTGAAGTTGCTGGAGTCAATTATCAAGGAATTCATAGCACAGCATTTGGAAAGCAGTGGTATAATCAGACAAAGTCAGCATGGATTTACGAAATTTGCTTGACAAATCTACCAGAATACTTTGAAGATGAAATTAGTAGAGTTGACCAGGGGGAACGAGTTTATTTAGACATTCAGAACGAGTTTATTTTCGACAAGGTCTCACATAGCTGATTAATATGTCAAGTTAAAGCGCATGGGATTGCAGATAGATTCTTGAGACAGATAGAAAGCTGGAGGGCAGGCAAGAAGCAAAAAGTTGGAAAATATGCATCTTTTTCCAATTGGCAGGCAGTGACCAGTGGGGTACCGTAGGGATCTGTGCTAGGACCCCAACTGTTCACATTATATATTAATGATTTGGATGAGAGAACTAAATGTATTATCTCCAAATTTGCATATGATGCAAAGTTGGCTGGGAGGGCGAACTGTGAAGAGGATGCAGAGATGCTTCAGCGGGATTTGGACAGGCTGAGTGAGTGAACATTTGCATGGCAGATGCAGTACAATGTGGATAAATGTGAGGTTATCCGCTTCAGTAGCAAAAATAGGAAGGCAGATTATTATTTGAATGGGTGTAAATAGGGAGAGGGAGTATTCAGCGAGACCTTGGCGTCCTTATGCATCAGTTACTGAAAGTAAGTGCGCAGGTCCAGCTTAAGTGGGGTGCTCTTTCCAATGGCCGGTGCAGACATGATGGGCCAAATGGCCTCCTTCTGCATTGTAAATTCTATGATTCTAGGTAGTAAAGAAGGCAAATAGTATGTTGGCCTTCAAAGCGAGATGATTTGAGTATAGGAATAGGGATAGAAATGTTTTATTGCAATTGTATAGAACATTGGTGAGGCTGATCTGGACTATGGCGTGCAGTTTGGTGCCCTTATCCGAGGAAGGATAGAAAAACAGAAAATAGGAGCAGGGGAGGCCATTCGGCCCTTCAAGTCTGCTCCACTGTTCATTATCATCATGGCTGATCATCCAACTCAATAGCCTGATCTCGCTTTCCCCTTATATTCTTTTATCCCTTTCACCCTAAGTACTATATCTAACTGCTTCTTGAAAACATACAATGTTTTGGCCTCAACTTCGTTCCATGGTAACGGATTCCACAGGCTCACCACTTTCTCCTCATCTGTCCTAAATGGTCCACACCGTATCCTCAGAGTATGACCTTGGTTCTGGACACACCCGCCATCGGGAACATCCTTCCTATATCTACCCTCTCCAATCCTGTTCGAATTTTATAGGTTTCTATGTGATTCCCCCCTCATTCTCCTGAACTCCAGCGAATACAATCCTAACCGATTCAATC
The DNA here is from genome assembly GCF_902713615.1 of Scyliorhinus canicula. Taxonomy (NCBI): domain Eukaryota; kingdom Metazoa; phylum Chordata; class Chondrichthyes; order Carcharhiniformes; family Scyliorhinidae; genus Scyliorhinus; species Scyliorhinus canicula. The sequence continues at coordinate 49,707,311 of NC_052159.1, read as the reverse complement.
TCTCCTCATACGTCAGTCCCGCCATCCCAGGAATCAGTCTGGTAAACCTTTGCTGCACTCGTTCCGCAGCAAAAGCATCCTTCCACAGATGAGGAGACCAAAACTGCACACAATATTCCAGGTGTGGCCTCACCAAGGCCCTGTTTAATTGCAGCAAGACATCTCTGCTCATGTACTCAAATCCTCTTGCAATGAAGGCCAGCATACCATTTGCCTTCTTTACCCCCTGCTGCTTACCTTCAGTGATTGGCGTCCGAGGGCACCCAGGTCTCAGTACATATTCCAGCCATTCAAATAATAGTGTGTCTTCTTGTTTTTGCTACCAAAGTGGATAACCTCACTATGTTCTTGCTATGGATGGAGAGCAACAAATGTTTACTAGGCTGAGTCCTGGGATGGCAGGACTGCCATATGAGGAGAGACTAAATAGTTTAAGATTATATTCTTTGGCGTTTAGAAAAGTGAGAGGGGATCGCATAGAAACTTATAAATTTCTAACAGGATTAGACAGGGTGGGTTCAGAAAGAATGTTCCCGATAATGGGGGAGTCCAGAACTCGGGGTCATAGTTTGAGGATAAGGGGTAAATCTTTTAGGACTGAGGTGAGGAGAAAATTAATGAAGTAGAGAATGGTGAATCTGTGGAATTCACTATCACAAAAAGTAATTGAGGCCGAAACGTTGTGTAATTTCAAGAATGAATTAGATATAGCTCTTGGGGCTAAAGGGATCAAGGGGTGTGTGGGGGTGTGGGGGGGGGATCAGGGTATTGAACTTGATGATCAGCCATGATCACAATGAATAACGGAGCACGCTCGAAGGGATGAACGGCCTCCACTTGCTTCTATTTTCTATGTATGTTTCTATGTATTCCCTTGCCTCGTTAGTCCTCATAAAATGCATTACCTAAGTATCTTTTTTTAAATAAATTTAGAGAACCCAATTATTTTTTCCAATTAAGGGGCAATTTAGCGTGGCCAATCTGCCTATCCTGCACATTTTTGGATTGTGGGGGTGAAACCCACGCAGACACGGGGAGAACGTGCAAACTCCACACGGACAGTGACCCAGGGCCGGGATTCGATCCCGGGTCCTCAGCGCCGTAGGCAGCAATGCTAACCACTGTGCCACCGTGCTGCCCCACCTAAGTATCTTTAACCAGTTTTCCCCGAATCTGTTTCCACCATCTCTCCAGGCAATGCACTTCCAATCGCAGTGACATGCTCACAACAATTAGTGTATCAACATCCTGGGGGTTATCACTGACCAGAAACTAAACTGGACTAGCCATAGAAATACTCTGGCTACAAGAGGTCAAGGGCTAGGAATTCTGCAGCGAGTAACTCACCTCCTGACTCCCTAAAGCCTGTCCACCATCTAAAGGATACAAGTCAGGAGCGTGATGGGATACTCTCTTCTTGTCTAGATGAGTGCATCACCAACAATACTCGAGATGCTCAACACCATCCAGAACAAAGCAGCCCGTTTGTTTGGCACTCCATCCACAAATATTCATTGCCTCCACCACCGAAATGTAGAGGAAACAGTGTGCACCATCTACAAGATGCACTGCAGTGAATTCACCAAGGCTCCTTAGACAACGCCTTCCAAACTCAGACTGCTACCACCTAGAAGGACCAGGCAGCAGACATATGGGAACACCACCACCTGCATAATTCCCTCAAGTTACTCACCATCCTGACTTGAAAATATATTATTTTTCCTTCACTTTTGCTGGGTCAATATCCTGCAACTCCTGTACCGACAACGACGTGGACTTCAAGCAGTTAAAGGAGGAAGCTCACGACCACCTTCTCAAGGGCAATTAGTGATGGGTAATAAATGCTGGCCGAGCCAGCAAAGCTCACATCTCAGGAATAGATGATAAAAAAGTTGACCAACTCCTCAATAAAACATCTAGAATGCTATTTTCTTGATTTTCAAAAGAGTCAGTAATTTTAAAAAAATATTTTAATGTCACCAATCCAAACAGCAACTGCGCACAATTGTCCTGTAGCTGATTTAGTGAAATGTGAACCTGAGAGCAGGAATTACAGGAAAAAACAGACCAGGCCAATCACAAACTCACAACAATACCACAACACTGCAGGTGCTGTAACTCAAACAAAATACTGGAAATAGTAGGTTTGGCATCATTTGTGGAAAGAGAAACAGCTATCTTTTCAGTCTACGACCTTTTGTCAGAACATGCTACAATACTGCTCCTTTCATAACTCTCAAAGTCCAATAATTCGTTCGAGTGAGCAAATTCTTGCCCTGTCCAAGCTCGAGCATCACACTCACTTCCTGCTCCTTTGGTCTCCTCCCCACTCAAACTTGAAACATTGTGCAATCCTTTCATTATCTTCAAATAATTTCACCTATCAGGATTTCATTAATTTCTAGATCTCTGAAAGCTATGCTATTGGATACAATTTGTCATGGATTGACCCTCTCTCTGCATAGCAACTTCCAATGCAAAACATCAAGACATTATTGCATCATATTACCACGGGCATTCGGTGTCCTGGCTACACCAATTATCTGAAATTGTGACATCACAGAAGCATATTACATCAGGTGTTTGTCATCCTGCCAGGTGGCACCAGCAGTGCCAGGATACCAGCCTGCCCAAAGGGTATGCAGCTGGGAGTCTCCGATCCCTTGGGAGACCCTCACGAGAGGCGTCCGTCTGGTCCCTGTTTGTGGACCCAATGCTGAAGGGCACTTGCCTGAGGTCTCTGAGACGAGGGAGACTATTCCCACGCCTCGGGTACCTCAGGAGTCAGTACATCAAAGTGAGCCTTTCTTTAATATGCAGATTTGTTAAAAAGTGGTGCCGCCCACAATGGGTGGGATTTACACTGCAACGTCTCGCAAGATCACATTAGATCTCGCGAGGCCTTGCAAGCTGGATAGATCCCGGGAGCGAATTCGCCTGGCTTCTATCGGCCACGCTGTGCCTCAGCAAGCTGTTTTCAGGTGCAGCGTGGCCGTTGGATCGCATCTAGAGTCTCTCGCACTCATCTTTCCCTCAGCAAGGGCAGCACGGTGGCACAGTGGTTAGCATTACTGCCTACGGCGCTGAGGGCCCGGGTTCGAATCCCGGCCCTGGGTCACTGTCTGTATGGAGTTTGCACATTCTCCCCGTGTCTGCGTGGGTTTCACCCCCACAACCCAAAAGATGTGCAGGCTAGGTGGATTGGCCATGCTAAATTGCCCCTTAATTGGATAAAATAATAGGGTACTCTAAATTTTTTTTAATCTTTCCCTCAGCACAGGTTGTACTGAGATTTTAATAATATTAATAGTCTTTATTATTGTCACAAGTAGGCTTACGTTAACACTGCAACTGCAATGAAGTAAGGCAGGGGTGTCAAACTCAAATACACCATGGGCCAAAATTTAAAAATCGGGAGAAGTCAAGGGCCGGACTGGTTCAATGTTTTTTTGCAAAACTTATTGAAATGAACTTATTGAACCTGGAACTAATAAAGCTTAGGTTATTGCCTATAAAAACAACATTAAATATTAAATAAATAAAAAAAATAGTTGCATTTATTTCTTATTGCTTTATCTGGAGCTTTTCCAGAGTAATTTCTAATGAAAACATTTTTCCACAGGCCAACACTTTGTGATTCACACTATAGCTGAATCAACTCGGCATCAGCCATATCATACGCCATAGGCGCTTCAATTGCTGGGGCCAGCTTTAATAGTAATTAGATATTATTAGGGCAGCACGGTGGCCTAGTGGTTAGCACAACCGCCTCACGGCGCTGAGGTCCAAGGTTCGATCCCGGCTCTGGGTCACTGTCCGTGTGGAGTTTGCACGTTCTCCCTGTGTCTGCGTGGGTTTCGCCCCCACAACCCAAAAATGTGCAGAGTAGGTGGATTGGCCACGCTAAATTGCCCCTTAATTGGAAAAAATAATTGGCTAATCTAAATTTTTTTAAAAAGTAATTAGATATTATCTCGCGGGCCAAAGATAATTCCACCGCGGGCCGGATTTGGCCCGCGGGCCTTGAGTTTGACATATATGAAGTAAGGTGTCAGTTAGGATTTTGTGATGAAGTTCGAGAGTGGGACTTGAGTCCTAAACTTCGGACACAGATGAAAGTGCTACCACTCAGCCAAGCTGACAATCAATAAAAATACACATTAATACAGATGCAACGCACTTAATAATCTATATGTTTTTATACTTCGAGAAAATATAGTGAAATTATTTTGTGGTTTCAATTCTGCTAAATATTTCTCTATTCTGGTAGAATAACAGCTCAATTGAATTTTGAAACCACATTTTTAAAACACACACAGCTGTACTCACATTATTACTAACATTGATTCCGAAAGAGAAAATGAACCATACAGGACACAAAATATGTTGCAAGAGCCACCTATTTGCAAACAGCAGGGTACACCATATGGCAACAGCAATTATTGCACAGATGTCGCCAGGAAGCTCCCATTATTTTGTTCGGAGAAATTGACCTACGGCACAAGAGATGCTGTTTTGGAATAACGTTTCAACTTTTGATTAAGTCTCCATCAGGTCCAAATGCTTTCTGGTCACATAATCACAGAAAAGAAACTAGACACTAGGTAGCCCAATTTACCCGAAACTAAACGTGTGTCAAGAAACAGTCACCATGTTGTTGCATTTCATTTGAAGAAGATACTTCTTGGTTTACTAATCTAGCTGTCATTACATATTGTAGGGACAAGTGTTCAATTGAATAACTACATTCAATTAGAACTGCATGGGTATAAAATATACTCAATACTAACAGTGGTGTGCAATTATGGAGCTCATTTTGGATCCTTTTGTCATTCCCCATATACTTAAACGGTTAATCAGAAAGTTAATCACTATGTTAGAGCACGTCAGTATACTCACCTCCATTTTTATATTTAAATCATTAAGAAAATATACTTCCAATTCCTGAATGATCGAATTACCTAAAATTAATTTCCAGTTCGAAATGCTATCTTTTAACTCAGTTTCATCACACGTTAGCATAATTCAATAATGAAATAAAAGGTGATAAAGTTTGGCTGACAGGCTAACAGCTAAGTCCCTTTTGCAGTATTCAGGCAGATCAAAATAAATTTCTGTATTTCTGATTTTGATTCATCAAGTTCTTTTTGTTGTAAATACTAACTAATAAAAATAGGAGAGACAGGAGTCAAGTGGTTAGCCAGCGTACTATTGAAGGATTCTAGGTTAATAAATCGTTCAGGAAAAATAAGTGGTATGTTTGATTGGGGCTATAATCACAATTCTAAGTGAGGTCCAAATGTCTGCCTTTTTTGAAAGAACAGTGACAGTGCAAGTACATCCAACAACTGTAACATACTAATTAACTAATATAATCTGGAGCCCTGATTAACACAGACATTTAGAAAGGCAATATTCAGAAAATATATGCAGGTGCTGCATGCTCATGTAAATGCTCCATTAAGAACATGTCCTACTTCCAGTTACACTTTCCTCTTTCAGAAAAACAAAGTTTTGAATTCTTGTCTATTAAATTTGTTCAATCATTTTCAATTTTTCCGTTGTAATTCATAATTGTTTGCTCCATTTATTCTTTAAAATATGGAGAAATGATTGCATTATTGAATTTTGGCAGCATGAATAATAGTGATGTGAACAGACATCACCAATTTTGACAAAATACAATAAAGCTATAGAATAATTAAATTTTCTGGGGGGAAAAGTGGTTACAATAGCATTAAGTGCTTACATTGGTATGTTATCTCGAAATTTGCAGATCACACAAAGTTGGGTAGGAGGGTGAGCTGCGAGGAGGATGCAGATACCCTTCACTGAGATTTGGACAAGTTGAGTGAGTGGGCAAATGAATGGCAGATGCAGTATAATTTGGATAAATCTGAGGTTATCCACTTCGGTAGCAAAAACAAGGCAGCAGACTATTATTTGAATGGTTATAAATAAGGAGGACATTGTGCAACGAGACCTGGGTGTCCTCATACACCAGTCACTGAAGGTAAGTAGGCAGGTACAGTAGGCAGTAAAGAAGGCAAATGGTATGCTGGCCTTCATTGCGAGAGGATTTGTGTACAGGAGTAGGGATGACCTGCTGCAATTATACAGGGCTTTGGTGAGGCCACATCTGGAATATTGTGTGCAGTTTCAGTCTCCTTATCTTTTGTGTGCAATTTTGGTCTCCTCGTCTGAGGAAGGATGTTCTTGTCTGAGAGGGGGTGCAGCGAAGGTTTCCCAGACTGATTCCTGGGATGGCGAGACGGACGTATGAGGAGAGATTGAATCGGTCAGGATTGTATTCATTGGAGTTCAGAAGAATGAGGGAGGATCATATGGAAACGTATAAAATTCTAACAGGGCTAGTCATGGTAGATATAGAAAGGATATTCCTGATGGTGGGTGTGTCCAGAACCAGGGGTCACATTCTGAGGATATGGGATAGACCATTTAGGACAGAGATAACAATTCCGCCCTTGGATAACTGTGTGGAATTTGCACCTTCTCACTATGTCTGCATGGGTTTCCTCCGGGTGCTCCGGTTTCCTCCCACAGTCCAAAGATGTACAGGTTAGGTAGATTGGCCATTCTAAATTGCCCCTTAGTGTCCAAAAGGTTAGGTGGGGTTATGGTGATCGGGCAGGGGTTTGGGTCTGGGTAGGGTGTTCTTTCAGAGGGTCGGTGCAGACTCGATGGGTTGAGTGGCCTCCTTCTGCACTGTCGGGATTCTATGAAGAGAAATTTCTTCACCAAGAGAGTGTTGAGCTTATGGAATTTGGTACCACAGGAAGTAATTGATGCCAAAAGGTATGTTTTCAAGAAGCGGTTAGATATAGCACTTCAGGCGAAGGCGATCAAAGGATATGGGGGGATTCAGTATTGAACTGAATGATCAGCCATGTTGCTGATGAATGGCGGAGCAGGCTCGAAAGGCCAAACAGCCTCCTTCTGCTCCTATTTTCTGTTTCTATGAAAAGCTGATGTTGAAGTGTTCTTGATCGGGTTAAGAACACTGATAATTCCTCCACGTCTTGACCAAGGCATTTGTTTGGATGCTTAACAAATAATATAGGTATACTTCTCACTGAAGAATACTTTCATTAATAAAAAAGCATTTAGCAAAATCCCAAGTGAAAAGCTATTGGTCAAATTCAAAGGTCTGAGAATTCAGCGGGAGCTAAGAAACAAGTAAGAGAGTGGCTAAAAGATAGAAAGCAATCAGCACCAACTTAATGTAATGTGGTCAAATCTAATAATTATAGCGGCACTGGAATGTGAGGAAACAGATCAGAAATAAATACTTGTCAATGGCACATGAACTTGAATGCAGACAAGTGCAAGGTATTGCATGTAATAAAAAACATAAGGAAGGCATATATTGTAGCTACCTGGGGTGGCCACTGCCCAACACAAAATGGAAGATTGCAAGGAATGCAGGGAAAATGGACATGTTGGAAAGCAAGCAGCTTGCAAGGCGATTGTATATTGGGACGACTGCAGAAACCAGTTTTGACTGTTGCAGAAACCAGACAGCACTGTGAAAAGAAACCAGTTAACATACTAATGAGGCAAAACCGGGCGAGTCCCAGATACAATGGACACAAGTTAAGCACAAATCGATACATTCTATGGAAGGCCAGACCCTGTGGCGCCAGAGCAGCCCAAAACAATAGGTCCCAAGAACCGCCCCAGTGACCAAGGAACTGCCCTATGATTGGGGGGTTCAAACATATCGATTGGGAAGAGACCCAATCGATTCCAAGCAGGTAAGGGAGTCCGCCCAAAGGGGTGCGGATCCCCTGGGACCTATAAAAGAAAGGTCCCACACATGGTTCAGTCTCCTCTCTCCTGGCTCCTGTCTCTTACTCCAGCCGTCGAGCAGCAGCCACCAACAAGTAAGTGCCTAACGACGACCGCTACCAGAAATAGGCACTCCTGACACCCTTGGCAATTGATAACAATCTGAAGTCTGCGGACCAGAGCAGAGCAAGAGGCCTTGTTCCCTGACCCAGCAGTTCCTTCGAGATAAGTATTAGTTGTTTAGCGGTAGGAGTAAGTTTAATCCTTTAGCGTGTGCATGGGTAGTTATTATAATTGTATTATAATAAACTCTAGTTGTTTGAACTTACTAATTGGTGTACGGTTTTATTGCTTTGAACTTCACCTTGAAGCTTGTGGCGGTGTCTTAACGGCACCCGGCGACTCCAGAGCTTAGAACAAGAAACAGAGCCAAATTGAGTGTTAAGCACACTCACCCAGAACGACCAACAATATAAATGAATGATGTTAAAACAGCTACGATGATTTAAAGACACCAGAGAGTTTTATCCAATTCTAAATATGTCCAATCCACAGGTGATCACAAACAGAACCCATAGAATATTGAATTATTTGGTCAAAATAATCACAGGCAAGCAAAATAAAACTGTACAGTGATCTGGTCAGACCACACTGTGACGCAAGGCAGACGTTCAAATTAGATAAGAGCTACACACCGACACCCTAATTTTAAAAGCAATGCAGAAAGAATTGAGAAATTGGTATCTTCATATTAGAAAGAAGTTGATCTTTCTGGAGTATACACGGCAGTTAAGAAAGAAAGAACTCGCATTTATACCACACTTGTAGTGACATATATACAGCATTTTTGAAGCACAGTTCCTGTTGAAATGTAGGAAAGCAATGCATGCAATCTTCACACAGCAAAGTCCCAAAACAATCATAGAATATACTTCAGTTGATATAAGTTAAGGAATAAATATTGACCACGATAATGACAGAATGGCCTTGTTCAGCTTAGAATAGTGCACATGACTTTTTACATGCACCTAACACTGGTTTTGGTTTAATGCCCAACAAAAAGACAGCACTCCACAGTTGTGTAAAATTATCTCCGTACACAATGACATGCTTAAATTTATGGTTTGGAGTTTAAACCCATGGCCTTCTGATTCAGTGGCAAATGTTCCCCAAGGAACATCAGGGATCAGTGCTGGGTCCACTGTTATTTATATTAATGATTTGGATGAGAATTTAGGAGGCATGGTGAGTAAGTTTGCAGATGACACCAAGATTGGTGGTTTGGTTGACAGTTATATAGGATTGCAATGGGATCTTGATCAATTGGGCCAGTGGGCCGATGAATGGCAGATGGAGTTTAATTTAGATAAATGTGAGGTAATGCACTTCGGTAGATTGAATTGGGGCAGGACCTAGTCAGTTAATGGTAGGGTGTTGGGGAGAGTTATAGAACAAAGAGATCTTGGAGTACAGGCTCATAGCTCCTTGAAAGTGGAGTCACAGGTGGGCCGGGTGGTGAAGAAGGCATTCGGCATGCTTGGTTTCATTGGTCAAAACATTGAATACAGGGGTTGGGGTGTCTTGCTGAAGCTGCAGAATATATTAGTAAGGCCACACTTGGAACATGTGTACAGTTCTGGTCATCCTATTATAGAAAGGATATTATTAACTAGAAAGAGTGCAGAAAAGATTACTAGGATGCTATCAGGTCTTATTTGTTTGAGTTATAAGGAGTGGTTGGGTAGTCTGGGACTTTTTCCCTGGAGCATAGGAGGGTGATCTTAGAGGTTGATAAAATAATGAGGGGCATAGATAAGGTAGAGAATAAACATAATTTCCCACAGGTAGGGGAGTATAAATCTAGACGGCATAGGTTTACAGTGAGGGGGAGAGATACAAGAGGGTCTAAAGGGGCAATTGTTTCATCACAGAGGGTGGTGAGTATCTGGAACGAGCTACCAGAGCTTGTAGTAGAGGTGGGTACAATTTTGTCTTTTTCAAAAGCATTTGAACAGTTATATTGGAATACAGGGATATGGGCCAAAATGTAGGCAATTGGGACTAGCTTAGTGGTAAAAATTGGGCGGCATGGACAAGTTGGGCCGAAGGGCCTGTTTTCATGCTGTAAACTCTGACTCTATGAACAGTTGACATCATGACAGGTGGGAATAGATAAATCCAGAATATTACTTTAAGGAAAGGGACACAGATTCAAACTAGGATTGATATCCAGAAATTTTCCTTTATACAGAGTGATCAACCCATCAAACTCTCGGATGAAGTAGTAGAGATAGAAATATTGAAATATTTTAAGCGATAATTAAGGACTGCAATGATGGGAAGAAGAACGTGGATAAACTGGATGAAATAGACAAAAGTAAGGACAACAAATAGGTGAGTAGAACTTCCAGGCTGGCATTCCTGGGAGATATATTTTTTAAATTCGCTAAGGGACTGAGGGCATCACTGACTGGGCCTGTATTTTTAATGAATTTTATTACAAAATTGTATCAAAAAAGTTAAAACACATAAACATCCCCGGAAACATGCTTCCCAACAGTCAACTATACAGTTTGTACAACTTTTCCCTCCTTTTTCACCCTCCCCCCTCCCCCGATGACAAACAACTCCTCAAACACTGTCACAAACATCCCCCAACTTGTCTCAAAACCCTCTGCTGAGCCCTTTAGTTTATATTTTATTTTTTCCAGCCACAGGAAGTCATACAGGTCGCCCAACCAGGCCGCTACCCCCGGCGGCAATGCCGACCACCACTCCAGTAAAATTAATTGTCGGGCAATCAGAGAGGCAAAGGCCACGGCATTGGCCTTCCTCCTATTCATGAGCTCCGTCTTCTCCAAAACCCCAAATATCACCACCAAAGGATCTGGCTCCACCTCCTCCCCCACTGTCCTTGCTAGGGCCGCGAATACTCCTGGCCAGAATTTCTCCAACTTTTCACAGCCCCAGAACATATGCGTGTGATTCACTGGTCCCCGCCCGCACCTCTCACATTCATTTGTCACCCCCTGGAAGAACCCACTCATTCTTGCCCAAGTCATATGTACCCTGTGTATGACCTTAAACTGTATCAGGCTCATCCTTACGCACAAGATCACGTTTACCCTGCGCAGTGCCTCACTCCATACTCCCCAATTGATCTCTTCTTCCCCCACCCCTCTACCTCTAACTCCCCTTCCAATTTTCCTTGATCTTCTCCACACGCTCACCTTCCTGCTCTCTCAGCCACCTGAATATATCTCCGATTCTACCCTCCCCTTCCACATCCGGAAGCAGCAGTCACTCCAGCAGGATGTACCTTGGCAACCTAAGGAACTCCTTCCAAACCTTCTGCGCATGCTATCCATCTGCCTGTCTCAAACCCATGAATCCCACACAATGGCATCAACACCGACATCCCTTCCATCCCAAAATGCCTCCTCAACTGATTCCAAATCTTCACCATTGACTGCACCACCGGGCTCCCCATCACTATAACACTCGAGCTGGATCCCTACAAGATTCCTCCTCCATCCTAACCCATTCTAACCCTCTCTTTCCCACCATCGCTGTACCTTTTCCACATGCGCCACCCAATAATAATGAAGCAGGTTGGGCAATGCCAACCCTCTGCAGCAGGATCCTCCTCCGTGGTACCTTCCACGCCCATACAAAGACAAAATAATTGTGTCCAGCTTCCAAAAAAAGGCCTTTGGTATAAAGATCGGGAGTGCCTGAAAAATAAACAGGAACCTCGACAGAATATTCAGCTTTAACGCTTGAACCCTCGCTGCCAGAGTCACATATAGCAAGCGCATCCATGCCACAAACCTCGGCCCAAACCCAAATCTTCCCAGAACCTCAAACAAGTACCACCACTCTACCCAGTTGAATGCCTTCTCCGCATCCATGGACACCACCACCTCTAGTACCTGGGCTCCCGATGGATTCATGACTACATTTAACAACCTGCTTATATTTCTCGAGAGCTGCCTTCCCTTTATGAAGTCTGTTTGGTCCTCTGTAACGACCCCCAGAACACAACCCTTCATCCTTCCCGCCAACAACTTAGCCAGCACTTTCACATATGTATTCAACAATAATATGGGCCTATATGACCCACATTCTACATGGTCCTTTCCTTTTTTCGGGATTAACGAAATCACTGCCTACGTCATCGTCTCCGGCAGCTCCCCCTTCTCCAACGCCTCATTAAACGCCCCCACAAGGTGCGGTGCCAGGTCCATTGCGAACTCCTTATAAAATTCCACCGGATATCTATCCGGCCCTGGCGTCTTCCCCAACTTCACATCCCTGATACTATCCAGCACCACACCCAGCCCCAGGGGCTCCTCCAGCGCCTGCCTCTTTACTTCCTCCAGCTGAGGAAACTCCAGCTCGTCCAAAAACCTTCCCATGTCCCCCTCTTCTCCCCCCGGGTCTGCCTTGTACAATCCCTGGTAATACCCCCTAAACGCCTCATTTATCTTCACCAGCTCCAATACCATATCCCCAGCCCCAGTCCTCAATATTCCCCTGGAAGTGACCTGCCTCCATAGCTGGTGCGCTGGCATGCAACTCGCCCCTTCTCCCCATATTCATATTGCAACTCTCTTGCCCAACGTAACTGCCCTACCTCCCTTCCCGTTGTCAACCTATCAAATTGCCACTGTAACTTTTTCCTCCTCACCAATACCTCCACGGTGGGCACCCTCGAATATTCCCTGTTCACCTCCACTATCTCGCTCATTAGGTGGTCATAGTCCTCCCTCCTTTCCCTATTCGTATGAGCCTTAAACGAGATAATTTCCCCCCGAACCACGGGTTCTTAAAGCGCCACGGTTCCACCACACCCATCGTTTCCATAAATCCACCCAGCTCCTTTGCCATTCGTACCTTACCCATCGACTTGGGGCATGACCTATCCACCTTCGGCTCCTCCCATAATCAACTGGTGCATGGCCAAGTCCAGGATTGCTGCCAACAACCCCCTCATAAAACCCACATTGTCCCAATTTGGTGCATACACGTTTACCAACACTACTGGTGTCCCTTCCAATACCCCACTCACAATCACGTATCTCCCAACCTGATCCCTCACTTCCTTCTCACTTACAAACCCCGTTTTCTTGCTCATTAAAATTGCCACTGCCTGCAATTTTGAATCAAATCCCGAGTGGAAAACCTGCCCGCCCCACCCCTTCCTTCACCTAACCTGGTCCTTCACGCGGCGGTGCATCTCCTGCAGAAAGACCACCTCAACTTTCAACCTCCTGAGGTGCGCAAACACCCACGATCTTTTAAATGGTCCATTAAGCCCACGGACATTCCACATTACCAGCCTTACGGGAGGCCTACACCTCCATTCTCCTCTATCATCTGTCATCATCCCCACTTAACTCCAGCCCCGCTAATTCCACCCTGTACCTAGCCCATCCCAGATGGCCCCCATCTCTGCCCCTGACCATGTCATCACCCACCCCCTGCAACGTCGTGTCACCCTCCCACCCCGGACAACCACCTCTCTCAGCCTTCTCCCCCACCTCAAGTCCATCCACCAGCATTACTTGCTAGTGTGACAGCCCTACCCAAAGGCACCTCTCAATGACCTTCCCTCCCCCTTCCCCCATTCCTCTGCTCAAGGAAGGCAGCTCCCTGCTTCCCTCCTCCACCCAACCAAAGACTCATCCTGAACTCCAAGCCACCTCCCCCGAGAGCGATCAAACAAACAAAAAACACAAACAGCCCCATGAAACAAGAGGGGGGGGGTGAGATCGGAACATCTATCCCCACATAGACTTTTCACCCCGCCACCCCTTACCAACCCAACGTAAACAACAAACCGAAAATAGAGCCCCCTCCAAACCAGAGGGATCAAAAAAAAAAACAGTCCCTCCCCCCACTTCAACCATGTTCTCAACCATTATAAAATGCCAACACCCCAGATTCCCAGGAGTTAAACTCAGTTCTTCCCCAGTTTATGCTTCTTGATGAAGTCCTCGGCCGCTTCTGGGGTCTGAAGTCCGTCAAACGTCATCCATAACTTCGCCGGGTAGAGCATCTTAAACCTGATCCGCCGCCGGTACAGCAACGCCCTTGGCCTTGTTGAGTCTTACCCGCCATTTCGTCAACTTGGCTCCAATGTCCTGATATATTCGGACCTTGTTCCCCTCCCATTCGCAGATGTGTTTCTCCCTGGCCAAATGCAAAATCTTCAAAAAGAAATTTGTGGAGTCTCACGATCACCGCTGGCGGCGGCTCCCCAGCTTAAGGCTTCTGCCTCAAAGACCTGTACGCTCTGTCCACTTCAGGGCTCTTATCCAGCACCCCCTCCACCACCAGTATCTTTGAGGCGTACCTCGTGACACTGACATTTTCCGCTCCTGGCAGGCCCACGATCCACAGGTTCTGCCTTCTCGAGGTGCTCTCCTGCTCCTCCACCTTCGTCCTCAACGTCTTGCAAAGGTCCCTAAGAGCCCCACCATTCGATCTCTATGATCCAAAATCATCCCTTCAATCTCACGGATCTGCGACCCCTGCACCGCCAAACATTTCTCTACCTGCTCCATCGAACCCTTCAGGGGTGTCTGAAATTAGATTTGTTCTTGGGTTTTCATTGTACCAGTTTGTATTAACTTGGTTACAAAAACAAAGTTAATAAAAAAGGTTAAATATTTTGGAATGCACCATTTTATATTATCTCCCTAATACAAATGCTTGCATGGTGTTTTATCACAGATGGATTATTTCTTGCTGTTTTCTGTCTCTTTTCTGTTCTGACTTTATTCTGAAGTAAATAACCCGTGCTTCATACATAGAAAATAAAAGCAGGAAGCAATTCGGTTCAATACCCTGATCCCACCTTTCCCCTCCCCCCCCCCCCCCCCCCCCACACCCCCCATATCCCTTGATCACTTACACCCCAAGATCCATGTCTAATTTCTTATTGAAATCAGACAATGTTTTTGCCTCAACTATTTTTTGTGGTAGTGAATTCCACAGATTCACCACTCTCTGGATGAAGAAATTTCTCCTCACCTCAGTCCAAAAAGGTTGAGCCCCTTGGGTTGGATTCTTCGGCCATGCCCGCCATAAGATTGCCACAGGCGGGCGCAGACCATATAAAGGTTCATTGACCTCGGGTGGGAATTTCTGGTCAACGGCAGGCATGGCCAGAGATTCTCGCCCCCCTAGCCCCAAACTACGAATGCATTCCCCACCCATGACCATATTGAATGGTGGAGCAGGCTGCGATTATTGGCTTTGAAATGATCGGCACATTGGTGGAAGGTTTGAAAACCAGATGATGCTCTTTTTAGCACAGCTAAAAAGTATTCTACAAATAAAATGGTATTTACATAAAGGCAAAATTCAATACAAGAATTATACTGGCCAGAGAGTGATTGTTTTTGCCCCTTTTGGCTAAGTACATGGAAATTATAGATCACCAATCCGTCTTCTTAATTTTCCCTTACTCAGACTTACTGGCAGATGTACATCATGTCCTGGCTCAAATTTCAAACAATTGCATCTGCTGTTCAATTGTAGAATGCAACCAACAATCTGCATTCAGCTAGTAAAGGACTGATATCAGGATGAATGCATATTATGCTTTTGTGCGTTTCAAGATTTGCTCGTTACTCTTGGCCAGCCTTAATTTTGTCACTCAGGAGTTGAGGAGCACAGCTGAGACATGGCACATTCCTCCCAAAGAAGACAAAAGAGAGAGAGGAGAGAAAGAGGAGGAGAAAACAGAGGAAGGGAGAGAGAGAGGGGGAGGAGGAAGGAGGGAGAAAGGGAGTGTGTGGAGGGGGCAAGGTCATAAGAGACAGGTGGGGTCATATGGTGCAGGTGGGTTGGGAGAGAGTAGACGGCGTTGGGAGAGAGTAGACAGAGTTAAGAGAGAGTAGACAGGATTGTGAAGGAGTGGGTAGGGTCACAAGGGGGGGGGGGGCAAAAGGGTATGGGAGGTTACTTTATGAAAGGGAGCAGGGCAGGGAGAGATAGCAAGCAGAAGGTGGAGAGGAAAGATGGGGTGACCAGAGGGCAAAGGGCAGAAGGAAGCAAGGAGACGATGGAGGCAATTCAAGGCAGCAAGGAGCATCAGAGACTGAGGAGAACAAAGGAGGATGAATGCAAAAATGGAGGGCTGGCATGAGTCATGAGGGACGGGGAACAGCTACTGTTGGAGTTTTGGTAGCAATCCCATAATCCTGAGCTTTGGCAACACAATGGGATAATCCTGGGCATCACAAGAGGGGAATAGAATTGATATTTGGCAGAACATGGGTGAGGTTCCTGGAGTTTACCATTACCATAGTGGGATATCTGGGATGCAGCTGGATATGATAATCTTTTGATTTGGCATTTCAGTGGATGCCAAACATGGCGTTTAAGGGACTATGAATGACAAGACTGACGTAAAGTGACAGTGATTATGAAGTTTAGGTCACTGGTTGATTCATGGTGTGTCTCGCCAATGAGGGACAAACAAGTCAAGGATTTAACAGCAATAAATGAGGGATACCATAACTGGTAGCAATGCTTTGTGGTTTGCGACGGCATTGTTGCAAACAGTGGATTTATTGTTTTGTGACTGTTGTGATATATTCAGAAACCCAAAGCAGAAATTAGATACCCACACTAATAATAACCATCACAATTCTACTCACTTGTTTTTATTTGGGAATAAGACTCAAATTTAAGGAAACAATTAACATTATTTCACTTTCAACTACTAAAGTCTTCAAATTTCTCTGTCAATATAACAGTGTGAATTATAGGCCGCTTCAATTTTTCTTAAACCTACAACCATAATTCAGGCTGCCTCTCTCTCGTTATCCCATCTGTGCAATCGGCACACTTTTCGCACTGACGCTAGGCTGAATAACCAGATTCTACCCTGTTTTTTAAAAACCGCGAGAAAAGAAACATTACCTTAAAGGAACTATTGAAATTTGTCTGCAATTTTTGTTTAAATTTTCAAACAATAACGGAGGGCATTGTAAAGGCTGATATTACACAATCCACATTCAGTTAACATTCCCTACAATGGGCAAGATTATCAATTTCAAACCACTTTTGGGAGGACCACAGAAGTGCCACAGTACGTGAAACCATTCAGCCCATCATGTCTGCACCAGTTTTCCAATTGAGCAATTCCTTTAGTGCCATTCAGCTGCCTTCTCCCCATAACCCTGCACATTCTTACTTTTCAGATAGCACTCTAATTCCTTCTTGAATGATTTAATTGAACTAGCCTCCATTACATTCTCAGATAGATAGAGAGAGAGGCAGACAGAGAGGGAGTGCAGCATTTTAGATGCAAGACTCCACAGTTAAAGAATATTAGTATCAGGAGAGTTATGGCCCGAGGTGTGATGCCTATGTTGAACTGGGACTCTACAACTGTGGGAAATTTGGAGACGGCTTGAAGGGGAAACCTTGCTGAAAGCACCCGGAAGGGCCAAGAAATGAGAGCTGATAAGGGGATGGTGGCATTGTGTATTGTCATTGGACTAATAATACAGAGAACCAGGATAATACTTTGGAGATCCAGGTTGGAATCCCACCACGACAGATGGTGAAATTTGAATTCAATAAAATCTGGAATTAAAAATCTAACAATGACAATGAAACAATCATTAAAAACCTACCTCGCTCATTAATGTCATTCAGGGAAGGAAATATGCTATCTTTATCTGGTCTAGTTTGACCTACATATGATTCCAGATCACAGAATGCCCTCTGAAATGGTGTCACGATGTTAAAGGGCAATTAGGGAGGATGGGTGATAAATGTTGGCCCAGACTCCAATGCACATAACCAATGATTTTTTAAACTCAATCCTTATATGCATCTTCAAAGTAGCACACTGACAGAGTGATTAATCTTCCAAAAGTATAATCAATATTTAAGGTACGGGGGATATATAAGTCAAATGGGTAGAAAGAAAATCCCAGAAGAAATGGGCAGTTATCAATAGGTTGTAAAGACTTTGCGGAAGATCTAGGCCAAACATTCTGCAGAATAGGTTTAAACCTAGCCCAAAATGGCCAGGGCAGGCTGGTATTGCTCTAGACAAATTTTTAAAAAAGAGCAATGCTTTCTATGCTCTTTTTATTGGTTTCTTTGAAGTGATTTCCGGGTGGTGTGTTTCACTTTCTTTGCTCTTTTGGTATTTCAGGGCTAGATTCTGCAGTTAGAAAGATAGGGGCTTCTGCTTGCTAGCTTCCATTCATAATCCTGCCATCCAAAAATTGTCCAAAAACAGGGTTCTCAAGTCCCCCCCCCCCCCCCCCAAGTGTAATATGATGCTAGGGCTTGGTGACTTCTGACAGCATTGCAGCTGAGATCAGTAATTCAACAGCTTGGGCCTCCACCCTAACATTGCTCACATTATAAGTTTCTTTGAAAAAGCAAACAATGAGCTTGTAGCAATGTAATTTCTAGCAGTGAATAATATGCTGCTGCTGGCAGCTGAAATCCCACCAGACAATGATGTTCATCAGCCACCAATTACAAAATAAAGTACAGACAGAATTACAAATCTCAAACTGTGAGCACATCATTGTGGAAAATTGAAGTATACTCATTCAATAGGATATTATACACATTCAGGATTTCCAGAAGTACTGACATCTATATCTGACTTGATTAGCAAGTCATTGAAAGATCATGATTAGTAATTGAATAGGCATGAGTTTCACAGCCAAACTCACAATTTTTCCATGTCATTGTTAAGCTTTAATCTATGGAAATTTTCAACTATTTTGATATTAAAACTATATTGACCAGCATGAAAACCCAGCCATTTGATGGCAGTGTTAGCAGGCTCAAGTTTATATCGGGTGATCAGTATGATGATGCATGAACTGATTCATCTCTATAGCTCACCACTTAAGTCACAGGTAACATTTGCTCCTGGATCTTTTTAATTGCATGCTCAGCAATTCCCTGGGGAATATCCTTGACTCTTTTTTGTAAGGACTATTTCATTTAAAGAGGTAATGAGACTGATATTTGCTATAACTGCTGCTGACAACAGCTTTTACATATTGCTGCCAATGTTCTTAATTTCTTTAAATTTGTAACTCATAATTTTTAAAATATTGGGCAGAATTCTCCGAGCAGCGGGGAAAATCAGGACCACCACCACACCATGCTCCCAACCTCACTGGCGGCGTGAACTGAGTCCATAATGCACACTAGCAGGGAATGTAAATAAATGCAAATAAGTCGGGCTTGGTGACCTATGTTCCATCCTCCCGTGATTCTCCAGTCCCCGTGGCTGGGAATCATGTGGGCACGGTCCACTTGTGGTTTTTACGAGCGTGGCCCTATTGTGGTGGACTTTGCGGTGGGCCAAGGGGGCAACCATTTCCCCATTGGGCCACCGTGAGCTCCACCACGCCAGACAAATGCATTCCAAGCACTAAGTGTATTCCAAACACTCGAGCATTTCACTGCACTTACCTCTCTTTGATTTGGGCAAGTTTGTGGCATGCCCAGAACATGTGGGTGTGGTTGGCCGGGCCCCTCTAGCACCGTTCACATTTATCCTTCACCGCCGGGAAGAACCTGCACATTTGGGTTCTGGTCAGGTGTGCTCTGTGCACCATTTTGAATTGCATGAGGCTGAGCCTTGCGCAGGAGGAGGTGGAGTTCGCCCTGCTCAGTGCTTCGCTCCAGAGTTCCCATCCCACTTCTGTCTCCAGTTCGTCCTCCCATTTCCGTCTGGTCTCGTCCAGTAGTGTTCGGGCTTTGTCCAGTAGCTGTCCGTACATTTTCCCACATAGTTCCCCTTCTTTACTGTACGTGTTTATCAGGTCCTTTAATAGAGTAGTTTCTGGGGCCCCGGGGTATCCTACTGTCTCTTTAGGCAGGAAGTGCTTTATTTGCAAGTGCCTCATTTCCTGTTCTCGGCAGTTTCCACTCCTCCGTCAGTTCGTCCAGTGGTCGCTAGTCTGTGCCCTACCCAAAAGTCCCTAACTGTCAGTGTGCCTCTGTCCTGTCTCCATTTCCTGAAGGTGGCCTCCAGCATGGCTGGGGGGACTTTGTGATTGCCGCAGATGGGAGCCATGGGGGACATGCTGTCTTAATTGGGCCCACACTTTCAGTGTGGCCACTACCACTGGGCTTGATGTGTATTTTGCCGAGGGGATGAGTGCTGCAGTAGCCAAGGCCCGGAGGGTCGTCCCCTTGCAGGAGGCCTCCTCCATCTATACACACTCTGAACTGGGTTCTTTTACCCATCCCCTCACTCTTTCCGCTGTTGCTGTCCAGTGGTAATGCTGCAGGTTTGGTAATGCCAAGCCACCTTTGATTTCCTCCATGGGCCATTTGAAATGGGAGCCGCTCCAGCACTGTCCCTCCCCTGTTTGGGTTCACTGGGAATGCCTCACTTTTGCCCAAGTCGAGTTTGTAATCCGAGAAGGTTCCAACCTTTTTCAGGATCTACATGATTGCCTTGAGTCCTTCATGCGACTTTGAGACATCAGGAGCAGGTTATCTGCATAGAGTGAGACTCCTGTGGGACTCTGTGCTCTCTGTCTCCTCTCTGGATGCTCTTCCAGCTTTTCGCGTTCCGCAGGGCTATCGCCAGGGGTTCGATTTCTAGCGCAAACAAGAGCGGGGAGGGGTCTTTATTACATTCATCAGCCACCTGATGTTTGCAGTGAGTTTCCTACCCTTGACAAAGCCCGTTTGGTCCTCTGCAACCACCTCTGGTAAGCAGGGAGAGCGTAAATGGAGAAATAAAATGTACATTGTTAAAATATTTTAAGTGATAAAGGTCTTTTACTGAGACCTTTAATACAGTAAGAACCACAACAAGATTGTAAGGAGAAGCACAGTGGTTAGCACTGCTGCCGTACAGCACCAGGGACCCAGGTTAAATTCCGGCCTTGGGTGATTGCGTGGAGTTTGCACATTCTCCCCATGTCTATATGTCTTTCTTCCAGATGCTCTGGTTTCCTCCCACAGTCTAAAATGTGCTGATTAGGTGGATTGGCCATGCTAAATTACCCCATAGTATCCAAAAGTTATTGTCTCCCTGGATGCAGAAAAGGCCTTCGATAGAGTCGAATGGAAGTACCTCCTCGAAGTACTGGAACGATTTGGGTTAGGATAGGAGCGGGATTCCAGCTTTTTGGCCAAAACCTTTGCGAGTATGATCCGCATTCTGCCAGGTCTTTAACCTTTTTGGGTATCAGTGAGATTTGGACGGCCCCCTAACAAAGGGAAACTCTGGAGTGCAGGGTCGCATCCACCAGGTAAGTATGGTTGATCCCCCCCCACAACTGGGGGGGGGGGGGGGGGGGACAGAAACCCCCCCACCAGGATTGTTACCTGAAACGTAAGGGGGCTTAAAGGCCCGCAAAGATTCAGAGTCTTCACCCACCTAAGAAGATAGATAAGGCTAGGCAACGAGACTGACACAGGCTTCGGTAGGCATGGAGCAGGGCGACTCTAGTGTAGCAGGAAAAGTGCCCCTTGCCAGCGAGTCATTTTGGTTCCCCGCCCTGCTTCATGCCTGTCGAGGCCTGTGTCTGTCTCATTGCCGAGCCTTATCTGTATTTTTGTTCCCTTTCTGTTATGCACGTCCCCCCGTCTCCGTTTACCCCTTCCCCTCCCCCCCGTCCTCCATCCCTCTGCCCCACTACTGCCACCCCCCCCCCCCCCCCCCCCCCCACTTTTGACCAAACGTCCCGTGGGTGCGCTCCTGCACTCTGGGGTCTCCCGTTGCCCAGGGGCACTCCCGAGTGGCTATTTGCTGCGCCATTTTGGTTCCTTAGTATCCAAAAGTTATTGTCTCCCTGAATGCAGAAAAGGCCTTCGATAGAGTCGCCCTGCTCCATGCCTACCGAAGCCTGTGTCAGTCTCGTTGCCTAGCCTTATCTATCTTCTTAGGTGGGTGAAGACTCTGGATCTTTGCGGGCCTTTAAGCCCCCTTACGTTTCAGGTAACAATCCTGGTGGGGGGGGTTTCTGTCCCACCCCCCCCAGTCGTGGGGGGGGATCAACCATACTTACCTGGTGGATGCGACCCTGCACTCCGGAGTTTCCCTTTGTTAGGGGGCCGTCCAAAATGGCTGCGGTCGCCGCTCTCACCATGAGGTTGGGCCCCTGAACTCCAGGGTTTCCCTTCATCCAGGGGCACCTAACATGGTCGTCAACTAGGTGTACACCATGTGGGTGCGCCCCTGCACTGCAGGTTCTCCCTTTGCCCAGGGCATTCCCGAGAGGCTGCTTGTGGCGCTATCTTGGTTCCTCACCCTGCTCCATGTCTGCAGAGGCCTGTGTCTGTCTCTTTGCCTAGCATTATCTGTCTTTTTGTTCCTTTTCTGTTCTGCGCATTTCCACCTCACCAGTCTTCTTTTCTCCCTTCCCCTATCTTCCCCGCCCCGTCCCCATCTCTCTGACTCCCCCTTGTGTTCTCTCCTTCCTTCTGCCCTGTACCCCCCCCCCCCCTTCTTTTGGCCAGACGTTCCCTCTCCCCTGAGAGGTTCGCAGCTGCCTCCCTTACTGCCTGTCTTCCCATGCTGGCCCTCCTCGCTAATACGGTGGCTCTCCTCCCAGTGCTGATTTCGCCCTGGCCCTTTTCTACCCATCTCCACCCCTGTCTCACGCCCTTGCCAGCTTCCCCTATTCTCGCTTCCCTTTCCCTGTTTTCCATCTTCAGACTGAGAAAAGAAATAAACACGAAAACGAGGCAGCACAGTCCCACGCAAAAACATAGTCCATATTACAGTTTTTGTTTTCGGTTCAACGTCCACTCTCATTCCCTTTCTTCCTCTGCCCTGCAACTTTCACTGTTGCCGCGTCTGATCTCCTTCCCGGTTATTCGTTTTGACGAACTCAATGGCCTCTGCCAGGGTTCCGAAGTAATGTTCCTTCACCTGGTATGTCACCCAGAATCTGGCCGGTAATAGCACGCCAAATCGCACCCATTTCTTGTAGAGCGACGATTTTGCTCGATTGAATTCGGTCCACTTTTTTGGCAGGTCCGCCCCGATATCCTGGTAGACTCAGATTTTGCACCCTTCCCACGAGCATGACTTCGTCTGTCGGGCCCACCTAAGGGATTTTTCCCGGTCTTGGAATCGGTGCAGCTTCGCAATTATCACCCTTGGCTGCTCCCCAGTGTTGGGTTTAGGCTGGAGCAACCTGTGTGACCTGTCCATCTCTGGGGGGTTTGGAAAGTCTTCCCTCCCAACTAGATTGCCCGGCATGTGGGCGATGTAACCCGTTGGGACCCTGGACCTATTCCCCTGATCCTCGACCTTCCCTTTTAGGTTCGCCTACACAGCTACACACACACACACACACAGCCACACAGTCAGTGCTGGGACACTCAGTCCTGTAACACATTGTGCTAAACCACTGTAGTGCATAATATGTGTATTGTGGTAAACGGCTACTGTATTACATGTAATGTGGTAAACCACTGCCCGATGGCTCCGCCTCCCCTCGGGCTCGGTAGAGGCGGCTGGTCTCTCCTCTGACCCAGTTCGGGATCAGAGGCCAGGAGCCTTTCTGTTTAGTGTATTAAAGCCTCAGTTACGTTCACCACTCGTCTTGTGTTCATTGATGGCAGCTCAATTTACTAAACTATATTTCTAAGATGCATTCATCGCTCAAGCCTGATCGCCTGGAGCTGGACTCACAGGAAGCCGATGCCACTGCAACATTCGAGCACTGGCTAAGCTGCTTTGAAGCGTACCTACGATACTCCACCAAAGACTTCACCGACCTCCAAAAGCAGCAAATCCTCAAAGCGTGGGTGAGCCCGCAAGTTTTCCTTCTCATCAGGGACGCCCCCTCATATACGGAGGCGATAATGCTGCTGAAGGGACAATATGTAAAGTCTATAAATGAGGTGTATGCTAGGCACCTTCTTGCAATGAAGCGACAACGCCCTGGGGAATCACTAGCCGAATTCCTACGTGCCTTGCGGGTACTCGGCCGGAACTGTGCTTGCCAGGCGGTATCGGCTACGCAACACACGAAGCTGTTGATCAGGGATGCCTAAGTCGCAGGCATGAAATCAAACTACAGCCGCCAGCGATTGCCAGAAGGGGGTACACTTGGCCTCCCAGAGACAGTGTTAGAAAAAAAGAGTGCAGCGGGGTGAAGTGGACTTAAAGATCAAGTCTGTCAGGGGCCTTGACCTTCCGCCGTGATCGCCTCAGTCCCGGCTGTGGTGTGGGCAGCAGTGTTGCGACCTGTGCATCCAGGAGCGTGTCGTCCTCTTCTTCACCCAGTAGTTGAGTCGGTGGGGGAGATTTGTTGACAGGGTTGGTGGTGATGGCCACCAGTGGGCCTGCGGGTGCCAGGTCTTGGAGTAGCCGGGTAGTGGTGGAGGGAGACGGTGCAGGATCAGGGGTGGTGGTGATGGTCGCCGGGGAACCTGCAGTTGTCAAATCCCGAAGGGAGACTGTGTCCTGTCGCCTGTCATGATGTGCCACGTAGGCATATTGGGGATTGGCATGGAGGAGTATGACCTTCTCGACGAGGGGGATCTGATTTATGGCTCCTTGCATGCTTCTGGAGGAGGACGGGCCCTAGGACTGTCAGCCAGGATGGGAGCGAGACCCGGAGGTGGACTTCCTGGGGAAGGCAAACATACGTTCGTGCGGGGTCTCGTTGGTGGCAGTGCACAGGAGCGACCAGATGGAGTGGAGTGCGTCAGAGAGGACCTCCTGCCAGCGGGAGACAGGGGGACCTCTAGAGTCTGTAGGGCCAGGAGGATGGCCTTCCAGACCGTCGAGTTCTCCCTCTCCACCTGTCCGTTCCCCTGGGGGTTGTAGCTGATTGTCCTGCTGGAGGCGATGCCCTTGCTGAGCAGGATCTGACGTAACTCGTCGCTCATGAAGGAGGAACCCCGATCGCTATGGATGTAGGTGAGGAACCCGAACAAAGTGAAAACACTGTGCAGGGCCTTGATAACGGTGGCAGAGGTCATGTCAGGGCTTGGGACGGCAAAGGGGAATCTTGAGTATTTGTCAACAATGTTGAGGAAGTACACGCTACGGTCAGTGGAGGGGAGGGGCCCTTTGAAATCAATGCTGAGGCGCTCAAAGGGGTGAGAGGCCTTTACCAAGTGCACTCTGTCTAGCCGATTGAAGTGCGGTTTGCACTCCGCGCAGACCTGGCAGTCCATGGTCACGGTCCTGACCTCCTCAATGGAGTAAGGCAAGTTGCAAGCCTTCATAAAGTGAAAAAAACGGGTGACCCCCAGGTGACAGTGGTCATTGTGGAGGGCATGGAGTCGGTCTACTTGTGCGCTGGCACATGTACCGCAGGATAGGGCATCTGGGGGCTCATTGAGCTTCCCAGGTCGATACAAGATATCGTAGTTGTAGGTGAAGAGCTTGATCCTCCACCTCAGAATCTTGTCATTCTTGATCTTGCCCCGCTGTGTATTGTTGAACATGAAGGCAACCAACCGTTGGTCAGTGAGGAGAGTGAATCTCCTGCCGGCCAGGTAATGCCTCCAATGTCGCACAACTTCCACAATGGCTTGAGCTTCCTTTTCGACGGAGGAGTGTCGAATTTTGGAGGCATGGAGGGTACGGGGGAAGAAAGCCACGGGCCTTCCCGCCTAGTTGAGGGTAGCGGCCAGAGCAAAGTCTGACGCATCGCTCTCCACCTGGAAAGGAATGGACTCGTCCACATTGTGTATTGCGGCTTTGGCAATATCTGCCTTGATGCGGTGAAGGCCAAGCTGGCCTCAGCCATCAAGGGAAAAGTGGTGGTTTTATAAGTGGACAGGCCCTGTCCGCATAATTGGGGACCCACTGGGTATAGTAAGAGAAGAACCCCAGGCATCTCTTCAGGGCCTTGGGGCAATGGGGGAGGGGTAGTTCCAGGAGGGGGCACATGCGGTCGGGGTCGAGCCCTAGGACTCCATTTTCCACAACGTAGCCAAGAATGGCTAGCCGGGTTGTGCGGAAAACGCATTTTTCCTTCTTGTAGGTGAGGTTCAGGAGTTTAGCCGTGTGGAAGAAGTGCCGGAGGTTTTCGTCATGGTCCTGCTGGTCATGGCCGCAGATGGTGACATTATCTAAGTATGGGAATGTGGCCCGCAGCCCGTACTGGTCAACCATTTGGTCCATTTCTCGTTGGAAGACCGAGACCCCATTGGTGAAGCCGAAGAGGACACTGAGGAAGTGGTAGAGGCAGCCATCTGCCTCGAAGGCAGTGTATTGGCGGTCCTCCAGGCGGATAGGAAGCTGGTGGTACACGGACTTCAAGTCAACTGTGGAGAAGACTCGATACTGCGCAATCTGGTTGGCCATGTCAGATATGCGGGGGCGGGGGTTGATGGTCTGAATGTAGTCATAAGAACATAAGAACTAGGAGCAGGAGTAGGCCATCTGGCCCCTCGAGCCTGCTCCGCCATTCAATGAGATCATGGCTGATCTTTTGTGGACTCAGCTCCACTTTCCGGCCCGAACACCATAACCCTTAATCCCTTTATTCTTCAAAAAACTATCTATCTTTACCTTAAAAACATGTAATGAAGGAGCCTCAACTGCTTCACTGGGCAAGGAATTCCATAGATTCACAACCCTTTGGGTGAAGAAGTTCCTCCTAAACTCAGTCCTACATCTACTTCCCCTTATTTTGAGGCTATGCCCCCTAGTTCTGCTGTCACCCGCCAGTGGAAACAACCTGCCCGCATCTATCCTATCGATTCCCTTCATAATTTTAAATGTTTCTATAAGATCCCCCCTCATCCTTCTAAATTCCAACGAGTACAGTCCCAGTCTACTCAACCTCTCCTCATATTCCAACCCCTTCAGCTCTGGGATTAACCTAGTGAATCTCCTCTGCACACCCTCCAGCGCCAGTACGTCCTTTCTCAAGTAAGGAGACCAAAACTGAACACAATACTCCAGGTGTGGCCGCACTAACACCTTATACAATTGCAACATAACCTCCCTAGTCTTAAACTCCATCCCTCTAGCAATGAAGGACAAAATTCCATTTGCCTTCTTAATCACCTGTTGCACTTGTAAACCAACCTTCTGTGACTCATGCACTAGCACACCCAAGTCTCTCTGAACAGCGGCATGCTTTAATATTTTATCGTTTAAATAATAATCCCGTTTGCTGTTATTCCTACCAAAATGGATAACCTCACATTTGTCAACATTGTATTCCATCTGCCAGACCCGAGCCCATTCACTTAACCTATCCAAATCCCTCTGCAGACTTCCAGTATCCTCTGCACTTTTCGCTTTACCACTCATCTTAGTGTCATCTGCAAACTTGGACACATTTCCCTTGGTCCCCAACTCCAAATCATCAATGTAAATTGTGAACAATTGTGGGCCCAACACGGATCCCTGAGGGACACCACTAGCTACTGATTGCCAACCAGAGAAACACCCATTTATCCCAACTCTTTGCTTTCTATTAATTAACCAATCCTCTATCCATGCTACTACTTTACCCTTAATGCCATGCATCTTTATCTTATGCAGCAACCTTTTGTGTGGCACCTTGTCAAAGGCTTTCTGGAAATCCAGATATACCACATCCATCGGCTCCCCGTTATCTACTGCACTGGTAATGTCCTCAAAAAATTCCACTAAATTAGTTAGGCACGACCTGCCTTTTACAAACCCATGCTGCATCTGCCCAATGGGACAATTTCTATCCAGATGCCTCGCAATTTCTTCCTTGATGATAGATTCCAGCATCTTCCCTATTACCGAAGTTAAACTCACTGGCCTATAATTTCCTGCTTTCTGCCTACCTCCTTTTTTAAACAGTGGCGTCACGTTTGCTAATTTCCAATCCACCGGGACCACCCCAGAGTCTAGTGAATTTCGGTAAATTATCACTAGTGCATCTGCAATTTCCCTAGCCATCTCTTTTAGCACTCTGGGATGCATTCCATCAGGGCCAGGAGACTTGTCTACCTTTAGCCCCATTAGCTTGCCCATCACTCCCTCCTTAGTGATAACAATCCTCTCAAGGTCCTCACCTGTCATAGCCTCATTTCTATCAGTCGCTGGCATGTTATTTGTATCTTCCACTGTGAAGACCGACCCAAAAAACCTGTTCAGTTCCTCAGCCATTTCCTCATTTCCCATTATTAAAACTCCCTTCTCATCCTCTAAAGGACCAATATTTACCTTAGCCACTCTTTTTTGTCTTATATATTTGTAAAAACTTTTACTGTCTGTTTTTATATTCTGAGCAAGTTTACTCTCATACTCTATCTTACTCTTCTTTATAGCTTTTTTAGTAGCTTTCTGTTGCCCCCTAAAGATTTCCCAGTCCTCTAATCTCCCAGCAATCTTTGCCACTTTATATGCTTTTTCCTTCAATTTGATACTCTCCCTTATTTCCTTAGATATCCACGGTCGATTTTCCCTCTTTCTTCCGTCCTTCCTTTTTGTTGGTATAAACCTTTGCTGAGCACTGTGAAAAATCGCTTGGAAGGTTCTCCACTGTTCCTCAACTGTTCCACCATAAAGTCTTAGCTCCCAGTCTACCTTAGCTAGTTCTTCTCTCATCCCCTTGTAATCTCCTTTGTTTAAACACAAAACACTAGTATTTGATTTACTTTCTCACCCTCCATCTGTATTTTAAATTCCACCATATTGTGATCGCTCCTTCCGAGAGGATCCCTAACTATGAGATCATGAATCAATCCTGTCTCATTACACAGGACAAGATCTAGGACCGCTTGTTCCCTCGTAGGTTCCATTACATACTGTTCTAGGAAACTATCGCGGATACATTCTATAAACTCCTCCTCACGGTTGCCTTGACCGACCTGGTTAAACCAATCGACATGTAGATTAAAATCCCCCATGATAACTGCTGTACCATTTCTACATGCATCAGTTATTTCTTTGTTTATTGCCTGCCTCACCATCTTGTTACTATTTGGTGGCCGATAGACTACTCCCATCAGTGACTTTTTCGCCTTACTATTCCTGATTTCCACCCAAATAGATTCAACCTTATCCTCCATAGCACCGATGTCATCCCTTACTATTGCCCGGATGTCATCCTTAAATAACAGAGCAACACCACCTCCCTTACCATCCACTCTGTCCTTCCGAATAGTTTGATACCCTCGGATATTTAACTCCCAGTCGTGACCATCCTTTAACCATGTTTCAGTAATGGCCACTAAATCATAGTCATTTACGATGATTTGTGCCACCAACTCATTTACTTTATTCCGAATACTACGAGCATTCAGGTAAAGTACACTTATGTTGGTTTTTTTACCTCTGTTTTGAATCTTAACATCTCCAGTTTTATTCCTTTTGTTATTACTGGGCCTATTCACTGTGCACCCCTCAGTCACTGTACCTTGTACTGTCGCCCTTATGGATTTCTGACTATGTCTTCTCTGCCTTGCACTTTTCCCCTTACTTCCTTTTGTTTCTGTCCCTGTTTTACTACCTTCCAACTTCCAGCATTGGTTCCCATCCCCCTGCCACATTAGTTTAAACCCTCCCCAACAGCTCTAGAAAACACCCCCCCCTAGGACATCGGTTCCAGTCCTGCCCAAGTGCAGACCGTCCGGTTTGTACTGGTCCCACCTCCCCCAGAACCGGTCCCAGTGCCCCAGGAATTTGAATCCCTCCCTCTTGCACCATCTCTCAAGCCACGCATTCATCCTATCTATCCTGACATTCCTACTCTGACTAGCTCGTGGCACTGGTAGCAATCCTGAGATTACTACCTTTGAGGTCCTACTTTTTAGTTTAACTCCTAACTCCCTGAATTCCGCTTGTAGGACCTCATCCCGTTTTTCACCTATATCGTTGGTGCCTATGTGCACCACGACAGCTGGCTGTTCACCCTCCCCCCCCAGAATGTCCTGCAGCCGCTCCGAGACATCCTTGACCCTTGCACCAGGGAGGCAACATACCATCCTGGAGTCTCGATTGCGTCCACAGAACCGCCTGTCTATTCCCCTTACGATCGAGTCCCCTATCACTATAGCCCTGCCATTTTTCTTCCTGCCCTGCTGTGCAGCAGAGCCAGCCACGGTGCCATGAACCTGGCTGCTGCTGCCTTCCCCTGGTGAGCCATCTTCCTCAACAGTATCCAAAGCGGTATATCTGTTTTGCAGGGAGATGACCGCAGGGGACACCTGCACTGCCTTCCTACTCTTGCTCTTTCTTTTGGTCACCCATTTTCTATCTCCCTCAGATACCTTCACCTGCGGTGTGACCAACTCGCTAAACGTGCTATCCACGACCTCCTCAGCATCGCGGATGCTCCAAAGTAAGTCCATCCGCAGCTCCAGAGCCGTCAAGCGGTCTAACAAGAGCTGCAACTGAACACACTTCTTGCACGTGAAGGAGCCAGGGACAGTGGACGTGTCCCTGAGCTCCCACATCGCACACGAGGAGCATGACACGGGTCTGGGATCTCCTGCCATGTCTTAAACCCTTGGTAAACTTAAACAACTACAATTTCAAAATAAAATAAATAAAATAAATAAATTAGACAATGAGCTAATTCCCTCTCAAACCCACTGGAGGTGGCCTTCCAGAACATGGGAGGCCTGCACCCCCGACCATGCGGCACTCTCGTGAAGTGTGATGGGTAGGCCGGTCGGATGTAGCGCCGGCCAGCGTATGCTCCCAGGAGGCTGCGGAGAGGTCCCGACATGGCAGCCCCAATAAGTTGCGCGTGTTGGGTGGCCTCAGAGATGGCATCAAAGTTGGCGGCCCCCATGGGTCGTGCATGGTGGGTGGAGTACAAGATGGCGTTAAAGATGGCGGCCGCCATTAGTCGATGACCATCCGGTTCTTCTCCCCAGTCTTGGCGACCACCACTTGTGCTCTCCAGGGGCTGGTACCAGCCTCAATGATCCCCTCTCATAGGAGTCGCTGGACCTGATAAAGGCCCTGTCCCGGGCACTGTATCATCTGCTCCTCGTAGGGATGAGCTTTCAGTCCGAGGTGAGGTTAACGAAGAGCGAGGGTGGGGCGACCTTAAGGGTCGCAAGGAGAGTTGAGGGGGGCAACAGGGGTCCACCGAACTTTAAAGTAAGGCTTTGGAGATGGCACTGGAGTCGAGCCCCAGTAATAGGGCAGCGTAGAGTTGGGAAAGACGTAGAGTTTGAAGTTAGCGTATTCTACGCCTTGTACAGTAAGGGCCGCGACACAGTACCCCCGGATTTCTACTGCATGGGATCCGGAAGCCAGGCAGATTTTCTGGGTAAAATTGGGAGGGCCTTACCGTATCAGGGTGTATGAAGCTGTCTGTGCTCCTGGAGTCGAAAAGGCAAGCCGTCTCGTGCCCGTTGATCCAGATGGTCATCGTAGATTTTGTGAGGTGATGAGGCCGGAACTGGTCGAGTGTGACGGAGGCAAGCTTCGGAAGGTGATGGGTAGGCCGGTCGGATGTAGCGCCGGCCAGCGTATGCTCCCAGGAGGCTGCGGAGAGGTCCCGACATGGCAGCCCCAATGAGTTGCGCGTGTTGGGTGGCCTCAGAGATGGCATCAAAGTTGGCGGCCCCCATGGGTCGTGCATGGTGAGTGGAGTACAAGATGGCGTTAAAGATGGCGGCCGCCATTGGTCGTACGTGGCAGGTGGCACGGCAGCTGGGGGCAGCCCCAACAGGCAGCAGGCAGTGCTGCTGGACCTAGAAGTTTTAGGGAGAGATCAGACCTGGCAGGCTTGCGCAAAGTGGCCCTTCCTCCCACACTCGTTGCAAGTCGCGTCCCGTGCTGGGCAGCGTTGTCTGGGATGATTACCCTGGCCGCAAAAGAAGCACTTCGGGCTTCCGGCGTTGGCGGGCTGCTGTACGGTACAGGCTTGCGCCGCACCCGGGTCCAATGATGGTGGCGCCCACAAGGTTCACGAGAGTGCCGCATGGTCGGGGGTGCAGGCCTCCCATGTTCTGGAAGGCCACCTCCAGTGGGTTTGAGAGCTGCACTGTCTCTAGGAGGCCATGTGTACCCCCTTCTAGCAATTGCTGGCGGACGTAGTTTAATTTCATGCCTACGACATAAGCGTCCCTGATCAACAGCTCCGCTTGTTGGTTAGCCAAAACCGCCTGGCAGTCACAGTTCCGGAAGAGTACCCGCAAGGCACACAGGAATTCTGCTAGTGATTCCCCAGGGTGTTGTCGTCTCGTGGCAAGAAGGTGCCTAGCATACGCCTCGTTCACAGACTTAACATAGTGTCCCTTGAGCCGCATTATCGCGTCCCTGATGAGAAGAAAGACTTGCGGGATCACATGTGCGTGGAGGATCTGCTTATTTTGGAGGTCGGTGAAGTGTTCGGTGAAGGATCCGAGGTACGCTTCGAAGCAGTTTAGCCAGTGCTCGAATGTTGCAGTGGCGTCGGCTTCCTGTGGGTCCAGCTCCAGGCGATCAGGCTTGAGTGATAAAGTCATCTTAGATGTTTAGTTTATTAAATTGATATGCCATCAATGAACACAACGAGTGGTAAACGTAACTGAGGCTTTAATAAACTAAACTGAAAGCCTTTGGCCTTGGATCCTGAACAATACAATACAATAGTGGTTTACCCCACACCCCCCCCCCCCCCCCCCCCCCCAGTGCTGGGACACTCAGTCCTGTTACACACAGACACAGTCAGTACTGGACACTCAGTCCTCCTCCATGTATAAATTTACATGGCGCATAACACTAAATTGCATTCTGCTTTATGACCCCAAGGGGATCGTAAAACTGGTGCAAATCCATTCTGGTGGGTGAACATAGTCTCCAAAATGTAGAATCCAGTCCATTATCTTTACAAAACAAAATTTATAAATGGTTACAGACAACAGTAGCAACATCGATCACCAACACTGTGGACAGTGTTATGCCCCCCTTGGGGGCCAAGGCTCTGCTCCATTCACTTTCCCCCTCACACAGCGGAGTATGAACTTGCCCGGTAATTGGGGGTGGGGTTTTCCCTTAACAAGGGGAAACAGCTTTGTAAAAATCCTGACCTGGGTGCAGATCAGAGAGGGTGGCCCTTCGGGCAGAGGAGATGCCAATAACCAAAGAAGACTCATGACGGAGGCCGCCATAACCCTCCAGAGGGCAGTGGACATTCCTATTTCCCAGGAGAGAGCGGAACGTGTGGTCTAAGAGTTGCAGGGCTTGTCGGTCCTGAACCTCCATCGCCAGAGCGACAGATAGCTTTAAAGTCGCACACACTGCCTGACACCGAACAGAACTATGGCCAAATTGAGAAGAAGGGACTGGTTGTTGTATTTGGTGTAAGGAAGTTCCACCAGTATGTCTACCGCCATGCATTTACGGTCCATACTGATCACAAACTTTACTTGAGTTATTCAAGGAGGATCATGTGATTCCCCCAATCGTGTCTGCCAGGGTTTAGCGATGGGCATTGCTCCTAGCAATATATGAGTACACACTGGATCCCACATGCCGATGCATTGTGCCACCTGCCCCTCTCCACAAGACTGCCTACTGTCGCCTCAGCCACAGAAGTAGTAGCAGCCCTCCACTTCATGGATTAAATGCCGGTCACGGTGGCTCGCGTAAACTAATGGACCAAGACTGACTCACAGTTCTTGAGGGTCCGACACACGGTCCAGTATGGGGACCAGCACGGAGCTTTGCCCCATGATCTGTCGGCCTATACGCCAAAGCTCCCAGAGCTCAGCATAGAGGACGGCATCTTATTGTTGGGGACACGGGTGGTCCTCCCGGACCTCGGTCGGCACTCTTGTTATAAGATATCCACAATGAACACCCGGAGGCATCCATGATGAAAATGCTTGCCCGCAGCTATGTATGGTGGCCTGGGATAGACTCGGACATCGAGAAGGTGGCGCAGCGCTGTGGCCGTGCCAGGAGAACCACAAGGCCCCACCAGCTGTGCCAATACACCATTGGGAATGGCCGGGAAAACCGTGACCAGCATCCAAATAGATTTTGCCGTCCCATTTCAGGGGGCTAAAATTCCTCATGATGGTAGACACCCACACTTGAAGTGGCTCGAGGTGCACGAGGTATAAACTGTGACCACAAAGACAATAGTAGATTTGCTGCGACAAACATTCAGCACCCATAGAATAAGTGTTGATGTCGGATAACTGCGCCATGTCCACCAGCAGGGAGTTCGAAGCGTTCATGGCCTCGAAAGGAATTCAGTAAGTATCACCGCCCCGTATCACCCAGCTTCGAACGGTTTGGCCGAAAGAGCGGTCAAAAATTTCAAAGAAACAATGAAAAAACAGGGTCTTGGGCGATGCGACTAGCCCATTTTATTTTAAGTTACTGGACAACCACATATGCCACCATGGGTGTGGCAGCAGCAGAGTTGCTGATGGGACGTCGAATCCGGCCCCACCTCAGCTTGCTCAGCCTGGACATAGGTACTCGGATCCGCCAGCGACAGGACCACACTGAGACAACACGCACGGGTTGATGCTCATGGCGGCGCAGGCTCAAACCGGGGATGCTGTAGAGTTGAGCAACTTTGGTGCCGGCACCACATGGATCCCGGGAGTGGTACTCCAGGCCACTGGTGCGTTTTTTAATTAGGTCGGGACACAGGGACAGGAAGCCAGCTGCCACGTGGACCACATTGGCCGATGCACATGGGAGCTTCCAGAGCAGATTCTGGAAATGCCTGTCCAGGAGATTTCACTTCATGCACTGTTGATCGTTTACAATCCGAGTTCTGCTAATTGGTCAGATGATGGTGATTCTGGGGTTCTGTGCTCTTTCATTCACAAAGCAAAAATAACTCATTTGCAGACAAAATGACAGAGTTGGAGTCGGGGCCAGGAGCGGACCATAATAATGTATCATGGAGCTGGTTTACTTCAGATCATAAAGCTCAATTTGCTTTGCCGAAGTAGTTCAAAGGCAGAGGCGGCAGTAGCACAGAGGAAGCAGAAGTCAGGAACCTCAGATATGTTAATAAGACAAATGGAAGCAACAGTGTTACTTTCCCAAAAGAAATGGTGGCACAGCTGGAATAACAGTATGAACATGGAAATTCTGTAATTTTTGTAAATCTTATTACCATATTGTGACATAGTGACATAGTAGTTAGCACTGCTGCCTCACAGCGCCAGGGACCTGGGTTCAATTCCAGCCTTGGGTGACTGTGTGGAGTTTGCATGTTCTCCTCGTCTCTGACTGAGTTTCCTTTGGATGCTATGGTTTCCTCCCTAAATATTAAAATAGATGGAAAAGCAGGCAGTGAAGAGGAGATACAGATTTTAAGGTGGATATCGGTAGGCTAGGAGCTGGGGTCAAAATGTGGCAGATGGAGTTTAATGTGGATAAGTGTGAGGTTATCCATTTTGGCTGAAAAAAATAGAACGGCAAATTAATATCTAAATGAAAAGCAGATTCAAAATACATCTGGAAGTCTTTGCTCATGAATCACAGAAAGTATGCTCCAGAATGTAATAAGCTACAAAATATAATAAGAAAGGCAAATGGAATGTCTAATTTTGTTGCAAAAGGACTGGAGCATAAAAGTAGAGAAGCGCTGTTGCAATTATATAGGGTGTTGGTGAGACCACATCTGGAGTATTGTGCACAGTTTTGGTCTCCTTATTTGAGGAAGGGTGTGGTGGCGTTGGAAGCAGTTCAGAGGAGGTTCACCAGATTGATTCCGGGGATGAAGGGGTTGACGTACGATGAGAGATTAAACAGTTTTGGCTGATACTCATTGGAGTTTAGAAGGATGAGAGGGGGATCTGATCGAGATATATAAAATACTAAAAGGGACTGATTAGAGCAATTGTAGTCCCATATGTTCCCCCTTGTGGGGCAATCTAGAACAACAGGTCACAGATACTGGTTGAGAGGTGGTAGATTTAAAACTGAGATGAGGAGGCACTACTTCTCGCAGAGGGTGGAGAATTTGTGGAACTCGCTGCCCCATAGTGTGGTGGAGTCTAAATCATTAAGTAGTTTCAAGAGGGAGATAGATATATTTCTGATTTAAAAAACAGGTTCAAGAGATATGGGGAACAGGCAGGGAGGTGGATTTGAGACCAGGAAGAGATCAGCCATGATCTGATTGAATGGCAGAGCAGGCTTGAAGGGCTGAATTGCCTACTTCTGCTCCGAATCTCTATGTTCCTATGGTTCCTCCCACAGTCCAAAGATATGCAGGTTAGGTGGATTGGCCATGCTAAATTGCCCCTTATATCGAAAGGTTAGACAGGGTTCCACGATTGGGATTCGAGTGTAGGCCTAGCTAGAGTGCTCTTTCAGAGGGCTGGTTCAGACTCAATGGGGCGAATGGCCTCCTTCTGCATGTTAGGATTCTATGAGTCTATGATTGTTAAATTACTGCTAAGTATTTATTAGGTAGGCATTCATTATAACTAGAAATGTTACTTCACTATATATCGAAGATATGGTAATCTTCAGTCAGTGAGAAGCATTCAAACACTTCAAACCTAATCACCTGGCATGGACCTGTGCTGTGATGACTCTATAACCTCCACCATTGACAGTAAAGACACAAAAAAAATGTTAAAGGAATAAATTCCTCCCTTTCCCAGGAACTCCTCACTATCCCAGAAGAGGAAGGAATGACTTAGAGAGAAATAATGTGCATGAAAGAAATTGTGTAGATAGATAAGTAGAGAGAGAGTGACAACACTTTGTAGCATCAAGAACAGGGAAAAAAGGCACCGTTAATCTGCAGAAAAGAGTGTGAAGAAGTTGAATATGCTACCAAGGCTATCTGAAAACCATCGTGCAATAATCAAGAGCAAGGAAGAATTGCTATACTGGCAAACCATCTACAGTTTGATTTTGTATGTCCGAAATATATTCAGAAAGCTTTTCATGGGAAGCATTTATACAAAAAGCCTGTGTCTACAATGTTACCAATTCCCAAACAACTTACATTTATATAGTGCCTGCCCCTTTAATATAATAAAAAGTGTCCCATGGTACTTTGCAGGAAAATAATAAAATAAAATATGACACTGAGCCACGTAAGAAGAAATTAGGTCAGATGACCAAGAGCTTGGTCAAAGATGTAGGTTTCAAAGAGCGTTTTAAAAGAGAAAAGTAGAGAGGCGGAACAGTTTGAGGAGGGCATTACAGAGTTTGGGGCCAAGACAGCGGAAGACACAGCCACCAATGCTGGAGCAATTAAAAATCAGGGATACACTGGGGGCCAGAATTAGAGGAGATCATATCTCAAAGTACTGTGGGACTGGAAGAGACTGCAACAAGAAGGACAGTCAAGGCCATGGAGGGATCTGAAGATAAGGGTTCCGAATTTCTGAGGAGCGGCCAGGTCTTCGAAGCATAGTGTTCCCTGAAACATGAAGTGCAACATCCCTCAGAGAACTTCATCCATTTGTAATGGAGTCAGGGAAGACAAGACATGGCCTACTTTAATAGTGCCATAGAATTATGGCACTAGCTGCAACATGATAAGTTTAAAGGTCCAGTCTGAATATTACTGAATGGGTTAGTAGATGAATGAGTGAATGGTAGGAGGTTGTGGTAAATGGATAAGTGAAAGGCTGAGGTAATACCTGGAGTATTGTGTGCAGTTTTAATATCCTTCTCTGAGGAAGGGTGTTCTTGCTCTCAAAGAAGTGCAGGTTTACCAGACTGATTCCAGGGATGGTGGGACTGTCATATGAGGAGAGATTGACTAGGTTGGGATTGTTCTCGCTGGAGTTCAGAAGAATGAGGGGGATCTCATACAAACTTATAAAATTATAACAGGACTAGACAGGGTAGATGCAGGGAAGATGTTACCAATGATGTGTCTGTCCAGAACCAGGGGTCATAGTCTGAGGATTCAGAGTAAACCATTTCGGACAGAGATAAAGAGACATTTCTGCACACAAAGAGTGGTGAGCCTGTGGAATTCATTGCCACAGGAAGTAGTTGATGCTAAAACTTTGAATATATTCAAGAGACAGCTGGAATAGCACTTGGGGAGAATGGGATCAAAGACTATGGAGAGAAAGGAGGATTAAGCTATTGAGTTGGATAATCAACCATGATCGTGATGAATGGCAGAGCAGGCTCGAAGGGCCAAAAGGCCTCCTCCTGCTCCTATCTTCTATGTGTCTATGTAAGTGGTTGAGGTCAGTAGTGAGTGGGTATATTGGTATGTGTCAGGGGTAGATGGGGGTTAGTGTGGTCACAAGGGTCGGGGCCAAGATGACAGTCAGGTTATTGGGAGAATCAGTTCTGTAGTCACCTAGGTTTTAATCTGTCTAACATTTCCTGGGTAACTATCCAGGTAAGCACATTGGAACTATCCGAAGTCTAGTTGAAGACATTCACGGAGGATCCTGGAGAGCAGGGCAATTATCCATCCAAGGTTGAAACATCCTGGAAAAGGGGGGCAGGGTGGCACTGCTGCCTCACAGCACCAGGGACTGGGTTCGCTTCCGTCCTTGAGTGACTGTGTTGAGCCTTGAGTGACTGTGTTGAGTTTGGACATTCTCCCCATGTCAGAGTGGTTTTTCTCCAGGTCTCCAGTATCGTCCCACATTTCAAAGATGCGCAGGTTCTGTGAATTGACCATGATCAATGAATGCGGTTATGGGAGTAGGGCAGGGAGTGTTCCTATGTAGAATGCTCTTTCGGAGGGTCAGTGCAAACCTGATAGGCCTAATGGCCTTCCTTTGCACTGAAGGGATTTTATGAATTCCCATGGAAGTCAGCACGTCAAGACTCCTGTGGGGTCCTGACACATATCTTTGGTTGCAGATCCGATCTTGGACAATCCAAAAATCTAGAGACTGTAATACCTAGGCCAAAGTTGTGGGCGACCAGCCAGGTGTACATTAGAATAGTCATGTCTAGAAGTAACATCAACACACTGGAACAAAGAGTCTGAAGCAGACAACAAACATCTTAAAGACAATTGCTTCACTTTGCCAATAGACTACAACTTGTAGAACCGCACCGTTGTGAACATTCATGTCACTGAAGACAATTCTTAAAATAGTCATAATATTTCATGGAGAAATATCATAGATAGTTGACAACATATATCTCCACCAGAATAGCAAATCTTTGGCACGTCAATAAAAATACCAAAACATCAAAGGGATAGGCTGGATAGATACCAAAATAGTAATAATTTAGAGAAATAAGCAGCAAAGATTAGAAGTGGAAGATGCAGTATAACATAGCTCCTTGATTTCCTGGATGATACCAATAAAGTAACTAAACTTTCCATGATCAAATTTATTTGGATTTCAGAAAGCCTTTGACAAAATTCTATGTGAAAGTTCTAGTCAATTTTAAAAGTTACATTCAGAGAAGAACACGGGTCAAGGTAAGAGCTGAACAACAAAACTATTGAGTGTATTTGTGTACAAGAAACACAAGTACAGAAGAGTCTTATAGAATTTACAGTGCAGAAGGAGGCCATTCGGCTCATCGAGTCTGCACTGGCCTTTGGAATTAGCATCCCACTTAAGCCCACACCCGTAACCCAGTAACCCCACTTAACCTTTTTGGATACTAAGGGCAATTTATCATGGCCAATCCACCTAACCTGCACATCTTTGGACTGTGAGAGGAAACTGGAGCACCCGGAGGAAACCCCGCAGACACGGGGAGAACATGCAGACTCCGCACAGACAGTGACTCAAGCCGGGAATCAAACCTGGGGCCCTGGAGCTGTGAAGGAACTATGCTAACCACTGTGCCACCGTGCTGCCCTTCTTCCAAATGAAGAGCCATAGAGGAAACAAAAAGCCACACTCCAAAAGAGGACATCAATTTATGTAAGATAGTGAATGCATGGTACAGGTAAGAATGCCAGCATATGATTTCAACTTAAGCCAGGAAAGCAGGTGGAAAGAGAAGACACAAAATTAAGATGGTGAAAGATAAATTTTAAACAAATATTCAGAAATACTCAAATGATAAAACATTGGAATAATGTACAAAGTGAGATGGTATCAGAGAGCAAAGGAAGATGCAAAATGAGATTGATGCTGTGAAATGAAAGCTGGAATACTAGGCTGATGAGCGAAAGGGAAATTTTCTTCATTTTATTAATAATTTGGGTGTTAAGCAAGCAGGCAGCCACCTGTGTTGATGGCTTCTAACAGTATACTTAAATACTATATTGGACCTTTATGCCACATGACCCTTTAAAAATACATGTACCGGTAAATCACTAGCATTTTAAGAAAAAAAAACCTGCCCTTCTCACTGGAATTGTCAATTAGATTCTTCCAGAAACGACAAACAAATCAAATCAGACCAGTTAGAAAGAACAGAGGCTGACAGAACATTTTCTTCCCCATTATAAATTGTGCATTATCTTAAAGCAGGTATTTGTCAGATAAGCAGGTTTCTAAGCATGTATTAATTTTCTTGCAAGCTACCGCCTTACTTCCACCCTCCCTTTCCCCTCCAAAGTCTTTAAATGCATTGCCACATTCCTAAACTGCAGTAACATTCCCTATTCCAAGCCATCTCCAAACAAGTTTCCACCCATGCTATACTGAAACAGCACTGAAATCTCAAATGACATCCGATGTGACTGCGAAAAAGGTAAACTGATTTTCTTCATCCTTTCAATCCAATTTTGGCACGAGTGGCCACACCAGCCTACCCAACCTACTCCTCCACTGTCCGGCTGGGTGAGATTGTCGTCACCCAGTTCCATTCCTATTTATCCAGTTGTCGCCCCCTTAGTGACAGCATCTGAAAACACATGTGGGCTGATGAAAACAGATCTACCTGTCTCAAACGGCTGATGAAAACAGATCTACCTGTCTCAAACTATCACTATCTTTGATTTGTCATACTGCTGGCCCAACATCCAGTACTGGATGAGGGTCCCCATAATAAACAGGACTCCCTCGCATCAATTAGGATGCAATACAAGGCTTTAATTAGAGCCATTTCAGTGTTGTGAAACCTGATTGGAGAGGTTCAAACATATTCGGGCAAAACTTGGAAAACACAAACACATTCAAAGATTTGAGGGAGGAAAGGGAGATTGGAGACAGACTCAAAGAGTCACGGATTGTTGTTTTGAGAAGGGTGATGGCAACAGCTTTTAAAGGAAGAGGAACAGAACCAAAAGAGGCAGCCTCAGTTACAATGTCAGCGAGCATGAGGGCAAGGAGGAGAGGTTCAGTGGTCAGAAGTTTAATGGGGTATCATCAAGACAATTGACAGTAGGTATCAAGGATACAATGAGCTCAAAAAAATAGGTGCGTTTCCCTGGTGGAAACCCACGCAGACACAGGGAGAACGTGACCAAAGCCTTGAATCGAACCCGTGTCCCTGGTGCTGTGAAACAACAGTGCTAGCCACTGTGCTACCATGCTGTGGATGCTGAAGGAGTTTCTGCTGTTTAAATAGAGAGATTAAATAGATGACATAAAGAGGCAGAAATTACATGAGCTGCAGTTTTGGCAAAAAAAGGGTCCAGATCATCAGTACCAGCTGCTCTGTTAGGGTCCAAGTTGAATCATTCTATATGTGGGTTTCCCCCGGGGGCTCCGGTTTCTTCCCACAAGTCCCAAAAGACATGCTTGTTAGGTAATTTGGACATTGAATTCTCCCTCAAGTGTATCCGGACAGGCGCCAGAGTGTGGCGACTAGGAGATTTTCACAGTAATTTCACTGCAGTGTTAATTGAAGCCTATTTGTGACACTAATAAAGATTATTATTGAGGTGGCATGGTGGCACAGTGGTTAGCACTGCTGCCTCACAGCTCCTGGTTCAATTCCCGCCTCGGGTGACTGCGTGGAGTTTGCAATTTCTCCCCGTGTCTGCGTGGGTTTCCCCCGGGTGCTCCAGTTTCCTCCCACAGTCTAAAGATGTGCAGGTTAGGTGGATGGACATGATCAATTACCCCTTAATGTCCAAAAGATTAGAGGTTAGGTTAGATGGGGTTACTGGGTTAAGGGGATATGGTAGGGGCCTGATCCTTGATAGGGTATTCTCTCAGAGGGTCGGTAGAGACTCGATGGGCCGAATGGCCTCCTTCTGCAACGGAATGCAGTGATTCTATGACTGAAATCCGCTGCTGTCCTATCTCTTTTAAAGGGAGTAATAGTTCTGAACCAAACTACTACAGACCAATTTCTATTTTATACTGCCTTTCTAAAGTTATGGCAAAGATTGTCTACAAGCAGCAAGCTTATCTTTTAGACACTAACAACATTTTGTCACATATGCAGTCTGGTTTCCGCTCAGGACATGGATGTATTACAGCTGCATTAAAAGCTTTAAATTATATTATGTTTTGTTTCCTATTTTTTTAATTAGAGTGCCCAATTCATTTTTTCCAATTAAGGGGCAATTTACGTACTCTGCACATTTTTGGATTGTGGGGGTGAAACCCACGCAAACACGAGGAGAATGTGCAAACTCCACACGGACAGTGACCCAGAGCCGGGATTGAACCTGGGACCTCGGTGCCGTGAGACAGCAGTGCTGACCACTGCGCCACCATGCTGCCCCTTTAAATTATATTATAACTGACTAAGGTAAGAAACAACCCTGAGCTGCTATTTTTCTGATTTATCAAAGGCATTTGGCACTGTTGATCATTCTATTCTTATGAAAAGATTGAGTGACATTGGTTTTTGTGAGGATCGTCGAAACACTACCTTTCTAATTATGTTGTGTGTGTCAAATCAGACAAGTTTGTTCTGGCCCTCATCGCTAAAAATGGACATTTACAAATCAAAAGCTTTCTCTGCAAGGAGGCGACGAGGTACCCTCAGGCCCCGAGAGACACAATGTTGTAGGAGCTACTGTAACACAGACAGTATGGAGAAAGGGAACTGTTGGGACATATACGGACGACTTTTAGAAAGGGTGAAAGCAAGACAGAAATGGAGGATGAACTAGGGACGGAAGTAGGGTGGGGACTTTGGAGCGAAGCACCGAGTAGGGCCAACTTCACCTCCTCCTGCGCAAAGCGAAGCCTCATGCAGTTTAAAGTGGTGCATAGAGCGCACCTAACCAGAATCCAAATGAGCAGGTTCTTCCCAGAGGTGGAGAACAAACCACGGCCATATGTTCTGGGTTGCCCCAGGGTTGCGGGCTCTGGACAGCCTTCTTCGAGGTGATGTCCAAGGTTATGGGGGTGAAGAGATGTGCCTGAAAGTGACATTCTTGGCGTATCAAACCAGCCAGAACATCATATGGGGAAGAGGGCCGATGCCCTTGCCTTTGCTTCCTTAATTGCCCGCCAGAAAATCTTGCTCGGCCGGCGACCAACCCGCAGCTGCAGGCTGGCTGGCAGACCTGTGGGAATTTCTCCATCTGGAGAAGATTAAGTACACATTCCGAGGGTCGGATGAAGTTTTCCATAAAGTGTGGGACAATTCATCAACCTGTTCCAAGACCTGTTTGAAGCCAATAACGAATAGGAAGGTTGGAACCAATAGGAACCATCAGGGCCACACAAAGCAGATAGGAACATGGTTGGGGGGAGGGGGGAGAGCGAGCAGCAAGGGAGGAACCCAAGGAAAAAAAAACAAGAGGTTTCCCAGGGAGAGATTGAGGAGGGGGCCAGAGGGTCCCCCCCATAAAGGCATAAGAAACAAAACAAGATAAATGATGACGAAGAACATCTATAGGGGGAGAAAGGGCCTAAGATGGAGCCAGAATAGCAGAAAAGGGAGGAGGAAGCAAAAAAGGAAAAGCATGTAAGTTGTAAATAATAACCATTTCAATCATCTACTGTATAGTATACAAATGTAAAATTCAATAAAAATATTTTTAAAATAAAAAGAAGTTAGAAATGGTGTATCACAGGGTTGTTATTTTTTCTATTTATATAAACAATGAGGTTCAAGTAATAAGGAGCTGTTTTATCCATCTGTATTCAGATACCACAATCTTATATTCTGTAGCTCCATCCATTCCTTCTGTTTTGCATAATTTACAACTCAGTTTTGCTGATGTACAACAGCACTTTTTTTACTCTTCACCTTGTGCTGAACTCAACTAAAGCAAGTTTATGCTGTTTGATAGAAAAAACTAAAGCAAGTTTATGCTGTTTGATAGAAAAAAAAACAACTTACTTTCCTTGCCATCACAAAACTTTAA
Source organism: Scyliorhinus canicula (assembly GCF_902713615.1). Lineage (NCBI taxonomy): Eukaryota > Metazoa > Chordata > Chondrichthyes > Carcharhiniformes > Scyliorhinidae > Scyliorhinus > Scyliorhinus canicula. The sequence goes on along the minus strand of NC_052159.1, from coordinate 49,663,470 downwards.
TACTGGATAACTCTGAACTTGAGCAAGTTTCACTTACAAATATCTCAGAATCTGGCTGGCCCATGCTTTGACCCAATTCCCACATTGACATTTTACAAGCTCAGGTTAAGGCTAGACTTGCTTTCCATCTTGCAGTAAGTTCTGCTTTACTCGCTCTCCAGACGCATCTTCGTTCAGATGTCTAACCTGCCAATTTTTGATTACAGTGACCTCATTTATAAAATGGCCTCCAAAACCGCTCTTGGTAAATTAGACATTCTCTATAGCTCTGTAATTAGGTTTGCGATTGGTGCACCCTTTTCACATCCATCACTGTGACCTGTATTCCCTGATTAACTGGCCATCATTGCACACCAACTCAACTGGCGTTTGTTAATTTATAGATTCTTGCTGGGGGAAACATCTGCCTCTTTGAAACCTTTGTTACATTTTACTGTTTCTTCTTATAATCGGAGGACATTTGACTTGATCAAATCAGTCAAAGAGTGAATGCAGTCTTTGGTCATAATTCATTTCAATTTGCAGTTGCCGAGGTACAACTAAAGTTAAAGCCAACTAATTTTCTTACCATGTATGCCTTTTGCCAAAGGGTTACGGATCGGTTGACTGATACATGTACTTGTTAAACTGTCAATTCACTTTCACTGCTAATTTATATTTTATTGTTTCTCGTGTTTAACTGTTTGTAATTTTGTGCATTGCTGTGTTATTTCTGTTGCTGCAGCATTAACCTCTTGGCTAGTTTTATTATAAATTATGTCACATGAGGGAGATATTCGGAAATTGGGTTCAGAAATGAGACCCCAATGTAGCAGGCAGTTTAGGGGTTAAACAGACTGAGAAAAAAAAACATTCTAGCACAGAGTCACAGGGATACGCCCACACCTGGCTGAGTAACATTGTCCCATTGATAGTTTAACTTGTTAGTGGGAAAACACAGGATGACCCAGTTCAGCAAAGGTTATTCGCTCAAGATCCATTATCTTTTGGGTCACTACTATCTGACCAGCTAATAGCCCATTCCATAACCTGATAGCCTCTTCGTCTGTCAATGGGCAGTTAAATGCATATCAATAGTATGACTCTGTTCTTTTGTATAAACAGGAGTGGGAAATCAAGCAGCCAAGATAACAGTGATGTGTTCAGGTCTGGACATCCCAAGACAGAGAGCCTTTGTTTGAGGGGCTGGGCAGAGCTTACAGAGAGAGAGAGGAATGCTGTTTTGAACAGTTACAGGGAGAAGGCTTTGGAAATCGACCAAAGTGATCATGAAAGTTGCCACTGAGGCAGGCTTTGGAAAAGGGTTTTTAACAAATGTCACTAATAGAAGAAAAATTGCTTCGTAAATCCAAGTATTGCCTCTGCCTGTCTGTGTAAGTGGCTTGAGAGCAGCATGTTTATTCAGAAGTGATGTTTAATAGGAACTAATATGTGAAGGTTAAGAAACTGCTTGTAATCCGTTAGTGTTAAAGCTGAATTAAAAGTTTAAATATTGGGTTTTCCTTTCTTCGAATTAAGTTTGTTTATAAAATAATCAAGCCCCATTTTTTATATCATCACTCCTGGAACAAATCAATCTTTCTGCACCGTCTTAAAACTTTGCAAAGTTATGGTTCTACCTCAGTCTCTTAGTTACAGTTGAGAGTTAACTAGGCACCATAAGAATGAGAACTGGTTCTCAACTGACTCACCTGGCTAAATAAAAGTTAAATAAATAAACAAACAACTAGTAGTTTAGAGATGCGTTCTACAGGAAGGGTTCAAAATGGATCAAGTCTCTTTGACTACATGTGGACCAGAGTTTGGAGGGTGAATAGCAGATGAAAAGCAGAGTAGTATAGAGTACACACCGAGGCACAAGGCTGGAGAAGATTAGCGGTCTGGTAAAACAAGAGGGTGAAACAACTTGCAGTCAAAGAAAAATTTTGAATTCAATGCATTTTGGAATTAAGTGTTAAAGGAGAAGCAGGAAGGCAGAATGTTGGTCAAATTGCATGTTCATAAAATAAGTTAATCACAAAAAGAAGCCATTTAGCCCATCACGGCCATGCTTTCCACTAGAGCAACTCTCCCCCGCTTTTATCCCACCATCCTGCAATTTATTTACCTTCATATAATTCTCCAATTCTCTTTTGAAAGCCTTAATTGAATCTGCCTCCCTCACACTTTCAGGGAGTGCATTTCAGATCATAACCATCAGCTGCATTTAAAAAAATTTCATGTAGACATTTCTTCTTTGTCAATTACTTCAAATCAGTGTCACCTGGTTCTCAACCCTTCTACCGACAGGAACAGTTCCTTTCTATCTATTCTGTCCAGGTCACTCATGATTTTGAACACCTCTACCAAATCTCCTCTCCACTTTTCCATGAAAAGCCCCAACTTCTCCAATCTATCCCCATAACTGATGTTCCTCATCCCTGGAACCATTCTCCTGAACCTTTACAGTATCCTTCTCATTCCTCCTGAAGTGTGAGTCCCAGAATTAAGTATTTTTATTCAAATTTTTAACATTTTAGCATTTTAAAAACATTACATCACAAAAATATAACCAATACAACCCCCCCCCCCCCCCCCCCCCCCAGTCACCTCCCCTGCCCCCCACCCACCCAAACACTTGATGGTAACTAGTTCTCTAAAATGCATAACAAACAAACCCTACCCTTATGGAACCTCTCATTCACCACACTCAGGGCAAATATCACCATCTCCAAATGCTGGAACTCCATTAGATCTCCCAGCCAATCGAGACACAGGATGGAGAAGCTGACCTTCACCCCCAACAAAATCAGCCTGTGAGCGATCAGTGAGGCGAAGGCTAAAACATCTGCCATGTTCCGCCTCCATCTCCGGCAGATCTGACACCCGAATATGGCTTCCATGGGGCTAGGCTCCAAGTCCATAAGCAAGACGTGGTGCTGAAAAACAATCCCCAAAATTTCTCCAACTTTGGGCAGGACCAGAACACATATACGTGATTAGCTGGGCCCCTCCCACATCGTTCACAAATATCCTCTGCCCCCTCAAACAGCTGATTCACCCTTGACTTCGTCCCTACGATCTGCGTCCCTATGCCCTGTGTACCACCTTTAGATGTATCAAACCCAACCTCGCACTCGAGGTTCAGGCATTCAATCTCTGCTGCACCTCACACCACAATCCCTCCTCTCGCGCCATCCCCAGCTCCTCCTCCTCAACTCCCTTCAGGGATGTCTTATCTTCCTCCAAAAATCCTTCCATAAATCGCTGAAATGGCCCATCCTTCAACTCCATCACCCACAACACCTCTTCCAACAAGATGAGGAAGGTGCTACCGGAAAGGTCAGAAAGACCTTTTTCGTAAAGTCCCGCACCCGCATGAACCTAAAGCCCTCCCCACACGGGGACCCAAACGTCACCCTAAATCCCTCAATCTTGCAAACCACCCTTCCAGAAACAGGTCCTTCATCTCCATCACCCCTCTTTCCTTCCATCCACCATCCAATCCATGATACTCTTGGATCGGCATCAACCTTGACCCAGCACCTAAAGTGTTGCTGAAACTGCCTCCATATTTTCAGTGTGGCAACCACCACAGGCATCCCCGAATACCTACCTGGGATAAATAGGAGTGGTGCCATTACCAGCGCCCACAACCCCAGCCAGCTACAAGAAAGTGCTTCCATCCTCACCCACAAAGCCTCTGCCTCCCTACTCCAACCCTGCCGTCCAGCAACAGTACACACTTGGATGGCCCAACCCTATCTGTCTCCCGTCCCTCTGCCCCAATGGCCACCTTCTCTGAAGTACCGTCTTCTTAGTCCTAGCCACCTTACCTGCCCAGACAAACAACAAAACCAGCCTATCCACCCTCTTCATGAATAACTATGGCTAAAAGGCTGGCAGGCACTGAAATAGAAATTTTAAAAATAGCAAAATATTAATCTTCACTGGCTTCACCCGACCAGCCAATGAGAGGGGACAACTATCCCACCTAAGTAGACCTGCCTAAACCCTAAATACCAGACTAGTAAAGTTCAATTTACGAAGCCTGGCCCAATCCCTGCCCACCTGTAATCTGAAATATCTGAAGTGCGTCGTTGTCACCCGAAATGACAGCCCCCCCACCCTCTCGCCACTCTGATTCCCACCCCAGAGAAGACACGACAAAGCGAATCCCAGAATTGGACATAATATTAAAACTGAGGCTGAATCATTGTTTTATTTTTTTTTAAATGTAGAATACCCAATTCTTTTTTCTTCCAATTAAGGGGCAATTTATCTTGGCCAATCCACCTAACCTGCACACCTTTTGGGTTGTGGGGGCGAAACCCACGTAGACACGGGAGAATGTGCAAACTCCATACGGACAGTGACCCAGGGCTGGGATTCAAACCCGGGTCCTCAGCGCCGCAGTCCCAGTGCTAACCTCTGCGCTGCCGTGCTGCCCTTAAGCATTGTTTTACACAGGTTTATCACATTGTTCATACTTTTGTACAGTACTCAATATCCTTATTTATGTCCGAAGTCCAGGATCCTACATGTTTTATTAATGGCTTTCCCAACCTGCTCTCTGCTTCAAATACCTAATTTCACCGTTCAGATGTTTTAGGAATGTAGTTTAGTTTGGAGATTGAATTTCTTTTGAATGCAAGCTAAATGAAAGCATCTGGTTTGAGAAGCTAGTAAACAGACCTATAGTAATCACAAATTAAAGGCCAATGTTTGTTTATGTGAAAACACTGAACAATGAGTGACTCTAGGCTCCATTATGGAGACAGGATGTCTGAATAAGTGGTTTACATTATTCATATATTTTTTCCAGATCAAAAAAGGTAAAGAAAGGAAGGTCTTAAAAATCCATATACTTTTCAGATCAAATGACAGAGTTAAAGTTGGATATAAATCATTTAAATTTCTATGAGGTCATTTCAGTAATGCAATATTCCTGCGGGGGTAGATTGCAGGGAAACTTCTTCAGCTTTGACTTTTTATCTGCAGCTTTGAGGCAGGCAGAAAGGGAGAATCTGCTGGGACCAATAGCAGAGGAGTCACCAAAGAAAAGGTGTTTCAAGGCCAATGCTCGATCTGGGCAATCCACGTTGTGATGTGTTGAAGGAGAATTGGAGAGTCGTCCAGCTGGTTGCCAGTGGAAGGATCCAAAGAAATTTCATACCTTGAGAGTAGAAGGAACACTGAAGAGAATAAAATTGAAAATTACTGAGAGCTGTGGCATACCTTAGCTTTGTCCCTGGAGAAATGAAGGAACATTCAAGATCCTGCAAAGTACAGTAATTGGTGGTGGAGACGGCGACATAAAAGTAGAACAAGGAATGTGTTGTTGAGATTTGCAAGTATAAGTAATGTACAAGTACAAGTCAGTTAAGGCAGCAGTACATGTATTGTTTAACTCTTCGGCTGTGAAATGTTTGTTTTAAAACGTTGTACCTTGTAGCAGAATTATTTCTGATAAGAACTGGGAGTTTGAATTTCTTTTATGAAGTTGCTGCTCAACTCAACTGAGATCATAACCTCCAACTTCAATAATTTGTACACCGATATCCCCAGGTCCCTCTGATCCTGCACCCTCTTTAGAACTTAACCTTTTATTTATATTTCCTCTCTTCATCCTTTCTCGCAAAATGAATTTGTATGAATCACTTCATGCTTTGCTGCATTAAATTTAATCTGCCACTTGTCTGCTCATTCCACCAGCCTGTCCATAACCCCTTCAAGTTTATCACTATTCTCAAATCACAAGTTCCAAGTTTTGTGTCATCCTCAAATTTTGACCTTGTGCCCTGCAAACCACAAATCTAGGTCATTAAAGCAGCGGTCCCAACATTGGTCGCTGGAGAACCCACCTATAAACGTTATTCCAGTCTGAAAATCAACTGTGCATTGCTCTGTTGAATCCTGTCACTCAACCAATTTAATATCTGTGCCGCTCCTGTCACTTTTTCCCCCCATGTGTTCCAACTTTGTGGAGGACCTATTATGTGGCACTTAATAAAATGTATTTTGGAAAGCAATGTACTCCACATCAAGCATATCGTCAAGCCACATTTTTATCCCACCAAAAACTCAAGCAAGTTAAACAAGATTCTCCTTCAATAAATCCATGCTGGCTTTCCATAACTAATCTACAATTGTCCAGGTGACTTAATTCTGTCTCAAAATATTATTTCTAAAAGCTTTCCCACTACCAAGGGAAACACCAACTTGTCTGTAGTTGCTGGGTTATCCTTACACCCTTTTAAGAATAAGGACGTAATATTTGAAGTTCCCCAGTTCTCTGCCACTACATTTAAAGGGGATTGGAATATTATGGCCAATGCCCTGCATTTTCCATCCTTACGTTCCTCATTTTATTTAGGGTGTCAGATATGGTAAAATACTTAAAACATGAAATCTTGCGTGATCATTTGAGTTGCTCACGAGGAAATGTATATCTCTTTAAAATTTATCGGCCTCTGTGGCATTCACAACACAAAGTACTTGTTCAATATCTCAGCCTCCACGCACAAATTCCCTTTTAGGCCACTAAGAGGCCTCACTCCTCCGATTACCATCCTTTTTAGCCTATGGAAGATTTTGCAGAGTTATGCCTCAACGAATGAAGTGTTCTCCTTTCCAACCTCTGGAGTTCCACCCTATATCAACTTCAAATTTTGAAACATGAAACATGTCCTATTCCCCAATGGCACAGTCCTCAAAACCTCCATGAACTGAAATTAAAAATTCTTGAATTCTGCTGCAATTTCTATATGAAGCTAAAGTTATTTTCTTGTCAGACTTGATTTGATCCCAATATCTAATCATGTGTCTGTGTGGAGTTTGCACATTCTCCCTATGTCTGCATGGGTTTCACCCCCACAACCCAAACATGTGCAGGTTAGGTGGATTGGCCACACAAATATGCCCCTTAATTGGAGAAAAAATAATTGGGTACTCTAAATTTACATTTTTTTTAAATCTAACCACGTCATGCAACCTTCCGGAGAGATGTGCCACGGTAAAATAATAAGCTGTCTATTCACCAATAGAGATCCTTTAGCTATCTTTGGTTTCTGTACATGTACTTAAGCAGAAGATAAACATTTTATTATCATCATTACGATTTTTAGTTCTATATTTTTGCTTTCTTCTGAACCAGCATGAAAAATCCAACTTCATCCTATATACAGGAGTATCATCATTGATGAGAGTTACTAAACTTTAGCAGAAATAAAAGTGATTACTGAAATATTAAGACATGTTGTGACAGGTTGGATATGTGACTCCAAATGATCAAATTGGTTTTTCAGATACTCTGCCAAGTTAAGTTGTACCTTGCAACGATTTAACTTGGCAGTGAGCAGCTGAAAAACAAATTAGATCATTTGGAATCACATATCCAACCTGTCACAACATGCATCAGTCTAATTAGATCTTTTGCATCTAAAAAGGTTCAGGCTCCATTGAAAGACTGAATCAATAAAGAGGCAACATCTTGATGAGGAATTTCCTCTCATTCATAATTAATGAAGGGAAAATTCCGAACCTTATTTTTGAGTTGTAGCCATCAAAATCCATCATGGAAAATAAATTAGTTTGAAGAAAGTAACATTTGCTTAGTATATATACCAATGCAATAATGATATTTATGCCACATTATAACAGCATGCATCTAAACTCACCTAGAATTATAATTCCAACCTTTTATAACTTAAAATTAGCTTCAACAGTTCCAAATTATTTTACATACCCCCACAAATGATAACATTTTACAAAGTCACTAATAATCTTATTTGGTAAATCTGTGGCAGGAAATTGGTCATAATTGGACTCGGTGTTTCATCAGTTTCATAAAACTTGAAAATTTATGTTATCGTTAAAAGTTGTATACCTGTTGTCACAAATAAACATAACATTTCCAAATAGTCAAAAGTTGGCATTAGTTACTTGAAATGTTAGCCTGCCATCAAAGGTAGTGCTGAATATTATTTACTCGTCGGTAATTCTTTGCCCCCACTCCTCACACAAAAGCCTTCAACAGCTCTAAATCGGCTTAATGTGTAGCATGTGTGCAATTAGAAACATCTGCTGCTTTAATAAGAGGCTTAATTAGATACTTACCTGCTGTTAATCATTTTTATGATATTGGTGAGGACAAGTGTGAGCTTTGCCCGGTTTTACCGCGCCACAATGATCCTGCAATGCTTGTTCGAGCTTTCCACCATCATGCGATCTTCCCTTTCTGTTGAGTTCCAGCGAAATATTGGGTTCACGGTAGGGATGTTTAATAAGACCAAAAACCTCGACCTGATCCAAAAACTCTTCATAGATAAGATCCGTGACAACAATACTAAAAGCCAGAAAGCTGGTGGTCCTGTTGATGCAGGTCCAGAATACAAGAAAAACATGGAAGAGGAGATTGCCAGACTGCAACGGCTCTATTGGGGAGGAAACCTCACCAAATTCTTAGATTTTAAATTTGAGGAACCCAAATTTGATTAAATGAGGAAGTGATTGCAATCTGCAGAAAGGAAGGGACTGTCTGTTCTTCATTGTGTTTCCTGGGACTGTAAAGTTGTAACTTAATAAATTTAATTGGACTAAAGTTTTAAAAAAGACAAATTGCTTAAAAAAAGACAAATCAGAATTATAATTTTTCCAAATGCATGTGGAATGAAGCACTGAGCAATTTCTGCATTTTAAACAATACCACCTTATTCCATACATTTTAGAAATGAAAATTAACTTTATTAGGTATTTTTAAAACTAATCAATTTAACATTGTTTTGTGCCAGACATGTAAATGATGCAGCTCATTGCTGATGAACTACTCCTATTGTCATATCTATATACTCACCTCAGCCACTCTCTCGAAGTGTTCATCACTCATTGGTTTGAACCTGTGTTCTCTTGGTCTACTCTCACAATTTAATTTCAGATAATATTCTGGAATTACTTTTTCCATTCCCCCAGTCATCTTATATCATTCTATGAAATCATCTCAGAAACCCATTATTTTGGTTTCTAGAAAGCTCAAGCTTTTCCTGGTCTTTCATCATATGTCAGGCTCCTGACATTGGGGCCTAACTTCATGATCCTTTTACCTTTGGCATTTCAATATTTCTCTTATCCGACAACCAGAATTTAATTGCAGTATGAAAAGTGCAATCTGATAGAGCACTGAAACTTCACAGTTGCAATTATCTGACATAAAGGACTTCAGGCAAAACACAGATGGAGTGAGGAATTTGGGGGTACAGTAGTGTACTGGACAAGCAACCAACCTAGAGGGTTAAACTATTAATCCAACTAAACTATTATTCCAGAGAGCACAAATTCAAATTCCACAGTAGCAGTTTGAATTGAATTTTTAAAAATCTGAAATGGAAAATAACTGGACTTGCCATATAAAACTGATGCCAAGAGCAGGTCAGAGGCTGGGAATTCTGTAGCGGGTAATCACCTCCCAACTCCCCAAACCCTGTCCGCTATCTACAAGACACAAGTTAAGAGAGCAATGGAATAATCTCCATATGGCTGGATGATTGCAGCTCCAAAAAAACTCAAGAAGCTTGACACATCCAGAAGAAAACAGTCCACTCGATCTGCACTCCACCCACCATCTTGAACATTCACTCCCTCCATCATCACCCATCGGTGTACAGTAGCAGCAGTGTGTGCCATATGTATAATGCATAGTAAAAACTCACCATGCAAGCATAGACAGCAACTTCTAAACCCACAAGCACTACCAGTGAGAAGCAGAAGGACAGTATATACATGGGACACATCTATTGCAAGTTCCCCTCCAAACCGTACACCATCCTGACTTGGAATTAATTACAATTCCTTCACTGACACAAGGTCAAAAACTTTCCATTCTTAAGTGTGCCTAAACCAGGTGTACTGAAGTGGTTCAAGAAGCTGGCTCTTCACCGCCTTCTTAAGAGCAAATAGGAATGTGAAATAAATGCTGGACTTGCCAATAACGCTGGCATCCCATGAAAGAATGAAAAAAGTGATAGTGGGCCACCTTTGTGCACAGTCATGGTGATGGATCATCCATTAGATAAGGAATCTAAGGAAATTGGCCCAGCAATGTATGTTCAAGGAGGGAAGGTGCTATCAAAATAACCTTGATGAGTTGGGCTGAATAGCACATTGGGGGGCGGGGGGAAACAGCAAACACATTGGGCGGAAAGTCCCACTTTCTGGAGCTGCCAGCTAAAGTGATTGGCTGGGAGCTCTTGCAGTCCCAGCAGCCCCAGGAAGGAGCAGTGGTCCCTAACGGGAAATCAGGTTTACCACTCCTGCCAGGCTGCCTAAGCCAAATATTTTATTGCATGGACAGTATAGCATGGACAGTATATTATCACAGTCAGTTGACTTAATAACAAGCCAGATTGACCCTTGATTAATCATTTGAATATGGCAGGTGCGTTGCCGATTTTAGCACCCATCTGCCTCTTTCAGGGGTGGCTGCCCACAATTTTACATGCCCCCCCTCTTCTCATTGGAAACACGTCAACTGGGGACATGTAATATTCAGCCCATAATATTTAACACGTCCATACCTCCAACTTGTGGTGACAGGGGTAAATAAAGAGTCCAGTGGTCGGGGTGCTGATCAACTGAGCTCATGTCATGGACTCTCCAAATTATTTTATGAAGGTAGAAGGGGTCTAAGTTCTCATGGAACTTGATTCACAGATTCTTCTGAAAACTAAGAACATAAGAAAATAGGAACATAAGAAGTATGAGCGGGAGTAGATCGCATGAACCATTAAGCCTGCTTCAACATTTAATATAACCTTGGCTGATTCTGGGCTTCAACTCCATTTTCCGACCTGCTCCCCATACCCCCAAGAGTCCAAAAATCTGTCTGTTCCAGCCTTAAATATATTCAACGATGGAGCATCCACAATCCTCTAGGTAGAGAATTCCAACTGAGAGAAGAAATTTCTTCTCATCTCAGTTCTAAATGATCAGCTCCTTAACAATCTCTTAGCATCCTCACGATCAAGCTCCTTCAGAATGTTGTAGGTTGAAATAAGATGACCTCCCATTCTTCGAAACTCCAGAGAAGCTGAGCCCGATTTACAGACTTTCATCATAGGACAACTCCTCATCCCAGGTACCAATGCAAGTATATTCATAGAATCATAGAATTTACAGTGAAGGAAGCCATTTGGCCCATCGAGTCTGCACTGGCCCTTGGAAAGAGCACCCTATTTAAGCCCACACCTCCACCCTACCCCCATAACGCAGTAACCCCACTTAACTTTTATTTTGGATATTAAGGGCAATTTAGCATGGCCAATCCACCTAACTTGCACATCTTTGGACTGTGGGAGGAAACCAGAGCACCCGGACAAAACCCACAGACACGGGGAGAATGTGCAGACTCCGCACAGACAGTGACCCAAGCCGAGAATCAAACCTGGGACCCTGGAGCTGTGAATCAACAGTGCTAACCACTGTGGTACTGTGCCGCTCATATTCTTTCTTAAATGTAGAGAAAAAATGCACCCATTATTCCAGATGTGAATCTCCACAAAGCCATCAACAACTGTAGCAAGACTTATTTATTCTTGTACTTCCAAATCCCTTGTAATAAAGGCCAACACGCCATTTGCTGCACCTGCATGCTAACTTTCTGCATTACCTTGTACAAACATATTAACATCTCTTTGAACATCAACACTTACAAGTTTCTTGCCTTTTAAAAAAATACTTTTTTTATTCTTACAACCAATGTGAATAACTCCACACTCCCTATCTTGTACGTGATCTGCCATCTTGTTGCCCACTTACCTAACCTGTCTACATCTCTTTGCAACCTCTCGGTGTGCTCCCCACAGTTTACCTTTACACCTAGTTTGGTATCAGCAAACTTAGATACATTACTCTCTGTTTCTTTATCTATGTCATTCATAAAAATGGGAAATAGCCGATAGTACTGATCCTTGTGGCACTCTGTTATGCATTGCCTGCCACCTTGAAACAGCCCACCTTATGCCCACTCTCTGTTCTCTGTCAACCAATCCGCCATCCATGCTAATATGGTATTCCAATTCCATTGGCCTATATTTTGAATGTTAACCTTTGGTGCGTACCTTATCGACTGCCTTTTTGAGATCCAGGTATACCACATCCATTGATTCCCCTTTATCTACCCTATTGATTACATCCTCGAAAACTAACAAATTTGGCAAACAGGAATTCTGTTTAGTAAAACCGGGCAGGATTTTCCGCACCCCCTACCCCGTATTTAGCCGTGGTGAAGGCGCCCTGCCATTGGCTGGTAGCGGGATCTTCTGGTCCTGCTGTTGTCAACAGGGTTTCCCATTGAATGCACCTGCCTGCATCTGGGTGCACCATCAGCGGTACCATAAGGCGTCATCAGCTGGAAAATTTTAGCCACCATATTGAGTTATTCTAATCATACTATGCTTTTCAAAGTGCATTGTTAAAATTTCCTTAATAATAGATTCCAGCATTTTCTTTGATGTTAGGCTATCTGGCCTGTAGTTCACTATTTTCTCTCTCCTTCCTTTCTTCAAAAGCAGGGTAACATTTGCCTTCCAATTTAGTGAGACCATTCGTGAAACAAAAATCAAAGCTCGCACATCCATTATCTCAACAGCGATTAAGAGGGAACGAAGGGAGCATCAGCTGTTGCTATACGTGTACAACCTATTATTGTATGTTTCGGACCTGCTGGAAAGCATGGAGAAGATCATGGGCCTATTGGGGAAGTTTGGGGCACCCTCTGGATATAAGCTAAATGCAGCAAAAAGCAAAGTGTTCCCGGTGAACAAGTTGGGTCGGCGAGTCAATCTAGGGGCAATGCTATTTAAGTTGGCTAGAGACAGGTTTAGATACCTGGGAATTCAGGTAGCGAGTGAGTGTGCAATGCTACACAAATGGAATTTAACAAAACTGGTGGAGGAGGTTAGGGAGGATCTGCTGCAATTGACTTTGGCAGGGAGGGTCCAAGTGGTGAAGATGAACATTCTGCAGAGGTTCCAATTCATATTCCAGACACTCCCGATCTTTGTAGCGAAGGCCTTCTTTTGAAAACTGGATATGATTATTTCAGACTTTGTATGGGCAAGGAAGGAGCCAAGGGTTAAGAGGTCCGTGTTACAGAGACAGAAGGGAGGGTTGGTGTTGCCGAACCTACTACATTATTACTGGATGGTGAACATAAATAAGGTGAGGCAGTGGTGGGAAGGAGAAGGGGTAGAATGGATTATGATGGAGGAAGAATCCTGCAGGGGGTCCAACCTGAGGGCTATGGTGACGACGCTATTCACATGGAGCCAAGGAGGCACTCGGAGAGCCCTGTAGTGCAGTCCACGGTGAAGGTGTGGAACCAGATGAGGAGGCACTATCAGATAGAAGAGATGTCGGTGCTTACACCGCTGTGTGATAAGCAAGGCTTTGAGCTGGGGGGGGGGGGGGGGGAGCGCAGAGGAGGCCATTCGGCTCCTCGAGTCTGCACCAGCCCTTGGAAAGAGCACCCCACTTAAGCCCACGCCTCCACCCTATCCCCATAACCCAGTAACCCCATCTAACCTTTTTGGACACTAAGGGCAATTTAGCATGGCCAATCCACCTAACCTGCACATCTTTGGACTGTGGGAGGTAACTGGAGCATCCGGAGGAAACCCACGCAGACTCAGGGAGAACGTGCAGACTCCGCACAGATTTCTGCCGGAGTGGCGGTCAGCCACGGGTGGAGGGGGGAGGTGAAAAGGGGGAAAATTTGTACAAACTTCTCAGTTGTGAGTTGGGGAGTTTGTTCCCCGAACTGTTTATTTAGAACAGTACAGCACAGAACAGGCCCTTCGGCCCTCGATGTTGTGCCGAACAATGATCACCCTACTTAAACCCACGTAACCCGTATACCCATAACCCAACAATCCCCCCATTAACCTTACACTACGGGCAATTTAGCATAGCCAATCCACCTAACCCGCACATCTTTGGACTGTGGGAGGAAACCGGAGCACCCGGAGGAAACCCACACACACACGGGGAGGACGTGCAGACTCCACACAGACAGTGACCCAGCCGGGAATCGAACCTGGGACCCTGGAGCTGTGAAGCATTGATGCTAACCACCATGCTACCGTGATGTTTAGCAACCTTTCATATATGTTTGGAATAAAATACATTTTAAAACAAAAGAGGCCTACAAGAGATAAAAGGCAGGTTTCTACGTCCCACTGCGCCAGATTTCTGGTTCAGCACGCCGACAGGATTCTCCGTTTCGCCAGCTGGTCACTGAGGTTTCCCATTGTGGGGCAGCCCCACACTGTCGGGAAACCCCCGCGCTGGCGGCAAAATGGAGCATCCCGACAGCGGAGAATTCAGCCCAACATGTTGCTCGAACCCATTAGTCTGGCCATATGTCAAGATGTATTGACACCAGCACTGCAATTAAATAGGGCTAAGTCCTGTTAACGACCTCTTCAAAAAGGAAATGGTGGAGAGTCTATACTCGCTTATAGCCATCTTTAAGATGGCCCACTAAAGGCTATTTACCATCAGGCTATCATAAAAATATAAGTCTACAAATATGAATAGCTGTTTCTACGACAGCCTAATATGAGCAATTTACCATCAGGCTATTATAGAGAAAGAGGAGAAGAATGTCTAAAAAGAGACAGATTCGACATGTATTTGCAAACAATGAATTCTTTACTCTCAAGGTTTTGGATTACGAACAAGGACGTATCCATAGAATTGTATGCCAAATGACAATTAATGCAGATGCCCCTGAAAGGCTTAACAGCTTACACTGTAGTCAAAAGGTTTTAAAATCCAGAGACAGTACTTATCATTCAGGCTTTGAGATAACAAGAAAAATCTCACCAGCATCTGCGTTGTAATAGGATTCCTTTCTTCACAACAGCTGCTTTTTATCTCTTGAAGTGGAGTATTAGATTTGATAATTCAATATTGGAACAGATTATTCATCTTAAATAGTCATCCACATTGTAATTAAAGTTAATCAAGTCTTTGTAATGATCCTTATTCAATCATTAACAAACATATATTTTTTTAAAGTTGTTAAAGAAAGAGGACTCACAATAGCCTATGACTTAGCAAATTGACTGAGGGAAATTGGGACACAGGTCAGAGTATCCTTTCACACAGTTACCCTAATGAGCTGGTTAGGACAATGGCCAAGCTCGACTTTAATGAATGAGGTGAAACAATGAGTTACAACAATGTTAGACAAACACTAACCCAACTACTGGGAGCCGCAGGTATCCCTGTTGTACCGTCCAGTGAACACATGAACCATAATGGAGACAGAGGATTAGGGTCCTCCAGATCAGAGTTAGGTTCCCAAGGAACTCCAGGAAGTAGAGGAGGAGGCAATACAGGTGGACGAGGGCCATCCGGAGCACAGGTAGTCATAGTCAGCCACCCACTACTCCTTCAGGAGGCTCTGGTCAACAAAGGTATCGGCAGCAATCAGGCCCGACAACTCCTAGAGTAAGACAGTCTCCCAGAAGAGATAGTTGGGACTTACAGGAACCTCAGTTCCATCACCGACAATTATTCTCAGGAGACTCCCTCAATGATATTATCAACAGGGAGCCCCCGCGACAACAACCAGCGAACAACATCCTTCTAGAAATAAAATTCCTAATTCCAGATACAATTGGAAAATCAAGGACAGGTTCCCCCAACCCCTTGACGACAGGAAGAGAATGGGAATCGCCAAAATCAAACACTGAAAGGCCAACAAACTCCAGGACAAGCCCCAAGACCAGACCAACAATAGGAAATTGGCACACCCAGTGCGAACCAGGAACATTATTACCCATTTGTAGATTAAAAAATCAGAAACTTTATAGGACCAGCAATAATTGACACAGGGGCAGATTTTCAATTGTACATCCCCATGTAAATTCTAAGTTCCAGCTGGGGCAACCCATAGAACAAGTGCAAATAATTGAAATCACTAGTCAATCACAACTAACTCAAATTTTTAACTGCCCTGTAGAATTAAACAGAATTCTGCACAATTTAAACATCGCAATGTGAAAAATGAATCAGATATTTCCTTCTGGTAAAAAATTTTTGTTACTAATTGGTGCTATAAGACTCAAAATTGTGGTATAATATGACTCCAGTTAATTCTGAAGTAGATGAAAGAACTGGACACGATTTAAAACAACTAGAATATCGTGGAGGCCAAATTTAAAAAACCTTTTGAATACTTGGATATCTTACAACAACACAATAAGCACTGTGGAACGTTACAAGAAGAACCAACTTCCCTTGGTGTTAATCCATTTCCCATTCAAAAACAATGTCTTCTCCCCGAAAACCTCAGGGAAATCTCAACTAACTAAAAGAATAGACTCACTTGAACATCAAGGAATCTTAATTAGAAAGCCCTCATGATACAACTCGTCTATGTTCGGTGTTGAATATGCAGAGGGAAAATGGCAACTAGTTAGTGACTATAACAAACTAAATTAATACACCGAGCCTAACACAGCCCAGCAGGCTTATGTACAACAAATAGTAGGTCAATATGGCTCTTATGAACAAAAATCCAAATCCTATTTTGGGAAAATTATAAAGAAATATTTCTCCTCTCGCATAGAGGAAAGACTGAACTGAGAGCAGAATACTTTGAGGCCTGGACAATCCGAGCCTCATGGAACAAACATGAAAATACACGTTAAGCAATGATCAAGAAACTCTTTACTTCCTTGCTGTTGTATGTAACAATACCGTACATCCTCTTGGGAAGACCAAATGATTAATCTGTCACCAACAGAATGGCCAGAAAGAAATAAAGCCATGCCTGCATTGCATGTTGAAATTTAATGATGATAAATGTGATATAGAATTCTCTTGTACAGGTTTCTATTCTCTTTCCATTCCCAAAGAAAAGGATAAAGTGAATCTTTGGATTCCCCCCGAGTATAGACAATCTGGATAACCTATGGGGATTGATAGTGGATGACCACTAAGTACAACGAGGAAAGACTGGAGCTTGATTGAAGGCTGAATATTGAGCGGAGCTCTATGTGAAATCCCGCAGATAACCTGGATGGGCTTGTGTTCGAGAATATCACACCCCAGAATTAACCCAATGTACTCAGGGTTAGACTCATGACACTGATTTTCCTGTAAGTAAACAGTTGTATTAAATCCCCCAATTCCAAAAAAATGTACCATTTGCATATAAGGGAGTACAATCCAAATCAATTCTACCTTGGCATCGCAATTATTCGATGTGGAACATCTGTGATTTGGAGACCATTATCTTCCAATCCTCCTAAACTAGAGAATAGGGATGGAATGGAACTAATCAGACACCTAAACTATGAATATGACGACATGGAAATGAGACCAATCCCATTGGTATCTCCTATGGACAGTCTAAAAAATGACCATATATATGAAGAAAATGGAAAATTGATTCTAGTTACAATGGTTCCACGTCGCTACCCCAACAAAAAGAGTAAGAATTGCAGAGAGCTTGTGGATACACTCTTGTAACTAACAGGGGCGAGATTCCTGCGATTTCTCTCTGAGGGAGACAAGAGGAGGAAACCAGGGCCTAGTAGATTAATCCTTAAAAGTTCTTAAATTTAAGATAAATTGTAATGATTTATTGGGCAAATGCAAAAGGGGATTATCTAAACTGATGAGGAAATAGAGATCAAAAAAACTTCTGAGAAACAAAACATTTGGGAATGTTAAATCGGCTCTACAATCAGGAAAACGTCAATGTTAGTGCGGATGAGAGGATGGGCTTTTGGTAAAACAACTCAGTAAAGAAAAATATTTTTTTTTGAAAATCTTTTTATTGACTTTTCTCATATTTATAAACAGTTGTTACTTACATACATTACATTTTTCTTGCCCGCGCTAATTTGCTTTATTTTACAGAGAGGTTTGTTTTGTCCTTCATTTGACTAGCTATATGTATATTTTGCTGCCCGCTGCATCTTCCCTTCCTCCCCCCCCCCCCCCCCCCCCCCACCACCCCGGGCACCCTTCCTCTTCTCTTGTGGTTTCCCCATTTCTCTCTTCCCCCCCCCCCCCCCCCCCCCCCCACCCCGGGGTTGCGCAGTTTCCCCATTTTTCTTCCCACACCCCTGGGTTGCGCAGAAAGAAAAATAATTTAAGTTTATCAAGAGGGGAATGTGATGAATATTACACTGATCACAAAGTCAGGTAAAATAAAAAGCTTTTGTAAGAGTCAAAATTCATGACCAAGGGTTGATTCTGGTGCACAGTGTGTGTGACACAAGTAAAAGCAATATAATACAAGTGGCTTTCAGAATCCCTAATACCCATTGAGTTAGAAACATAATAAATAGAATTAGGAATAGGACTTAAAAAGTGGGCAGTGGTGCAGTGGTTAGCACTGCTGCCTCACGCCACCAGGGACCTGGGTTAGATCCTGGCCCTGCACATTCTCCCAGTGTGTGCGTGGGTCTCAACCCCACAACCCAAAGATGTGCAAGGGTAGGTGGATTGGCCATACTAAAATTGGCCCTCAGCTGGAAAATTGTTTATAAAAAGAGACTTAAATAGTTCAAACCACCCCAAACAAGAAATGTAACAAAGAGAATAAATCTTACTCCAAGATCTTGAATTGATAAACATAAAATTCTTCTAATATTGTTAGTAAAAGCTTAAGCATGAGCGCCACAGAGATAAAATGTTGCCCGAACCCATTAGTCTGGCCACATGTCAAGATGTTTTGCCACCAGCAGCGCAATTAAACGCAGAGCTAACTTGTACTATAAACGATCTCTTTTTAAAAATGGGTGGGGAGTCTACACCTGTGATTAACCATCTTCAAGATGGCCCACTATAGGCTATTTACCATCAGGCTATTATAAAAAATATAAATCTACAAATATGAATAGCCATCTCTAAAATAGCCTAATATGACATATTTACCATACTTACCATCAAGCTATAGTCGGGAATGGGGAGAAAAATGTATAAAAAGTGACATTGACAGAGCCGGTGCTCAGTTCTATTCTCATCTGTTTCATCAAACAAGTCTCTCGAAACTTTTGTGAATATGTCTCTCCTACTCTTTTACATTTTTGAAGCAGAGGTAACTTGTATTAACAGCAGACTGACATTTTGTAGACTCTAACTATTTTATATTCTAAAATTTTTGTAATAAAACCCCACTAAAAATATAAACTGTGTTTGTTACATTGAGTAAGTTGAAATTCCTAGCCGCTCGTTAGGATGTCGTCAACAATTCCTACCAGAACGTAACTGAAAGCTATTTTACTAACTTCAAAGATGGAAGAGTTGTCTCCTTCTATTGAGAACTGTTCAATTTTTTCTGGGAAGATAACTTTCCCTCTTTCAGTGGCTTAATTAGAAGCAGACTTGAAAGATTAATTATCCAAGTCAGAAATCCTAAATCACTCACACTGGAATGCGAAAGATTCCGATTTCTCCACAGTCTCTGGGCGTGTCAGCTTCAGCAACGTGCAGGTTTGGACCTTCTTTGTCTTATCGGAGGGACAGGTATAATAGTAGTTGCACCACTCATTCTCGGAGTTTTCCCAGTTGTCAGCGATAATCTCATCAAAAATAAACAATTGGATGCGCTGGAGTCCATATGCCATCTCAGCCAGCTCCTGAAACCACATGATGTTGTGTGGTTGAGTGTGAACGATGACACAGATGATAGCTTATACAGTTTATTGACTTCAGTACTCTACTGCAGATTTTTCAAAGTGTGGATCACGACCCATTGTTGGGTGTTGGAACGTTCTGGAGCAAAAGGTTGCGCCTTTTCCATGGTGGTCCACATCGCGCGAGAAACACCCAACGGCTGCTACCTGCATTTAAATTTAAAATGCAGACGGTACCGGCTTTTAAATTGGAACAAAATGAGATTGTGTGTGATCTTCTGACTATAAGCGGCAGCAGTGAGCAGGTCAGCACGTCCTGCATGTACATTTGGCTTCAAGCGCCCTGAATCTTAGGTGCTTTTGCCGCCAAATCATGAAGGAGAACGTCTTCCAATTTCTGGTGGCCAGCAAGCAAGGCAAGAAGACTGTGAAGATGCATCATTTTGTTACAAGGAAGAGATGGCCAGAGACACAAACAGGCAGAATACCTGCTAACCAGGATCTCACATCTGAATCTGCTGGAGAGAGCTGCTCAGGAGAATCCACAGCAGGACAGACCAGTGATAGAATTATCTCTGAACAGAGCTCCTGGGCCTCTGGTCAAGAGCCTACAAAGAAGAAACTTAACTTGGGACCAAAGCAGTATAAAGATGATTTCTGGACTGGAGGCATGGTCTTGTCATTTGTGCCAAAGCAAATAAGGATGCAAAGCCCATGTGCGTTATATGCAGGGAAGTACCAGCAAATGAGTGAAGTTTCAGATTTTGAAAGATAATAATAATCTTTATTGTCTCAAGTAGGCTTATATTAACACTGCAATGAAATTACTGTGAACATCCCCGAGTCGTCACACACCGACACCTGTTCAGGTACACAGAGGGAGAATTCAGAATGTCCAAATTACCTAACAGCACGTCTTTCGAGACTTCTGGGAGGAAACTGGAGCACCCAAAGGAAACCACGCAGACACATGGAGAACGTGCAGACTTTGCACAGACAGTGACCCAAGCCGGGAATCGAACCTGGGACCCTGGCACTGTGAAGCAGCAGTGCTAACCATGTTCTACCAAAATGGTGGGTGATGAAATTCCTTGAGACCCCAGAGGCAGTTATTAACTTACAACTGACTCCAAATGAAAAGACTAAGCTACTGCACCTGGCCTGTGGCAGCATATTAAAACCACACCAAAAGCCCATGAGTCTGTCAACATTCTGGAATAGTATCTCCCAGGAGTATCCAGTGCTGAGTGAAACGAGCACTTTGTTGCTATTGCCCTTCATGGTTACCTACATGTGTTTTTTTCCATTCTCACAAAGATGAAGATGGCACAAGGGAACTAGCTTAACTGATATGTGCTTGCCCTCGCCTCCTATGATCCTGATTGGACTGAGATTGTGAGGACCAAGCAGGCTTCCCTTTCATATTAAAGGTAAGCGCTCCCCGTGTTTGCGTCGGTTTCGCCCCCACAGCCCAAAGATGTGCAGGGTAGGTGGACTGGTCAAGCTAAATTGCCCCTTAATTGGGAAAAATTAATTGGGTACTCTAAATCTATTTTAACAAAAGGTATGCGAGTGTGGCGTGTGTTGAGAAGGACTGCCGGCTTGGGTCCCGAAGGACAGCCAGTTGGCAAAAGTGAGCCTTGGGAAAAATCGAAAAACATTGCTCTACTACTTTATATACTGTTGAGTGCAGGTGTGAGGGAGTGCACGTCCCCACGTCACTGCTGGTGCACAGGTTGCTAGGCAATATGTATATGAATGTACTTTCTTCAACTCCCAAATCCTCAGACTTTTTGCTGTTTTTTTTTACAACATTAATAGCCGCTTCTTTTAATGTAATACTATCCTTAATTTAAATAAGGGGGAGGAGGTGGCGTAGTTGTACTGTCGCTGGACTAGTTATCCACTGCCTAGGATCATGCTCTAGGGACCCGAGTTCGAATCCCACCATGGCAGGTGGTGGAAAGTAAATTCAATAAAATATCTGGAATTAAACGTCTAATAATGACCATGAAACCATTGTCAATTGTCACAAAACCCCATCTGGTTGATTAATGCCTTCACAGAAGGAAATCTGCCATCCTTACCTGGTCTGGCCTACATGTGACTCCACATCCACAGCAATGTGGTTGACTCTTTAAATGCCACTCACCTCGAAGACAATTAAGGATGGGCAATAAATGCTGGCCTTGCCTGTGGTGCCCACATCCCATGAAAGAAAAAAAAACTTACTGAATGAGCCATGGATGGATCCTTCTTGCTGAGTTTTTGTTCTTCAACGGAATGTATTTTTGTTTCTTTAACTTGGCCCACTATTCATTTATTTTTGTCTATTTACCCAATTAACCTTACCCAGGTTACTGACCTAGTTTCCTTAAAATTAAGAGGCTGAATTGCATGACCCCAAGATTAACAGTTGTCCTTACTTGCAGTAATCGGTTTACTGGACTAAAATAATATCCGGAGCACTACTACTTGAGGCAGGGAAGTATTAATCACAGATCAGAGACGTTGAGAGACAACAGTCTCTAACTTATTAAAAACTAACAATGCCTTACCAAAAAATTAATTAAAATGTCCAATTAATTGACTTTCTTCAAAAATATCTCAGTCTCATCAGCCTTTAAAAACAAAAACTTTTTTATTGACAATTTGTGCTCAAATCGGTTCATTCCACTTTTATCATCGCCTTTATTTCTGCTATACCATCTTCCTCAAGCAGTAAATGAGTTTTTGTTTGATTATCAGAAGTCACAAGAATTGCTGTACTTTTTCAGAGCCTTACATTAACCAAGTTCATGTGATTGCACATTCCGAAGCTAAATAAATGATAATAGGACATGTAAAATACAAAGGTTACATATTGCAAATATGATTAGAAACGAATGCAAGTGGGATAGGAGATAATATTTACACTTTCATAAATATAAATATACAGTGACACTTGGTGTCAGATAAAAATGGACATTGCATACATAAATATAAATATATTTATGCAATGTCCATTTTTATCTGCCACTAAGTGTCACTTTATACAACACAAAACATAAAGGAACCCAAAAACGTTAGAAGAGGACACGCTGACTACCCTTGTGGATGCTGTGCATCCAGCACTTTTGTTTTCATTTCACTCAGTAGGTGTTTGGAGACAAAAGCCTGTGGACATGAGTTTGATTGGACTTTCAGAAAACCCGACCACGTACATATACCTACACAGCCATTAATGTTGACAAGCCAACCTTGTGCTGCAGTGAAAGACTACCTTCCCATTAGTAACTAGCACCTGAACCTCAGTTACAAATGAAGGAGCAAAACCCACAGACGTGTGATTGATATGAATAACCATGGTGTGCAATTCCAAAATAAAACTCAATTTCCTTCTTACTCCCAGAAGTAATAAAGTAAACTCCACGTACCCATCTAAAATTAGACTCTACTTTATCTAACTACAACGTATTTCTTTGAGTATCATTGTGGAGTTTGATTCATTTGACACCCTGGACTAATGCACAGTCAATTCCAGCACCACACTGGACGAGTAGTCAGTCAATTCCTGACCCACCCTGGAATAGTGCGCAGTCAATTCCTGACCCACCCTGGACTAATGCATAGTCAATTCCTGACCCACCCTGGACTAATGCACAGTCAATTCCTGACCCACCCTGGACTAATGCACAGTCAATTCCTGACCCACCCTGGACTAATGCACAGTCAATTCCAGACCCACCCTGGACTAATGCACAGTCAATTCCTGACCCACTCTGGACTAATGCACAGTCAATTCCAGCACCACACTGGACAAGTGGTCAGTCAATTCCTGACCTGCCCTGGACTAGTGCGCAGTCAATTCCTGACCCACCCTGGACTAATGCATAGTCAATTCCTGACCCACCCTGGACTAATGCACAGTCAATTCCTGACCCACCCTGGACTAATGCACAGTCAATTCCTGACCCACCCTGGACTAATGCACAGTCAATTCCAGACCCACCCTGGACTAATGCACAGTCAATTCCAGACCCACCCTGGATGTGTGAGGAATCAATTCAAGCCGCACTTGACCTGGCCGGGGGTGGGGGGGGGGGGGGGGGGGAATGCAGCAGTTCATGGATGAGTTGGAGTTTCCCAAGGCGGGGGAGGACCTGGTAGAGTGGTTGGAAGCACCTATGGGCTGGTGGAGGTGATGGAGGGTATAGGGGCGATGCAAGCAGGGAAGGCCCCGGGCTCGGATGGCTTCCCAGTAGAATTTTATAAATCGTTTTGGGAGACCTGCATCCCCTGCTGGTAAGGGCATTTAATGAGGTGAGGGAGAAGGGGGAGCTCCCCCAACGTTATCGCAGGCCTTGATATCTACAAATTTGAAGAAGGATAAGGACTTGGAACAGTATGGATCCTACTGCCAAATATCACTGCTGAATGTAGATGCCACGTTGTTGGCAAAGGTCTTAGCCTTGCAGATTGAGGACTGTGTGCCGGGGATGATAGGGGAAAACTAGGCGAGGTTTGTAAAGGGGAAACATCTGTCAGCTAAAGTTAGGCGTTTGTTGAATGTTATAATGATGCCCTTGGAGGGATGGAATGTGGAGGTGGCGATCGCTATGGACGCGGAAAAGGCTTTTGATCGGATAGAATGGGAAAATTTGTGGGAGGTACTGGGGCAGTTCGGGTTTAGGCAGAGGTTTGGTGATTGGGTCCGGTTGTTCTATCAGGCTCCAGCAGCGAGGGCAAGGACGAACCAGGTGAGTTCGGAGTACTTTAGGCTGTATCGTGGGACGAGGCAAGGATGCCCACTCTCTCCGTTGCTCTTTGCCTTGGCGAAAGAGCCACTGGCAATGGCGCTAAGAGCATCAAGGGGTTGGAAAAGGATAGTGCGGGGAAGGGGGGTGGAGCACAGGGTCTCGCTATATGCAGAAGATCTGTTGCTTTACATATCAGACCATTGGAAAATATTGAAGGGATCATGGGCATTTTGGTAGAATTTGGCCGGTCCTCTGGGTATAAGCTAAACATGGGGAAGAGTGAGGTCTTTCCGATCCAGGAAAGGGGCAGGAGAGGAGGTCAGGGCAGCTGCCGTTTAAGGTATTGGGGGCAAGTTTCAGGTATCTGGACATCCAGGAGGTGCGGGGATGTGAGCAGCAACATAAATTAAATCTGGCACAGTTGGTGGAGCAGATGAAGGGGAATTTTAAGAGGTGGGATTGGCTCCCGCTGTCATTGGTGGGGCGGGCGCTGTCCTAGAAAATGACGGTACTCCCCAGGTTTCTATTCATGTTTCAGGACCTTCCCATTTCTATTCCAAAGGCCTTGAATTTGGGGTGTGTGTGTGGAAGGGTAAAGTGAAGAAGGTGCTGCTAGAGTGGCGGTGGGCTGCCTAATTTCATGAACTACCACTGGGCAACAAATAAAGCCATGGTCAGGAAGTGGGTACTGGGTGTGGCGGATGGAGGCAGCCTCTTGGAAGGACACTAATTTTGGGGCATTATTGACGCCGCCTCTGCCGCTCTCACCGGCCAAGTTCTCTACAAGTCCGGTGGTGGTGGCAGCCGGTTTGGGCTCGGATTTGTGAACATCACAGGTTTGTTCCGGGGGTGGGGGACAGGACAAGGTGGTGTCAAAATAGGGGTTGGTGAGAGCAGCAAGGTGTCGGAGATTTACAGGGTTTAATGCACTTGGGGGGGAGGGGGGGGGGGGATCGATCAGAGAGGTTAAGCGGAAGTGGGAGGAAGAGCTGGGGAGGGTGTTGGAGGCTGGGTTATGGTAGGAGGCTCTGAGGAGAGTGAATACATCCTTATTGTGCGCTAGGCCTAGCCTCATTCAATTTAAAGTCGCCACAGGGCGCACATGACGGTGAGCAGGTTTTGTGAGGGGGTGGGGGGGAGGGGAGGATAGGTGTAGGTAGTGCACAGTGGGGTGGGGGGGGCGAACCATGACCACATGTTTTGGGCCTGTCCGAAGCTCGAGGGACTTTGGCAGGGGTTCACGGATGTAGCGCGGGATGCTCCGCCCCGCCACATTTCTGCTTCACCACATCGGCGGCATGTTCTGTTACACTGGCTAGTCAATGGGGTTTCCCATTGTGGGGCAGCCCCACACCATAGGGAAACCCCCAGGCACCGGCAAAATGGAGCATCACGCCAGCGAAAATCCGCCCAGGATGTCCAAGGTGCTGAGGGTGAAGGTGATCCCAAGTCCAGAAGTAGCAATTTTTGGGGTGCCTCCCTGGTAGCCCAGAGACGGATCCTGTTGGAATGGAGGCACCCGGAGCCCCCGAAACCCAGGGTGAGGGTGAGCGACCTCTCGGAATTCCTTAGATTGGAAAAAATCAAGTTCGACTTGAGGGGGACTGTGGAGGGGTTTGCCCAGAGATGGAAACGTTTATCAACTTCTTCAAGGATAGTTAAGAAGTCAGCGGGACGACAAAGTAAAATAAATGGGAAATAAGGGAATTAACAGCTAGGGCCCTTACAATTGGCATTAATGCTGATTAACAATTCCACCCTTCACTGTTAAAAAAACGTTATCCAGCTAACTTTTAAATTAACTCTTCAATAAAATATCAACAATTAAAATGGTCACTTAATTGACTTTCTTCATAAATATCTTAAGAGTCTTTAAAAACAAAATCCTTTTTATTGACAATTTGTCAAAATATTGGCATGACTCTACATTACCAAGTACATGATTATATGAGATCTACGAGAGTATGTAAAGATTTTCCCATTATCAATTGCAAAATTGCAAATAATCAAAATTATTTTAAGAAATCCATATGATTGTCTTAAGACCATAAGACATAGGAGTGGAAGTAAGGCCATTCGGCCCATCGAGTCCACTCCGCCATTCAATCATGGCTGATGGGCATTTCAACTCCACCTCCCAGCATTCTCCCCATAGCCCTTAATTCCTCGCGACATCAAGAATTTATCTATCTCTGCCTTGAAGCCATTTAGCGTCCCGGCCTCCACTGCACTCTGCGGCAATGAATTCCACAGGCCCACCACTCTCTGGCTGAAGAAATGTCTCCGCATTTCTGTTTTGAATTTACCCCCTCTAATTCTAAGGCTGTGCCCACGGGTCCTCGACTCCTCGCCTAACGGAAACAGTTTCTTTGCGTCCATCCTTTCTAAGCCATGTATTATCTTGTAAGTTTCTATTAGATCTCCCCTTAACCTTCTGAACTCCAATGAATACAATCCCAGGAACGCCAGCCGTTCCTCATATGCTAGACCCGCCATTCCAGGGATCATCCGTGTGAATCTCCGCTGGACACGCTCCAGTGCCAGTATGTCCTTCCTGAGATGTGGGGCCCAAAACTGGACACAGTACTCCAAATGGGGCCTAACCAGAGCCTTATAAAGGCTCAGTAGCACATCGCTGCTTTTATATTCCAACCCTCTTGAGATAAATGACAACATAGCATTCGCTTTCTTAATCACGGATTCAACCTGCATGTTTACCTTTAGGGAATCCTCGACTAGCACTCCCAGATCCCTTTGTACTTTGGCATTATGAATTTTCTCACCGTTTAGAAAGTAGTCTATGCTTGGATTCTTTTTTCCAAAGTGCAAGACCTCACATTTTCTCACGTTGAAATGCATCAGCCATTTCCTGCACCACTCTCCCAAACTGTCTAGATCCTTCTGCAGCCTCCCCACTTCCTCAGCACTACCTGCCTGACCACCTAACTTCGTATCATCAGCAAACTTCGCTAGAATGCCCCCAGTCCCTTCATCCAGATCATTAATATATATGGTGAACAGCTGCGGCCCCAACACTGAACCCTGTGGGACACCGCTGGTCACCGGCTGCCATTCCGAAAAAGAACCTTTTATCCCAACTCTCTGCCTTCTGTCAGACAGCCAATCCTCAACCCATGCCAGTAGCTCACCTCGAACACCATGGGCCCTCACCTTACTCAGCAGCCTCCTGTGTGGCACCTTATCAAAGGCCTTTTGGAAATCCAGATAGACCACATCCACTGGGTTTCCCTGGTCTAACCTACTTGTCACCTCCTCAAAGAATTCTAACAGGTTCGTCAGGCACGACCTCCCCTTACTAAATCCATGTTGACTTGTTCTAATCCGACCCTGCTCTTCCAAGAAATTAGAAATCTCATCCTTAACGATCGATTCTAGAATTTTACCAACAACCGAGGTTAGGCTAATTGGCCTATAATTTTCCATCTTTTGTCTTGATCCTTTCTTGAACAAGGGGGTTACAACAGCGATCTTCCAATCGTCCGGGACTTTCCCTGACTCCAGTGATTTTTGAAAGATCTCAACCAACGCTTCCGCTATTTCTTCAGCCACCTCCCTCAGAACTCTAGGATGTAGCCCATCGGGGCCAGGAGATTTGTCAATTTTAAGACCTTTTAGCTTTTTTAGCACCATCTCTTTTGTAATGGCAACCATACTCAACTCAGCCCCCTGACCCTTTATAATTTTTGGGATATTACTAACGTCTTCCACTGTGAAGACAGACGCAAAGTACTTATTAAGTTCTCCAGCCATTTCCTCATCTCCCATCACTAGCCTTCCAGAATCAGTTTGAATTGGCCCAATGTCTACTTTGGCCTGACGTTTGTTTCTTATGTATTGAAAGAAACTTTTACTATCATTTCTTATATTACTGGCTAGCCTGCCTTCATATTTGATCCTCTCCTTCCTTATTTGTCTCTTTGTTAACCTCTGTTTGTTTTTGTAGCCTTCCCAATCTTCTGATTTCCCGGTGCTTTGGCCACTTTATAGGATCTCTCTTTTTCTTTGATACATTTCCTGACCTCCTTTGTCAGCCATGGCTGTCTAATCCCTCCCTGGATAATCTTTCTTTTCTTGGGGATGAACCTCTGTACAGTGTCCTCAATTATGCATACAAACTCCTGCCATTTTTGCTCTACTGTCTTCCCTGCTAGGGTCTGCTTCCAGTTGATTTTCACCAGTTCCTCTCTCATGCCCTCGTAATTACCTTTATTTAACTGTAACACCATTACATCCGATTTTGCCTTCTCTCTTTCAAACTGCAGACTGAACTCAACCATATTATGATCGCTGCTTCCTAAGTGTTCCCTTACTTTAAGATCTTTAATAAAGTCTGGTTCATTACATAGCACTAGGTCCAGAATAGCCTGCTCCCTTGTGGGCTCCATGACAAGCTGTTCCAAAAAGCCATCTTGTAAGCATTCCATGAATTCCTTTTCTTTGGATCCACTGGCTACATTATTTACCCAATCCACCTGCATATTGAAGTCCCCCATGATCACTGTGACCTTGCCTTTCTGACATGCCTTTTCTATTTCCCGGTACATGTTGCGCCCCTGGTCCTGACCACTGTTAGGCGGTCTGTACATAACTCCCATTATGGTTTTTTTGCCTTTGTGGTTCCTCAATTCTACCCACACAGACTCCACATCATCCGACCCTATGTCGTTTAGTGCCATAGATTTAATTTTGTTCTTAACTAACAAGGCAACCCCACCCCCTCGGCCCACCTCCCTGTCTTTTCGATAGGTTGTATATCCTTGGATGTTTAACTGCCAGTCCTGAACCCCCTGCAGCCATGTCTCTGTGATGCCTACCACATCATAATCATTCACGATGATCTGTGCCATTAGTTCATCTACTTTGTTACAAATGCTACAAGCATTCAGGTAAAGTGCCTTAATGTTAACTTTCTTATCAGTACAGATATTGGAAGTCCTAAGATGTCCAAAGTTATCCTTCCTTTTTGTTGCATTCCTAGTCTGCCTCAAGCTTAAATCCACCTGCCTACATGTTATCCTCCTGCGTATCTTGCCATTTAACTCCCTGCTCCCTGTCGCTTTCACTTTCCCTTCCCCCCAACTCAGAAGTTTAAAGTCCTACTGACCACCCTATTTATCCTCTTCGCTAGAACACTGGTTCCAGATCGGTTCAGGTGGAGACCGTCCCAACGGTACAGATCCCCCCGGTTCCAAAACTGATGCCAATGTCCCATGAAGTGGAATCCCTCTTTCCCACACCAATCCCTTAGCCACGTGTTTACTTCCCTAATTTTCCTATCCCTATGCCAATTGGCACGTGGCTCGGGCAGTAATCCAGAGATTATGACCCTTGAGGACCTGTACTTCAATTTTCTTCCTAGTGCTTGATAGTCCCCGAACAGGTCCTCCACCCTAGCTTTACCTATGTTGTTAGTCCCAACGTGGACCACAACAACTGGATCCTCCCCCTCCCGCTCCAGTATCCTTTCAAGCCGGTCAGAGATGTCCCGCACCCTGGCACCGGGCAGGCAACACACCATGCGAGACTCCCGATCCGGCTTGCATAGGATACTATCTGTCCCCCTAATTATAGAATCCCCTATAACAACTACTTGTCTTTTTACTCCCCCCTCTTGAATGGCCTTCTGCACCATGGTACCGTGGTCAGTTGGCTCATCCTGTCCAGAGCCCCTTTCCTCATCCATACAGGGAGCAAGAGTCTCATACCTGTTGGACAAGGTCAAGGGCTGAGGCTCCTGCACTCCTGAACTCAGGTTCCCTCTGCCTGCCTCACTTACAGTCACACTCTGATGTCCCTGATCAGTTACTGAATGTGAATTACTTAATCTCCCAGGTGTGACTGCCTCCTGAAACAAAGTGTCCAGGTAACTCTCCCCCTCCCGGATGTGCCGCAGTGTTTGAAGCTCAGACTCCAGATCATCAATTCTGAGCCGGAGATCTTCCAGCAACCAACACTTGCTGCAGATGTGGTCATTGTTTGAGATGAAAATTTGAAACAACTTAGAAGTCTGAAAACTTTGCTCAGCACATGAGAATCGAATTCTAATGGATGTTCAGACCACTTCATCATAGGGAGAACCCGAGTCGTGGCCTTATAGGTACAAGCTTGAGTTCACAACTATTCCATCGCAATAGTGTGCACTGCAGAGTAAGAGTGAGTAATATCATCAGAAGTCAACTTAGTTCAACAACCAGCTGAAAACTAAACACAAAATACCACATCAAGAGGGGAATTAAATTGAGGATTTTGCTTTCAATCAACAAAGCAATAAAGGATGTATATGTTAACATTTACTGTCCAAGGAGATTTACGGGAGATGAAAAGATCCTGAAACTTATGTAATCGCATTCCAGGTGTGAAAAGAAAACGTAACTGGCATTAGGTTTATTTTCCCTGGTTTGTTGTCTCTCTGAGGGAAATACATGGTTGCTCGGATGTTGGGTTGAGGGAGGAACGTGTTGAGGGTCATGGTGTGCAGAAATTTCAGTATGATGAAATTGGGACAGACGTGAAGGCCCAATTAACCTTTCCGTGTTCCCTATTTTCACATGTCCGAGAGTGTTGCTTGCTTGCAGGGTACAGGCCAGTATCCATGACAGTATATAACAGAAATTGAAAATCTCCTCATCTGCCCCAATTAATAGATCTGTTCTTTGCTTTAACACCAAATTTGCAGGTGTGATTTTGGAAGTTGAGCGATTCTTCCTGAAAGTGTTTCACGAAGAATATAATCCAAAGCTGGCAGCAGCAAAATCATGCTTTGTCTTGTGAACACATTTGGAAAACTCTGAGCGTTTATATTTCACATTATTGGTCTTGCTAGTAACAACAATGAGTCACTAGGTAAAAACACTCCTTCCTCTAGAGAGCTAGGTCGGGAACAGACTTAGGATCGCACAAGTTCTTAAGATTATTGGATGCCGAGGCCAAAATTCAGTCCGAGGTCAGATATTAGGGATACACTTTGAGAGAGGTGGGAGAGTGCCTGATCTAATCTAAAGAACACGTCTGACAATGTGGCACTTTCCTCCCTAAATTAACAGCAGC
Organism: Scyliorhinus canicula; assembly: GCF_902713615.1. NCBI lineage: Eukaryota > Metazoa > Chordata > Chondrichthyes > Carcharhiniformes > Scyliorhinidae > Scyliorhinus > Scyliorhinus canicula. The sequence continues at coordinate 49,632,029 of NC_052159.1, read as the reverse complement.
AAAAACAACCCTGCATGTGATTTATTGCATTAGTTTTGGTCAGATCATTGTGCAAAATAGCTATACCATATCCATCACATACTGTACTTAATTCCCCAATCTCTCAGTTGGGCCTTTACAATTGTCTTGCCATTTCTTTAAAATCAACTATCTCAATTTAGTCAAATAAAACAAAAGCTATCCATCAGTATAAATCTACCTTGGGTCCATTTTTGAAAAACAAGGATTTGTTTGCTGATCCTGCATACTGGTTGTGCTGTCCTCTGAGTTCAACTCGCTGGTGGTGCGTATTTCAACTCTGATGCTCCACTTATGTTCATAGTCATGCTGTCTATATTTATGTTCATTCTAGCCAAAGAACATCATGTTGTTGCTATGTATAGTTTAATCAACATTGCACACAGCAAAATAGGTTCTGCATAACCATCAGCTGTAATGTACAACTGTAATTATTTCGCCAGCATCACTGACAAGTTTATTCATTGTTTTATCTGTCAAATGATTATATAACATTTGCAGCGCTTTGCAAAAATTCACTGATGGATCCGCTGTTTAAGCAAATTCCCAAATAACAATGAATTCCCTTCTACAGTCCAGGCAAAAGGCCGGAACATTACACATGTCAGACATGTTACTAAGAAACAAATTTACTGAAAATTCAGATCTGGTCTGGAACTAGAAGTTAACATTTTAAAGAGCAATGCGAAAACAGGTGAATTCTTTTCCCTCCCAAAACAAAAGCCACTGGTGTAATTCACTTACCATTCGACCTTTCTTGCAAATATAATCTGATGGCACTGTAGAAATACAGTACGTTCTGGCTTTATTTGAACTACGACCTGTATGCCAGGACTAGTCTTTGAGCAAAGATAAAGGACAAACAACCCAATCCCTTTACTGTGTCTTTTAGTTAATCTGCCACTGAGAAAATACGAAAAAAGCTGGAAATGGACCAAACAAAAGAGAATGGTTAGTACTAGAAATGTGCTTGAAGCCCACACTCTAATGCAGTGCTGAGGGAGTGCTGCACTGTCGGAAGAATGATCTTTAAGATAAGATGTCAAACAGTGGTCTCAGCCATCCATTATAAGATTCCAAGGCACTATTTTGAAAAAGAACAGGAATATTATCTCCAATGTCCTTGCCAATTTTAATCCCTTAATTAACATTAATTAACATCACAATAACAGATTATCTGATCATTATCGCATTGATGTTTGTCGCTATACACAAACTGTATGTTGCATTTCCTACAAAATTTCAAAAGTACTTCATTAGTATAATACTTTAAGACATCCATTTATCATGAGAAGCACTATATAAATGCAAGCCTCGCTTTTCTTTTCATTCACCAGACCTTCAGATGCTCATTTACCTGTCGTGTTAATTTCAACTTTGAAGCATTTACTTTTTTTCAAATTTGGAAATTACTCATTTTCATTTTGCTTTCGTGAACAGATGATGCATATTTTTAAAAAACAAATAGGGAAATAATAATAATCTTTATTAGTATCACAAGTAGGCTTACATGACACTACAATGATGTTACTGTAAAAATCCCCTAGTCACCACACTCTGGTGCTTCTTTGGGTACAATGAGGGAGAATTCAGAATGTTCAATTCACCCAACAAGCACGTCTCGTGGACTTGTGGGGGGAAACCGGAGCTCCCGGAGGAAACCCATGCACACACGGGGAGAATGTGCATAATCTGCACCGACAGTTACTCAAGCTGGAAATCAAACCCGGGTCCCTGGCGCTGAAGCAACAGTGCCAACCCGTGTTACCGTGCCGCCCTATACATATATTTATTATATGTAATAAATATGTATTAATTAGGTCAGAGGCTATGCGTTACACATGATTTATTATTAAAGAAAAAAAAAGAGGTCCCCAAACATTTCTTCATTTGGACATGCTCACTTAAAATACATTTAATTGGTTGTACTGTACATTCGGATTACTACCCCCTGGACTTTATTTTAAACTGGCATTTTGTAATGGAGTAAAAGTTAGCAAAACCTCTCCAGTACCCTTCTGTTCCCTCATTTGTTCCATTAAATGAAAATATTTTTCCGTTCATTTCACTCAACTTATATGTGCTCTCACTCAGCCCCATTTAATCTATTACATCATACCGTATATACCTGCCTAAAAGTTAAATGACTAAATTTTCAGTCAAAAAGTAAGGAGTTGACTTTGTCATGGGCAACATTTGAGAGGTTGAAACCCACCCTCTCCAAGTGCCTCACTATCACAAAGTTTCCAGGTTGAACATTGTTCCTGCTAACCCCACCCCCAAAATAGCACAAAAGGAGCCACAAGTACTTTTGTTTTTCCATAACCTTCATGGAGGCAGACGTTAATTTCCATACACAAAATTCAAATTAAGCAAATTAATCAAAACCCATATATACAAAGTTTTGCAATTTCATATTTATTCACAGTACAGAACAGAAAACAATGCTACTCAGCAGCAGAACATGCACTGAACACTAATTAAAATCCAATGTAAAAAACAAAATTACCCTCCTAGTTTTCAGATCCAAATAATGCATCCAATCTGCTTCTTGAGTGGTAGCATATGGATCATCAACATCATCTTCAATGGCCATATCATTCCACAAATCATCATCTTTTGTGAAATCAAGTTAATTGGGTGTCCCACATTTCTTGAATGATTTGACAACAATCACAATTCTGATTATATTTCAGGCCTCTACAATCCATGCACACAGAAAAGCTAATGTTGGAACCAATATACCGCCTCCCTTGGTGAAGCAGCTGGATATAGCACTTGGGACTAAGGGGATTCAGGAAGCGTGATTAGGCTATCGAGTTGGATGGTTGGCTATGATCATAAATAATGACAGAGTAGGTTCAAAGGGCCAAATGGCCTCCTTCTGCTCCTATTTTCTATGAATGTCATCTCTCTTCCAATGATTCCACTTTTTGCTCATGCTATTCTTGAAACGTTTGCTTTGAGAGCCATCCAATGGTTGAACAAGGCTAGTTTGCGATCTACCTTCAGCAACAACATCAACAAGATACGATCTGAACATATCCCAGAGTCAAAAGCTTTCTTCTTTTTATAAACATCCTAGTTGGAAACGCCACACTTTCCTCAGCTATATTTTCAAAATTCCTTCATCAATCCATCCTTTATTATGAACAAGGACAACTACCCCCTTTGGAAAAGGGAATTTAGTATACGGGTAATTGGGGATAGGGCGGGAGAAGTGGGGTACGTAGTCTATTGTTTGTTGTTATTTTAGGGGGTATTTTGTGCGTTGACCTGCGAGGTTGTTTTAGAAATGTCAATATGTTAAGTTGTGAAAATTACAAATGCTTTAATAAAATATTTTGTTTTTAAACTACCCCCTTTGGGAATAGATGCTTTGAGTGGGGTTTTCTCTTGCATATCACCACTGGATCAAGCTTTATCCTGGAAGGCAGATAATGTGGAAGCAGTAGGTGTAGTATATCTTTTTTTTTAATAAATTTAGAGTACCCAATTCATTTTTCCAATTAAGGGGCAATTTAACATGGCCAATCCACCTAGCCTGCACATCTTTGGATTGTGGGGGTGAAACCCACGCAGACACGGGGAGAATGTGCAAACTCCACACGGACAGTGACCCAGAGCCGGGATCGAACCTGGGACCTCAGCGCCGTGAGGCTGCAGGGCTAACCCACTGCGCCACCGTGCTGCCCAGGTGTAGTATATCTGGAGTTCCAAAAAACATTTGATAAGGTGTCACACAAAGGGATAATTATTTAGCATGGATAGATGATTGGTTAACAGATAGAAAACAGAGATTGGGCATAAATGGGGCTTTTTGGCAGGCAGTGCACAGTGGAATGCCACAAGGATCAATGCGGGGTCCTCAGCTATTTACCATCCATATTAATGACTTAGTTGAAGAGACAGAATGCTGATGTTACAGCAAGAGCGCAGTTTTGATCGCCACAGTTAAGGAAGGATATATTTGCATTGGAGGTGGTACAGCAAAGGTTTACTAAATTGGTTCCTGGGCCAAGGAGGATGTCCTATGGTCACAGGCTAATTAAATTGGGCTTATATTATCTGGAGTTTAAAAGAATGAGAGGCAATCTCGTTGAAACCTACAAAATTCTGAAGGGACTCAAAGAATAAACACTAAGAGATTGTTTCCGTTGGTCGAGGAGTCTAAAACATGGGGGCAGTCTCAGGATAAGGGGCTGATCAATTTGGATTGAGATGGAGAAATTACTTGACTCAAAGGGTTGCGAATCTTCTAAATTCTCTACCACAGGGGGTTGTGGATTCCCATTGTCGGGATATGTGGTGATATGCCTGTGGGCAATGTTGCATGCACTCAGCGGTGCGACCTCTGACCAGCAGCTGGCGTCAGACATAAGTCATGTGTCATATGGCTATCGGCAGAAGGTTGTAAGGCATACATCAGGACAGTCGCACGTAAGGGTAGTTCCAGGAGAATCTAATGTAACTTTAATTTGGTCTGTATAGCAACTCTGATTGTTACTTTACCACGTGTACACCAATAAATCATCATTCAAGTCAAGTCATCAGCAGTTAGAACAGTACAGCACAGAACAGGCCCTTCGGCCCTCAATGTTGTGCCGAGCAATGATCACCCTACTCAAGGCCACGTATCCACCCTATACCAGTAACCCAACAACCCCCATTAACATTATTTTTTAGGACACTAAGGGCAATTTAGCCTGGCCAATCCACCTAACCCGCACATCTTTGGACTGTGGGAGGAAACCTGAGCACCCGGAGGAAACCCACGCACACACGGGGAGGACGTGCAGACTCCGCACAGACAGTGACCCAGCCGGGAATCGAACCTGGGACCCTGGAGCAGTGAAGCATTGATGCTAACCACCATGCTACCGTGCTACCGTGCTAACCACCATGCTACCGTTCTGTAGATTCATTGCATAGACAAGATCACAGAACACATCAGGTTAGACAAATATTTTGTCTTTTAAGGAATTAAGGGATATGGGGGAGTGGGCAGCAAAATGAATTGACAGGTTCAACAAGGCATACGTTCCACTCCTGCTTTCATTTCTTGGTGTTCTTGTAGAAATACACAACAGTACAACTGTGTTTCCACTCTTTTCATGACCACCTTTCATGCTCACACTGCTTTTCTCGCCAATTTCGCTCACTGTTTGACTCGTTGGCATGTCAAAATTCACAGGAGACTTATCCATGTTCCCAATACAAACCAATCTGTCTCTTTTCTTTCATCCAAGCTTTATTGCAAACTGCTTAAATGGAATAAGCCTGTCATCAAGTTTTTCTGGGAGATGCTTTGAAAGTTTGGTCTACTATCGCAGTACAAAACTGTTTCTCTTCATAAACCTGGGTTGGCTTTGAAATCTGCAAATCAATACTTAAATATTTTGCATGTTTCAGGAAAGATCCTCAAGAAACAGGAGTCCATTCTGGCGATTCTCATTGACACATTTTGCAAATTTGTTTTCCAACTGTGGCCACATGCTTAGCTTTACTCTGTGCAGCTTTTCTTAGATATCTGCTAAGCTGTGTACAGCTACCTCCAATCTCTAACGGTCTTCTCCCGATACCTTAAATTCTCCATCTGCTGCATAATCATTTGTCTGTTCTGTAATCTCAATGACTTTATAGTTTGAACTGTGCTGTGTATCTACCACCCTTCTTGGGGATGGGATGGCAACGCATACCATTGAGATAGTAGCCTTGACACCACATGTTAACATCAATGATGCCCAACCTATGATTCTATCAAATAGGTTTGCACCAGGGGCAAGCGTGACTTCAGCAACAAGTAGGTGGCATGTAGAGTTTGAATTTTTTAGCTAGAAGTCAGAGGTCAAACTTATATATATATGAGGCAAATGAAAAATGAAGGATCATTTGACCAAAATAAGTATTCTGTTTTACACGAGTTCCACCTTTACTCGAGTATTCAAGTTATGCAAATTGGCCATTTAACTAATGTTTTTAATATGACAATTTCAAATGTTATTGTACTTTAACAAATCTTATTGATGGCATTAATAGACAATGCACGAAGTAGAAATCCACTTTAATAAAAAGAAACAATTAAATTATAAGGCTGCAACATTGTGCAGTTTTGGAGCATATCTGTAATTCTAACAAAGAAACTAAATTAATTAAATGAAAGAAAATCTGAAATCTGTTCAAATTCAATTCAGCAGCATTGGAAAATGTCGAAGAATAAAACAAGCATACAGAAAACAAAATTATTTGGTGATTTAACACATTTGGATGTATCTGATTAAACTAATGGTGCCCATTATGAGATTGAAAGTTATAATTAAAGAAAAGCTGGATCCCGGGGCCCTGGCCGTGTGGGGTTTGCACATTCTCCCCGTGTCTGCATGGGTTTCACCCCCACAACCCAAAGATGTGCTGGTTAGGTGGATTGGCCACGCTAAACTGCCACTTAATTGGAAAATAAAGAATAATTGGATTCTCTAAATTTATTAAAAAGATATAAATAATTAAAGAAACGCTAACATGCTTTTATAGTCATGTTTACGTGACTGCAAACAATTCCAAAACAGGTGAAAATATTGCAGATACTGTAAATCTGAAATAAAAACAGAAAATGCTGGAACTATTTAGCAGACCAAGCAGCATCTATGGAGATAGAAACAGAGATAAAGATTCAGGTTATTGATCTTTAACCCCAGTTCTGGGAAGGGTGACAGCTATAGTGTGGGAAATGTAATGATCACAGTTGAGGATCCCGTCAACCACTGTGGAGAGGAATCCTTAAATGAGGACGATATATTGGAAATATTGGTACGGAAGGTGCCATCATCTGAAGAGATGTGGCAGAGGCAGAGAAAATGGATGAACTGAATGGAGTCTGGACAGGAAATGCAGTGAAAGTAGACAAATTCACTGAGAATCAGTACACTCAATGTAAGATTTTACTCCACTATTTTCACTATTGTTCTCTCCAATCGCCCAAGCCCCTTTCCAAGCCTCTGCATTTTCTTAAATCCTATCACATTTCTATTTCTTCCCAGTCTGAATTAATTATGAACGCTACTTGTCTTTACACAGATGCTTCCTGATCTGCGGGGTTTTTCCACCATTTTCTGTTTTTAATTCAGACAGGCAAAGAAACAGTTATGATTTAAGCTACATGGTTTCATCAACTTATTAAGTATTTGGTTTACATTTTAATTTTACAATCTGCTCACCAGCAACAGAACTCGATAAACACTTCATTAAATTATGACCTTACGAGGGTTACACATAGTTATAGTGGACACAAGGTTCGACATTTGGCCCGAAATGTGTTCAACTTCAGATAACTAAGAGACATCTTGGTATATTATGTTGCATGGTTATTCGGTTATATATTAACTATGGAAATGTAGTTGATTACTAGGCAGCAGAAATACTGGACCACATCACAACAATTTCCTCATCTTAAATTCTCCCAAAAAAGCAGGCTTCAAATCTCAATTAGCACAATTTATTTAATTTCTTTATTCTTTCATGAGGTGTGGGCAATGGTGGAAATGCCAGCATTTATTCCCATTCGTAATTACCCTTGAACTGAGTGGCTCTGTACTTCAGAGAGAAATTAAGTGTCAACCACATTGCTGTGGATCTGTTGTCACATGTACAACAAATCAGGTAAAGGTGGCATCTTTCCTTCCCTAAATGAACCCTTTGGGATTTTACAACAATCAATAAGAGCTTCATGGCACTATTACAAGGAATAGTTTTCAATTCCAGGTTTACTGGGCCATAATTTTCCCTGAATGGCAAACACTGTCAGATTGTTGCTACATACCCAATTACCTGCACCAAATGGTGGAGGCATCAGGTCCGAGATGAGAGTTGGGTCCAAGGGCCAGGGGGTTCAGTGCAGGGGTCAGTCTGGATCTTTGAAATAGCAGTGCTGAAGTCAGAAGCTTTGTTTCTTCCATCGTTTCCCAGAGAGACTATTAACATAACCCTGGCGGAACCGTCCGAAGTTAGCAATTTATTCGCTTTTTCAGATGGCTTCCAGTGTGGCGCAAATGCCCAGTGGAGGGTAGTGCTTCTGGACAATTGCCATGCAAATACTTACTTGGGAACTTTCGAGACAGATTCTCCAGCGCAGCTTTGGGGATTACCCTGTAATCAAATGCTGGGAAGCCCTGAAGTTAGAGCCATTAATTAATTCACTGAATTAAAATTCTACCAGCTGCCTTTGTGGGATGTCCCCAGTGCCTAGCACTCTAGTCCAAAGATATTGCCACGGCGCCACCATCTTCCCATTCAAAACCGTGAAGATATTACTGCTGACCTACATTTTTTTTTAAAGTCAGAAATACACACACATAGGTTTGCTGCGATGGCGAGCTGAGGATAAACCACACTTCTTTAAAGAAAGTCAACAGGTCAAACATTAGAAAGGCAAAAGAGTAAACATCAAGTAGAAGGATAACGGGAAAAGTGGAGTGTTTTTCTACGGTTTAAACAAGGGAATAACCAACGGGTTTCATGTAGATTTAAAAAATAGGGAGGTACTGGCAAGACGAAGAGAGCTGGTAATGATATTTAGAGGATAAGAGTGTAAGATCATAGGCTGGATTCTCCCAAAATGGGGCTATGTCCCCACGCCGGCGTAAAAACGCTGGCGTTTCACTCCTGAGTTTCCAATAAAAAAGAATAGTCAATTCACTTACCAGCAGGGACCCAGGGGGATTCACGCAGCTTTAGCTGCGAATACGGGCCCCTGCACTTCCGGTCTGGAGTCTGCACATGCGCATGGCGACGGCCTCCAACGGCTGCGCCAAGGGTCATGGTGGACTCGGACCACGGAGGCAGTTGAAGAATATAGGCCCCTCCCCCCATCAGCCGCCCACCGGAAGATCAGTCCGGCCCGATTTCTCCCCCAGCTGCCCATAAGGGCCCCCACCCCAGTTCCTGATCCCCCCCACCAGGACAGCCGCGGACTGAGTCCGCAACCGCGACGCAAGAGTCCAGACTGGCCATAGCATATTAGTTCCATGCCATCTGGAACTCGGCCGGTCAGGAACAGGGGATCGTTGGGAGGGCCTCTGGCAATGGCCCCTCAAGCAGCGCGGAGTACTACGTGCACACTCCGATTTTCGGGTCCCGGAGAATCGCCGGACCAGCGCCAGGCCCGATTTCGGCGCCAAATTGGATTATCCGCCCCCGCACAAAACGCGATTTGATATTAAGTCAATATTATGCTGGAGGAAATTTCACTCATTCAAGTGATTGCAGAACAGGTAGCTGGAGGATGCACCAACTGCCAATGAAATGGTATTTATTATCTAAATGAATTTAACCAACAGCATAGGTTCAAATCAACATTTTAACCCATTCACTTTTGGCATAAGGAATACAATGTTATGATTAGTATTAAATATCAACCAAATCACCAGGCATCTAGAGTGACAGGAACCAGTGTCACATTGTGAAATACCTACATCACAGTCTGAGATAATTCAGTTAACAGTCACTCGTTAGCCAGAACAATGTGCATTTATATTGCATTTCTTACTTTCATTTCACCGGAATTGAGTAATTTGCTGTTAAATATTTATGTTTCAGAATAAAATATATGCACAGATCTGTAATGGAAAACACTTCTTAATTATGGAAAAACGTGAGGAACTGACCCAATCAATGTAAAACTGTGAAAATGGGAACTTTTACTTCCTTATTAAAATTGTTTCTATTTTAAGAATACAATAAACAGATTCTATGATTAAAATAATGTGTTTGCCAGTCTCTATTTCCTTCACTTCCTATTTTCAGTGAAGTACTCTGGGATGCCCTGAGGATGTGATAAACATAGGATAAATAAAGTATTTTTCCTTCCTCGTCTCACAGTACCACACACTACTGTCTACTATTCCTCCTTTCTCCATGTGGGGAAGCCTTGTTCCAACACTTTGTCTTACCGCAGCTAAGATCAGGAAGCTCAGCATATGTGGAAACATAGGCTTCAATTGATTTAACATTCAAAGCATTATTACAGTGCACAATTACATTTCAAAAGGAACTACAAAGTTAAGTATCAACGAATGGCAAGTTTACGATATGATGTTGAGAGTTCATAAATCATAGATGAGGGCATATGACATACTGTAACCAGTTTCAGCCATTGTACTTACAGAAAAAGACTGATCCAAGAAGGCTATGAAGTATGGTACTGTCTCACTGAAGAAGCTATACTGTCTCTCATTTGACAGAAGTTCGAGTTTTTAACTCATGAAGGGATTTAATGCAGAGAGGTTATTAGTGCTCCGCCAAGGAAAATGAGGCGGTATAATCAATGAAGCAATTATGCCAAACATAACTTTAATGAGGGGGAAGTGGTTATTCCTCAGGTTATAAACTAAAGAGCCACCCAGAAGCATTCAATAGGTCGCCAAGTTCCTATTGCAAGAAAGTATCATAGAATCCCTTGCAGAAGGAGGCCATTCAGCCCATCAAGTCTACAATGACCCTCTGAAAGAGCACCCTAACTTAGGCCCATTCCCCCACCCCATCTCCACACCTCATCTAACATTTGGACACTATAGGGCAATTTAATATGGCCAATCCACCTAAACTGCACATCATTGGACTGTGGGAGTACCCAGAGAAACCGTAGACGCAGGGTGAGCGTGCAAGCTCCACACAGGTAGTCACCCAAGTCCTCAATTGAACCTTGGACCTTGGCACTAAGTCAGCACCATGCCACGTGTGTGCATGTTTCATCTCCATTCACCAAAGGAAATATTAATATACTAACAGAACTAACCACAACTAAACATACAGAATTTGGATGGAAAGTGACATACCTGAAACGTTAATTGCTTCTCTCTCCATAGACCTGCTGGGTATTTCCAGAATTTTCTGTTTTATTTTAGATTTCCAACATCCAAATTATTTGCTTTTGTATTAATATACTAACATCTGATGATCAAGTAGCACAAAGTGTTCTTTCAGATCGATGTTCTAGAAATGAATCAAGTTCACAAAGATGGAATGAAAACCTACCTCTCGAAGTCCACAGCACAAAACCGTCCGCTATTTCACACTACCTTTTATTGCTAGCCCAACTAATGCTGCCCAAAAGTCAATCTCTGCAAAAGTCAACCCAACGACATAGTAACTGGTTTGTTTGACTTGTGCATTTTGTCACAAGTTTATTTACTTAAAAACCAACTTCCATTTCAATCAAGAGCCAAACAAAGCAAAATATAACTTTTTTAAATGGCAGAAAGAACAGAGAAGAAAACGTACAGATCATCAGGTTAGGATATTTACATTATCAAAGTTTAACAGTTGTTAAATACCATCATAATTCAATTAGGTTATTTCCAATGCTCAATGGACTCTTGTGTCTGAGACTTCCATAACCTATTTTTCAGATAAAATAAATCCTAACTTAATAGTCACAAATCCCCCCTTTGCTCGCTGCATGTTTGGCAATTGATCTTCTTCTGGAGTGCATTTGTCATCAGAAAGATAGACTGAAAACTAAAATGTTTGTCTCTCATTGCAGTCAACTTTTTGGCCAATGTTTGTTGATGTTTTGAAAATTGCCACAGCAAGATTAATAATAAAAATCTCATGACACAACTACTCGCATTAAGTAACATTTGCCATGAAACCTTATGGTTTATAACATCTTCCTTTGCTGTTTTTCTTCGGCATACACCTTTCACCCAACCACCTGCCCGACTCCAACCATTTTTTCATCCCACTTCCCTTCTCCCCATCAAAGAACAAAGAAAATTGCAGCACAGGAACAGGCTCTTTGGCCTTCCAAGCCTGCACCGACCATGCTGCCTGTCTAACCTAAAACCCTTTACACTTCTGGGGCCAATATCCCTCTATTTGCATGCCTTTGTCAAGACATCCCTTGAACATCAGTATCGTATCTGCTTCCACCACCTCCTCCGGCAGCGAGTTCCAGACACCCACTACCCTCTGTGTAAAAAAACTTCCCTGACACATCTCCTCCAAACTTTGTCCCTCGCACCTTAAATTTATGGCCTCTTGTAATTGACTCTTCCACCCTGGGCAAAACTTTTCTTTTTTAAATATTTTATAAAGGCATTTATTTATAAATTTTAACAGAATAAACAACCACACATCAAGAAAAACAAAGCCCAGCCAACATGGCTTACATAAACAGAACCCAATAATAATTTCCCAGCAACCTACTCCCACCTTACTCAACTAGGGCAAAAAGATTCTGACTATCCACTCTGTCCATGTCCCTCATAATTTTGTAGAATTCTATCTGGTCGCCCCTCAACGTCCGTCGTTCCAGTGAGAATAAACAGAGTTTATCCAATCTCTCTTCATTGCTAATGCCTTTCGTGCCAGGCAACATCCTGATAAACCTCTTCTGTACCCCCTCCAAAGCCTCCACAACCTTCTGGTATTGTGGTGACCAGAATTGAACACTATATTCCAAGTGTGGCCTATCTAAGCTTCTATACAGCTGCAGCATAACTTGTCAATTTTTATTCTCAATGCCCCATCTGATGAAGGCAAGCTTGCTGTATGCCTTCTTGACTAACGTCTCCACCTGCGTTGCCACTTTAAATGACCTAAAGACCTGAACACCCAGATCCCTCAGCCTGTCAATACTCTTAATGGTTCTGCCATTTACTGTATAATTCCCACCTGTATTAGACCTTCCAAAATTCATTACCTCATGTCTTGTTATGCTCTTGGTGTAGCATAAGCTGCTTCCTTGATGTACACTCTGACAAAGTAAGGTTCAGACGTGGAGATAACTTCAACACGTTTATTAAACTATTTACAATTCTCCTACTTGGATTCGCCACTACTGTTAATCCTTCTATAGCTACTCAGACTATCTAACCAGTCTGCTACAATCCAGGTGGTGGGTGTGATGTGTTGAATCAACCCTCTATACACACTGAATGTCTCCACTGGAAAGAGGAAGATCATGTGTGCTGTGTGCTTTTTATATGGTTGGTGTAATGCCCTCCTGTGGTGGTGTCACCTCTTCTGTATCGTGAATGCCCATTGGTCGTGTCCTATTTTACTAACCTATTGGTTGAGTGTCTGTGTGTCATGTCTCTGGTGCTCCCTCTACGTGTACTTACATTAACCCCTTGTGTATCTACAGTGATACATATCACCACATCCCCCCTTTTTTCGTGTTACATATTTTCTGTACAGTGTTAAAGAAAATTGAACAAAAAACAGGTAAATAAGCGATGCTCTGTACAAGTCACAATAACAGTGATCACTAAACAATAAGTCGAAATCAGTTGTGTGAGTCCAAAACCCATCAATTATCATGGTAAAATGTCTTTCTTGTTGGGTTAGTGAGTTGGTGATTTTGATGGTGGCATGTCCTTGTGAACACCATCAGTGTCTTGTGCATCAGGAACCAAGAAGTGGTCAAATCACTTTGTTGTCTGAGTTGGAGTCTTTTTTTCTTCCAATGCTTGTGATAGTGATGTTGGATGGCATCTGTCCTCAAAGCCAGGTTGCCTGTTAGTAGTGCAGGTGCATCGTCCTGCCATGGTATGTCATTGTACTGAGCTGAGGAGTAACAGTGTCCCTCATGGGCAGAGTTGTACCATGTCGTACCAGTCATAGTTCCATTGGTGTAGTCTTTGTCGTGCTTGCTGTCGACGATGTTGCCTTTGGTACACGTCGTGTCGTTGTCTTTGATATGGTTTTCATAGATTGTGATATTGTGTTAGATGGTTCTGTTGTTGTGTTCGCTGTGCTCAAGGAACACACTCTGTGGAAAATACGAGTCCTTCACACAGTTACTCATGTCAGGATGCTTTGTGGCATCTGCTGTTTTCTTGAGCGTGCCATCACTGAGTTTGCGGCGTTCCCCGTCTTGAGTCATGTCCGGCTCAATTGAATCAGCTTTGGCGTTTGGTTGCTCCCCATCTCGAGTCTGGTCTGTTTCACTTGAGTCAGTGTTGGTTTGTCGTGCTCCCCGTCTGGAGTCTGGTCTGTGTCACCAGTCAGTTTTGGTTTGTCGATGCTCCCTGTCGGGAGTCATAGCAGGGTCACTGGAGTCAGCTGAGATTTCTTGATACTCCCCGTCCGGAGTCATTTCAGGTTCACTTGAGTCAGCTGAGGTTTCTTGATGCTCCACGTCAGGAGTCAAAACATCCAGAAATGCATTTGCTTTTGGAGAGGCTCGAATGAGGTTTGAAGTAACGTGGTGTCAGCGGAGTCACCAGTGGTCTCACTGTGATCGTCGAGTGCTTCTGTACACACTAGCTGAGGTCTGTCACATTGCACATCTTGTATGGGAAGTGGGATGCTGTCGTCACTTGTCTCACATACAGTGGATAGAGCCTCAGTAGCTTCTTGTTGTTCACTTGAGCTGAGTAGACTGTCATAGTCTTCTTGCTGTGCACTTGAGCGTGGCAGACTAATAGTCTTTCTGTTGTTGACTTGAGCATGGCAGACTTGCATCGTCTGCTGCTGGTTGCTCAGAGGAGGTTGCTAGACCTTCATGGTCTTGTTCATTCAAGGACTGCGCTTTGGAGTCCTGCGTTGCTTCTATCATGAAATGAAATGAAATGAAAATCGCTTACCGTCACGAGTAGGCTTCAATGAAGTTACTGTGAAAAGCCCCTAGTCGCCACATTCTGGCGCCTGTCCGGGGAGGCTGGTACGGGAATCGAACCGTGCTACTGGCCTGCTTGGTCTGCTTTAAAAGCCAGCGATTTAGCCCAGTGAGCTAAACCAGCCCCTTCCTCATGGAGGCTGTCCACGAGCTCGCTGTGGAGGCTTGTGTCACTGGAGTCGCTTCTTGTGTGGAGACGTGCAGTTGTCTCGCTGTTGAGTCTTTCATCGCTTCCTGTGTAGAGTCGGGATCCCTTAGCGGTGCGTGGACCACTCTCTGTGTGGCAGCAGGCCGCTCTCTGTGGGCTTGTACCACGCTCTGTCTCTCGGTGTCAGGCTGCAGCATAATCCTGCACTCACGAGTCGGGATGTTGTATATCCTGGGCTGAAAATCCTCAAATCCTAAGAACTCGTCATTGGGGTCTTGAATGTACAACACGTCTAGTTGTGGTTCAGATTTGGTACTGGGGTAGCCTCTCAAGGTGAAAGCTTCGTCTGAAGTCATTGTCTTCCAAGACCATATCATCACGTTTTGTGTCGGAGCTGGCATTGGGCCCGCTATGTCCAGAGAAGAAATAGAGGTCGGTGTCATAGTATTCAAGGACTGTATCATCTCTTTGGGCAGTGCTAACTGCTTGTTGCAGGGTTCTGCAGAGGCTACTTTCAGCTACTGGTTGAATTTCAGGCATTGTGCTGTCATTCCAGGCTAAAGAATCTTGTTTTACAGCTTTAAATTTTTTTTCCCGTGTTTTGGGACATTTCCCCTTTAAATGGCCGTGGTCTGTGCGGCCTCTGACATGAAGCAATTGGGCATGCTCAGATCGATGTTCCTTTACTTGGGGCCTTTTTCTCCACTGCGCATGTGCAGCACCTTTACCAAGATGGCTGCAATTCAAAACTGCAGATTTCTGCTGCAAACTCGTGGTGAGTTTTGGTGCTTCCTTTACCGTTTTTTTCTTGTATTCTTGGAATTTGTCCAGGACTGCCTGAAAATAGCTCTTGTTTTGCCCCTTTGAGTATTTGAAGGTCTGGAAGATTTCAGCTGCTTCTGGACCCGCGATGGTGAGTAGAAGCTTTATTTTTTCTGCATCCGCCATGTCATCTAGGTCGGACGCTACCAGGTAGATCTCAAACCTCTGCCTGAACCAACGCCAGTTTTCACTGAGATTGCCTTGGTACCTGAGCTGCTGCGGAACCGGAATCCCGAACATCATCTTGCCTGACTGTTGTTGCTGGTTGTCACTGCTTGCTGAGTTGTAACTATATGGATTGAAACAGTCACTCAACTGGTACCATGTCTTGTTATGCTCTTGGCGTAGCATAAGCTGCTTCCTTGATGTACACTCTGACAAAGGAAGGTTCAGACGTGGAGATGACTTCAACACGTTTATTAAACTATTTACAATTCTCCTACTCGGATTCGCCACTACTGTTAATCCTTCTATAGCTACTCAGACTATCTAGCCAGTCTGCTACAATCCAGGTGGTAGGTGTGATGTGTTGAATCAACCCTCTATACACACCGAGTGTCTCCACTGGAAAGAGGAAGATCATTTGTGCTGTGTGCTTTTTATACGGGTTGGTGTAATGCCCTCCTGTGGTGATATCACATCTGTGTGTATCGTGAATGCCGATTGGTCGTGTCCTATTTTACTAACCTATTGGTTGAGTGTCTGTGTGTCATGTCTCTGATGCTCCCTCTAGTGTCTAGCTAGTCTACGTGTACTTACATTAACCCCTTGTGTATCTACGGTGATGCATATCACCACACCTCACATTTGTCTGTATTAAATTCCATCTGCCATCTCTCTGCCCAAGTCTCTAACCGATCTATATCCTGCTGTACCCTCTCACAGTCCTCATCATTATCCGCATTCCAAGAACCTTTGTGTAATCTGCAAACTTACTAATCAGACCAGTTACATTCTCCTCCAAATCATTTATATATACTACAAACAGCAAACGTCCTAGCATTGATCCCTGTGGAACACCAGTAGTCACAGCCCTCCATTCAGTAAAGCGCCCTTCCACTGCTACCCTCTGTCTTCCATATGACCAAGCCAGTTCTGTATCCATCTTGCCAGTTCATCTCTGATCCCATGTGACTTCACCTTTTGTACCAGTCTGCCATGAGGGACCTTGTCAAAGGCCTTACTGAAGTTCATGTAGACAACATACACTGCTCTACTTTCATCAATCATTTTCACCACTTCCTCGAAAATCTTGATCAAGTTAGTGACTCACGACCTCCCCTTCACAAAACCATGCTGCTTCATGCTAATACATCCACTTGCTTCCAAATGGGAGAACATCCTGTCTCGAAGAATCCTTTCCAATAATTTCTCTACCACTGACATTAAGGTTCACTGACCTGTAATATCCTGGATTATCCTCGTCAACAACTATCTTGTCACAAAGGTTATGCATTTTAAATGTTGCTAAATCAGTGTACCTCTCCACCTCCAAAACCCCATCTCTGTGACCAGTCCTCCTAAATTGTACTCGTTTAGTTTAGTGGCCATTTTCCTCATGACTCTGTGAAGCACCTTCAGGTTGCACTGGTTATCTGGAAGCTTTGATGCCAGGTTACTTGCGCCAAGATTCATAGCTAGACCTGATCTTGACTCTCCTGCTGGCTACTCACAAGCACTTTTAGCAAGATCAGTACATAGTGAGTTATCACCCTAATTATTTTTTTATCGCACTCTCCCTGGCGCAAGGTTGCTACTACCCAAGCAAAAATAAACAGATCAGGGGTCAACACTGGTTTATGTTTATGACTCGTGTTATGTATCAGAGAATATATTCCTGCTGGTTTAGTGTCATGTGATGTGCAGTGACATCGGCAGAGCATTTGCAGAGGTTTTGGGCAGATCATCACCTTGATTCTACGGGCAACATCCTTAATAAACCTCTTATCGTCCTGTACAAGAATCCAGAGAATACCTTTTCTCTTGGTGGAAACAAAGAAATATGACAACTCTGTACTACATTTGGACACCACCTTACAAGTTGTGTCCTTAGATAGGTCAGTGCAAATGCAATATTCTGACTTGCTTACAATTTACATTCTTTTTTTCTGATAAGGCTACATTTTAACCAAACACTTAGAAATATTCACACTATTTTAAATTTCCATTCCACAAAATAAAAATGTTCACTGGCTGTGATGGTTTGCAGGCTCAAGCCGCCATATGGCCACACTTATTAATAATAATAACTTATTGTCACAAGTAGGCTTCAATGAAGTTACTGTGAAAAGCCCCTAGTCGCCAACTTGCTCCCATTTCTTACGTTGGTGATATTCAAATTTTCCTTGTAAGAAATAACATAGATCTGAGAGTCTACACTCAAAATCTGAACTTAACTTACAAATGTACCTTCAGAACAAACTTACAGGCTTAAAATTACACTATTTCTCCTACTCACCAACTAAACTTGTGTTGATTCAAAAATAAATATGTTAGAATTAGCCTATTCATAAAAAGAATTACACAAGCACAGTGCTACAGACATGCACTAATAATTAACTGTCTTTGTTTGCATATGAAGCAAGTACATGAGGTCCATTTCTAATATATAATACTGCTTCTAAGAAGAACTAAACTTGGGGAATTTGGTCATTGAGGAAACTTTGAGGGTTTTAAGGGTTGACATCTTTTGAAATTGAGTTACATTTTGTACTTAGCACTTAACTAGAACCTTAACTCGTTGTTTTCATAGTTAACTAGTTGTCCGAGGGAGTACTAGTGGGTTAAGAGCGTTGGGTTTCAGATGGTGACGGTGATGGGGGAACAGTGGGGACGGATATGTGAGTGTAATGGGTGCATTGGAAAGAAGGTTGGTGGGGTTGATTAGCATGTATGCCCCAAATTGGGATGATGTCAGGTTTATGAAGAGAATGCTGGCTGTTCTTACATCCAGCAGCTAGAGAGTATTCCTTGTTTTCATCGGTGCACGTGTGTACTCAAGGATTGACTTCCTTATTATGGGGAGGTTGTTGCTGTCGGGGGGTGAGGAAAGCAGAACTAGTTGTCTGAGTACTTGTTTTCACATGTTAGCAGTAAATACAGCTGTCTGCTAGTGGAATGTTACACAGTGAAGCAGTCCATGTCCAAATGAAACAATAACTGGACAATATCCAGGGTTAGGTTGACAAGTGGCAAGTAACATTCACGCCACGCATGTGCCAGGTAATAATCACCATCCCTTGACATTGAATAGCATTACCATTGTTGAATCCCACTATCAATCTCCTGGAGGTTACCACTGACTAGAAACTCAATTGGACCAGCCATACAAATACTGTGGCAACAAGAACAGATCAGAGGCTGGGAGTTTTGTAGTGAGTAACTCACCTTCTGTCCCCCCAATGCCAGTCCACGATCCACAAGGCACTAATCACGAGTGTAATGGAATACTCTCCACTTGCCGGGATGAGTGCAGCTTCATGAACACCCAAGGAGCTCAACACCTTGCAGGACAAGGCAGCCCAATTGAATTAGCTGGCTAAAACAGGTAATTCCTGTCGACTGGGACTGACTTGTCAATGGAACTTTTGCTGGAATAAATACAGGAGACTTTTGGTAACACAGTGAGTCCAGTTCTAACACACAGTACTGTTTTTTAGCACTTGAGGCGGAGGGGGTCAAAGGCCGTGGGGGGGGGGGGGGGGGAGAGGAGAGAGAGAATCAGGCTATTTAATTGGATGATCAGCCACGATCATAATGAATGGCGGTGCAGGCTCAATGGGCCGACTGGCCTCTCCCCGCTCCGGTTTTCTATGGGACATGGGCATTGTTGACTAGGCCAGCATATATACTGGCCACCCTTAATTCATATAATCATAGAATTTACAGTGCAGAAGGCGGCCCTTCGGCCCATTGAGTCTACACTGGCCCTGAAAGAGCACCCTATCTAAGCCCACACCTCCACCCTATCCCCGTAACCCAGCAACCCCAACTAACTTTTGAACACTAAAGGCAATTTAGCGTTACCAATCCACCTAACCTGCACATCTTTGGACTGTGGGAGGAAACCGGAACACCAGGAGAACATGTAACCTCCGCACAGGCAGTGACCCAAGCCAGGAATCGAACCCGGGTCCGTGGAGCTGTAAACCACCATGCTAACTACTGTGCTACCATGCTGTCCCCAGTGAGCTACCATGCTGCCTGGAGACGGTGATGGGGAGTTGTCTTCTTGAAACATTGCAGTCCATATGGTGTAGATATGCCCACAGTGCTGTCAGGGTGGGGAGTTCCAGGATTTGACCCAGTGACAGTGAAGGGACAGCAATATAGTTTCAGGTCAGGATTGTCTGTAGTTTGGACATGAACTTGTGAGTGGTGGTATTCCCATGTATCTACTGCCCTTGTTCTTCTAGGCTGTAGGTTTGGACGGTGCTGTCAAAGGAATCTTGCTGAATTGCTGCAGTGCATCATATCAATGATACAAACTGCTGCAACTGTGTATCGGTGATAGATAGAGTGGCTGTTGAAGTTGGTGTATGTGTACCAATCAAGCATGTTGCTTTATCCTGGATGGTGTTGAGCTTCTTGAATATTGTTGGAGCTGCACTCATCCAGACAAGTGGAGAATGTTCCATTACACACCTGACTTATGCATAGCAGATAGTGAAGAGGCTTTGGGTTGACAGAAGACAAGTTACTTGTGAATTGGTGAATTCCCTGCTTCTAACCTGCTCTTGTCCCCACAGTATTTATATGGCTGGTGCAGTTTAATTTTTGGTCAGTGATAATTCTCAGGATGTCAATACTGGGGGACTCGATGAGGATTGGATTCTCTATAATAAGAGATGGTCATTACCTGGTACTTGTGTGGCACGAATGTTACTTACCACTGATCAGCACCAGCTCAAATGTCGTCCATGTCTTGCTGAAATGGGCATCAACTGTTTTGGTATCTGTGGAGTCATGAATGGTGCTGAACATTGTGCAATTTTCACTTCTGACATTATGAGGGAAGGTCATTGATGACGCAGTTGAAGGCCTAGGACACTATCCTGAGGAGCTCCTGCAGTGATGTCTTGGGAGGTCAACCCAGGACATGCCATCAAGGAAACGACCGCCGTGTTCAGTTCTTCCGAATCCCCATCTCCTGACACTGGCACATCACAAGAGCAGTGGGCAGAACAGGGTGGCATGGCAAAGCCAGTGGCACCGCTAAGTCGGCCGGGGCCCTCCAGCTCCAGCCCCTCCAGAGGACGTCCACAAAGGGGATCAACGGCCACAGGGTGCGAAAAGCATCAGGTTACCTCCACCTCTGATTTGCATCCTGCCGACACACCTAGATGTAGCACTCAGCCATGCAAGATCAAGACGATTGAGGAGCACTGGTCCGCGAAGGTGCCAGGGGTCTCCGGGTGCCTCAAGTTGGAGCGGTCATGCACGCTCCAGAGGTGGTGGTCACACACTAGTTAAACATTGGGGGAATGGAATACCTTCCTGTTAATGAAGGGTACTTCCTGTTGCCCCGGTGCACGCAAGGCGAATTACGTGCCATCAATTACCCCCTGGACCTGGGGCATTCTGGCGATGGCAGAGAATTTTGCGGCCCGGGCATGTTGGTGGGCTTGGTCCAGCTCAAAGTTAATAAAGTCTGACGCCTGGGCAACCATGACCTCACGGATGTACTTGTGGACTGTAGCTTGTGAAATGCCGTACAAGACCACGCTTGAACCCTGGAATGAACAGGTAGCATAGAAGTTCAGAGCTGCGGTCACCTTCATGGCCACTGAGAGCAGGTGTCCTCCTCCTCCACAGGGTGCTAAATCCACAAGAGCATGGCACAAGTGCCACAATGTCTCTCTGTTGGGATGCATTCTCCCGCATCACATGCTGTCCGTCATCTACTTGAAAGGCCAACATAGCCTGTCACCGTGGGCCATTGCTGGCGCCCCTCTGGATTCCTCTTTGGTCTGATGAGTGGCCGGGTCTTTAGGATGTGCGGCGACCCAGTGCACATGGGGTGCCGCCTCCAGCCTGCATCTACACAGCTGCCTTCTCTGGTGCCTGGCCACCTGGGCTGCCACCAGCACTGCCAGGGCACCCATTTTGGTATCTGTAAGGAATTGGAGAAGTGGGACCGACAATCAGTTAAGGCTTCCACCCGGGGACCCTCAAATCCTCCAACACTTTCTCACCTTTCTCTCAAGAGTACCATTCAGCAAGCCAATTGTGTTGGAAAACCTACGCACTCAGCCCCGGCCACATCAGGAGCTCCTAGACCTTGGACCCCAGCTGGAAACATTGATGCGCAGTGCCCTCCCCTAATCCACACACTCACCCTTGGGAGTGCTGTCCCCAGTCCCCAGTGCTGAAGTCCAGCTCTTGAGTGTTTGATTGTTGGCTGTCTTTCCATGGTGCTGGTACTTCTAGAAGTTAGACAAACGGTTTAGACTTCAAAGTTCGATTGAAATACGATGCAATAATCATCATCCGAGGCATGGCACGTATACCCAGGAGAAGCCACTGGAGAATATTTTGTTTGCTAAACATGTTACACACCCTGGGCAAGTGAGCGGTTAGTTCCAACCACACAGACCCCCGAGTCCCAACATAAGTGAATTAACCAATAATCTGTATTTTCCGAAGGCCTTTAACCCTGGACTGTTCCAATGAGCTAGACACCAGATTTATAAGTAAAACATTAACAAACTGTTTATTAACAAGAGGAAAAAATGTATATATTTATTTTTTTAAATCAGGAAACGTCACCAATCTACTTATTCCCAAACCCCGCCCCACCCTCTACCCAGCCACACACAAGACAGCCACAAGTGAAGGGTAGGAGAGGATCAGAAAAGAAAAGGGGATTAAAAGGAAAAGTTTGAGGTTGCAGTCTCTGGGAGTTGATTCGCTCAAGAAATTCCAGTCGGCACAGTTCTGTATTTCCGCCACTGGATGGAGCTAGATACAGGGAGTTCAGGTCAGCGCAATTCCAATTGCCGGCCACCAGATGTTGCAGTACACAGGATGTTCAGATCAGTGCAATTCTGCTACTCTACCAGGTGGAGCTGTCGTCCGCCTGTTAAATAACTATAGTTGCCTTCCTGAGTAAACACAGTTTTTATTCCCTTTGCCTGAATTCGGCACAGAAACTCTGGCCATACTTTAAGGCATTTCTCAGTTTAAGCTTCAATTTGAGCATTTCCTAAGCCCTGGGACACAGTGTTAGAATGTTACCGACCTATGGATAACACAAGCCACTTTTGCATTCCAGAGATCGCAGGTATTTTAATCAAGAAAGTCTTAACAGATTTAGCTAGAATGCCTCTTAAAATCGAAGAGAGAGAAGGAGAGAGAGAGAATCTTCAAGCTCCTTACTAGCTGGCTTCCTTCGCAGAACTGGGAAAAGGTAGATTGGTTGACCATTGTCCTGATATTTCTTTATAAATTGATCCGCCTTCTTTTTGGAAGTTTCTGACTGGCTCCACCAATCACAGACAACAATAGGAGAAGGCCAAGAATCCTACATACATTGATTGGCTGCTCGCCAAGTCTATCAAATCGACATCACAGGTTCTGCCACAGAACCTAGAGGGGACGTTTTGACCTGGTGCAAAAGGACAGGGGGTTTCAACTCTCCCTAACACCTGTAGTTTAAACAGAAATCCCAAATGGTTCCGTAATGTTGTAGCAGCTAACCAGAAGACTGTAGATCAAAGCAGGCAGCAGGACAGGTATAAAAAGGAACACAGGACAGACAAAAGGTTTGGCAACAATGTCCTAACAAACAGTCAACTACGTAACATTCCACATATCACACTAACCATTAGACAAGGAAACGTCACTGTTCCATATTGGTACCAATACAATACTATATCAACTCATTTTCACACAAAAAATTGAACACAGGGTATCACCCTCGCAGGTTCCTCAACAGAAAGGGAGGATAAGCCTGAGAATGTGTTATCATGTCCAGAACTTTGTTGCAGAAATGATCTGTCCATTCAACGTGTGACTTGTTCCATGTATAAGTGCCATTCTCTTTCCAGGAGCCGCAGCTGGGCAGACTCTCCCACATGGTCCAATTTCACTGGAACCGAATCCTGGCATCCACATATTCCACCAGCGCTCAAGATGCACTTGAACATCTTGATATCCAGCGTGTTTTACCCTGGTGACATGCCAGTTACATGCAGTATACACCACACCAGCAACAAAAGCACCAGCAATCTGGAAAAACATTTCTTCAATGGCGTTAGCAGGTGATCCAATGGGAACAATATTACGCATTAGTCCCCACAGCATCTTCTTGCTTCAAACCTCATTTCCTTCTGGATTCATTCTCCCCCTCCCCCCCCTCCCTCCCTCCTTCCCCCCCTCCCTCCCTCCTTCCCCCTCCCCCTCCCTCCTTCCCCCTCCCCCTCCCTCCTTCCCCCTCCCCCTCCTTCCCCCTCCCCCTCCCCCCTCCCCCTCCTTCCCCCTCCCCCTCCCTCCTTCCCCCTCCCCCTCCCTCCTTCCCCCTCCCCCTCCCTCCTTCCCCCTCCCCCTCCCTCTTGAGCCCGGTGTTCGAGGACCCAAGTTGCTTAGAAAAAATTGACCTCCTTTCTGGCTGCAGAAAAGGAAGGAAACAGCAACAGCAGCCTCCAGGCATATGCAGCCACTGACAGCAGCAAACACAACCTGCAGCTGTGAAGTGCTCTCACAACTAACCAGGCCAATCATTATTAGCAATAGCCATCAGCTGTGAAGTTAGAGGCTGCTCACAGTCAAACGGAATTAAAGTGACCTTCAGCAGCCAACCAAGAACAGGGCTCTGTCCTGGAAGTGTTTGGTGGGACAGAAAGGCAGCAGTTGTAGGTGCCCCTGTTATGAGGACGCACAATACTTAAAGATGTCTTGAAGGCCTCAAAAGATGAAAAGCCCCCAACAGTGACCTGGAGCTGCATGCCTAAAAATGAAAATGGCTACTCATGTCCTCAGTTCTCCTCAGCAGCTATTGTGTCAGCTTCACATTTAAAAAAAGAAGTACTAACCGATGTCCGTATGATTTCTCGCTGGGGAGCCAGTTAATTCCTGGGAGGCCATTACATTCAACTTCAATCTCGCTAATGAGGTGGAAATTCATGCAGATTGGGGTTAATGATATGCTTGCCATATTTGAAAAAGATGCGGAAATCACGATCGGGAGGGCGCCAATTTTTGGCTGGCGCAAATCTTTATTTTGGCCTTTCCCGCTATTTAACCGGCACGCCCATATCCTCGCTGGGAGCAAGGCGGTGGCTAAATCTCACCCGAGGTCTTTAAAGGTATCCAAAATTACAACAGGTTTAGACAAGGTAGATGAAGAAATGGTGTTACTGAAGAGCAGAGCGAGCAGAAAGGCCACAATGGTGAAGATAACGAGGTCTCTGAGATTATGGCTGATTTACTATGTTGGTATAATTGGTCAATTTAGCTCTTTCTGCATTACACTTAATTTTGACCATGTACTTACGGCATGTTATTAGGTAGAAATTGAAACATCAACTAATTTCAACAGTTACATTCATACTTCCGTTTAAAAAAAAACTTAAATTCTTCTTTCACTGTCGCTGCTCTGCAAGTTTGCTTATTGAAAACCAACAAGGGAATCCTCTTTTGTTAAGCAGTTCTGTTGCAAATGGAGTGAGATTTGGATGCGTTTGAAGTAATGGAGGTCACAACGTCACAGAATTCTGTGCCACAACTTTCCATGAAATCAGGTATAGAGCACAGAGTCATTGTTAAATTATTATTCTGGAGACTTAATCGTTTTCTTCCGATTTTTGGGGGGGAAACGTAATGTTTAAAAATAACTTTTCAAGTAATGTATTCTTTCATATGACGTGAGCATCATTTGCAAGGCCAGCCTTTGTTGCAAACCTCTTCGATCTCTGCACTCCCTCAATTCTGGCCTCTTGTGCATTCCCAATTTTAATCACTCCAGTGTCTGTGGCCAGTGCAGCAAGGGGCAGCACGGTAGAATAGTGGTTAGCACTGTGGCTTCACAGCACCAGGGTCCCAGGTTTGATTCCCCGCTGGGTCACTGTTAGTGCGGAGTCTGCACGTTCTCCCTGTGTCTGTGCGGGTTTCCTCCGGGTGCTCTGGTTTCCTCCCACAGTCCAAAGACATGCAGGTTAGGTGGATTGGCCATGCTAAATTGCCCTTGCTGTCCAAAAAGGATAGATGGGGTTATTGGGTTCTGGGGATAGGGTTGAAGTGAAGGCTTAAGTGGGTTGGTGCAGACTCGATGGGCTGAATGGCCTCCTTCTGCACTGAATGTTCTATGCTGTCAGCTATCTCGGCTCTAAACTTTCAAAATTCCTCTCTAAATCTCTCTCTCTGCTTTAGGATGTTCTTTAAAATTTCCCTCTTTAACTAAATTTTTGGTCTGCTCTCCTAAAACTCAAGTGGCCCAGTGTTAAGTTTTGTTTGACAGACAACACTCCCGCGGAGTCCTTGGAGTCAATTAATTTTTTAAGGTGCGATATAAATGCAAGCTGTCTTCGTTGTTGCATGCTCACAACTATTGAAAGCCACTCAGTTGGCTTAAGCTTAAGGTGATTAGTCAATTGTGAAAACATGTTGAATATTAAGAGAAGCTACTAAACAGAGGATTGATTGGTAGCCGTTAATCAAGTCAGTTTGACCTGCATTCTGACCCAAATCATGAATGTGTCACAACACAGCTTTAAAACTTGCATGTCTATATGTAGTAATTTGTTTTGCTTTTAATTCACAATACTAGTATTAAATATATATGTCAAAAAAAAACAAATCCATTCTCAATGCTTCTATGCACACAATATCTAACAGTGTACAGGATACTGTAGCCATCTAAAATGGCCTCTGTGTATTGTGCATAGAAGCCAGACCTGACAGAAACTTGCGCCTATTAAAGGTCAATCACCATTTCCCCAGGACAATAGAACTCGAATCAAGGAACAGCAACAGTAGCAGACTAAGCGGCGCCTCTTCCCCTTATTTGGAAAGGCATACGTGCCGGGGACAATGACAGCTAGGACCCGCCCCAGCCAAAGGTATCCGCCCCCTAATTGGCCAGGATCAATGAGGGTGATCGAAACCCTATAGATCCATGGGATCTGGAGTTAGGACCGTCCCAAAGGGCGCGAAAACCCAGGGGTAAACCGAGAGATCAGCCTCTTTTGGACCGGCCTGTATGCAACCAATTGCAGCATATCAACCAGCCAAGTTCAAGGACCCGTGATCTCTACCTGAAGGACGAGCCCAGGCGAGACGAACCTGACGACTTCCAACCGACCCACGTGGACACAGATAAAGGCCTTATCTCCCGCACAGAGCCGGTTAACCCGAAGTTAAGTAAAGGTCATCTTAGTTATTAGGTATAGTTTAATCCATAGCCGCATGTACCATTGCATATAGAAATAAATAAGTCTTGTGTTTATTAATAAACAGCCTTCTGAACTAATATACTAGTTGTGTGGTCATTCGGTCAATATAAGAAACAGCTTGTGGTTCACAAAGAAATAAAGAAGTCAACAGTACATGGCTATCATTCTTATCAGTCAACACCTGAACCTCTGTCTTCGTTCATCTGAAATTTTAAAACAAACTGGTAGGTTAACAAAATCCAATAACTTCATCAAAACTAATTGTCGCCATCAATTCTGTTTAGTACAAAGCTTGTGATTTGCTAAACATAAATCTGTGTTACCTGGGCAATGATACCCATTGATCCTACCTGCCACCTCAGAAAATCAATCATATTATATCACTTTGAATTCATCACATTGCATTTTTAAAATGGAAAATGTCAGTATCAAGGACAGTAAGTCTTACAACACCAGGTTAAAGTCCAACAGGTTTATTTCAAACATTAGCTTTCGGTGCACTGCTCCTTCCTCAGGATTCATCTGAGGAAGGAGCAGTGCTCCAAAAGCTAGTGTTTGAAACAAACCTGTTGGACTTTAACCTGGTGTTGTAAGGCTTCTTACTGTGCTCACCCCAGTCCAACGCCAGCATCTCCACATCATGAGTATCAAGGATTGTAACCTTTTCAGTATGAAAGACAAGCACAGCACCACATAGTTATTTTCAAAACAAAACAAAAACAGGCCATTCACCCTAACAGGTCCATGCTGGTATATATGCTCCACACTATTCTTCTCTCATCTCTCTGCATCTGATTCCATTAACATAAATTTCCATTCTTTTCTCCCTCATGCACCAGCCTGACGTGCAGTTATGCTGGTTGTTTCAACTACTCCACGCAGCAACAAGTTCTACATTCTAAACACCCCCTCGGTACAGGAGCAGCTGGGCAAGGTGGTCAAGGCTGTGAAAGAGCAAGGGGAGACGCTGAAGGGTGTGGAGGAGGACTTGTCGAGTCACGAGGATAAGCTTGCCTTGTTCGTTTCTAGAGCGAGAATTGAAAAACAGTGTTCTGTTGAACTTGTATAGAACCTTGGTCTCTATATTATTGACACTCCTGTGAAATACTTTGGGACATTTTACTGCAATAAAGTGGTTATACAAATACAAATTGTTGATTCCACATGTTGAGCTGAGTTATGAATCTACTATGTGGTTCCTTATGTTGACTTTTGGAAATCCAAATACGACACATCGACTTCTCTACACATATTTACACTTTGCTACTTGTTCAAAAAATTCAATAAACTTGGTCAAGCATGATCTTCCCTTTTGAAATTCATGCTTGTCAACTCAATCAGTTTCTAAGAGCTTTTCTATTACAGTGAGAATTCCATTACCTTTCTTACCAAGTACATTAAGCTAATGGTCTATGTTATCTTTGAATTGTTCTATTTCCTCTTTTATATATACAAATCATATGGAAACTTGTCAAGTCCACCCTTAAAATGCACTTGATCAAAGCACCCACATCTCCACACTCACCATGCTAACCCTTCATTATGCTTTTATGACTAAGTTAGATGTTTTAAAAGGTTAGAACGCATGGGGGGAAATCCAAAGTTTCTCCCAGGATCATATTCAATTTGTTTATGGCTTTAACATATTTAAACACTACAATGTTTGGGTTCTGCACAACATCTCACTAATGCCTCATCCAGTAAATTTCAACAAATTTACAATCTGCATTTTCAACCCAGGAGATTTTCCACAGAAGACAGGTCCATGATCCCAAAAGAAAAGGAACTAATGTAGTCAGTAGACCATTTGAATATTCCTATCTATCCTTATCCCAATGACCATGAATCCCACCCCAAATCCAATATTTACCCAGTTTGTTTCTTAAAAGGAGCCAGAGAAGTGTTTATTTTTAAATTTTTTCAGTTAAGGCGCAATATAGTGTGGCCAATCCACCTACCCCACATATCTTTGTGTTATGAGGGTGAGACCCACGCAAACACGGAGATAATGTGCAAACTCCACATGGACAGTGACCCGGGGCTGGGTTCGAACTAAAGTCCACTCCACATGGACAGTGACCAGGGCACGGGATCGAGCCAAAGTCCTCGTCACCATGAGGCAGCAGTGCTAACCACTACCCCACCATACCACCCTTGAGCCAGCTTACTTGGCATTAACTGCTTTAGTTGTCACTCTATTCTGCATATACACAACTCCTTGAGGCACTGTCCTCCAAGTTACTTAAACCATCTTCAAAAATGTTCAATAATAGTGTCTGTGCAATGTTAATTAGTAGTTAAACTGAACGCCTGGAAGTGGCTAAGAACAGAAAAATAATTTTAGCTGAAAAAAAAGGCATGCTATCAAAGCTTTTTGTTTTGCACTTATCAGGTTATCTTGCACAAAACAAAACAGTAACGGGGAAACGACAATTATACTGCATGAAAAGAGAGTGCAGGTTGGTTGGCAAGTGAATTCTGATGGTGAATGTATTGCCATTGAGAATCCCAGGTTAAAGTCCAATAGGTTTATTTGGAACATGAACTTTCGGAGCATAGCTCCTTCATCAGGTGAGTTACGTTCCAAAAGCTTGTGATTCCAAATAAACCTGTTGGACTTTACTGGTGTTGTAAGACTTCTTACTGAACCCAGCACGGGGGGCAGCACAGTAGCACAAGTGGATAGCACTGTGGCTTCATAGCGCCAGGGTCCTAGGTTTGATTCCTTGCTGGGTCACTGTCTGTGCGGAGTCTGCACATTCTCTTCGTGTCTGCGTGGGTTTCCTCCGGGTGCTCCAGTTTCTTCCCACAGTCCAAAGATGTGCGGGCTAGGTGGATTGACCATGCTAAATTGCCCTTAGTGTCCAAAAAGGTTGGGAGAGGTTATTGGGTTACGGGGAGAGGGCGTAAGTAAGGGCTTAAGTGGGTCGGTGCAGACTCGATGGGCCGAATGGCCTCCTTCTGCACTGTATGTTCTATGTCTATGTCACCCCAGCCCAATGCCGGCATATCCACATCATTGAGAATGCAGCATTGAACAGTGAACTGCCCAGCATTGTGCAAATTCAAATCAGAGAGGTCAACTCTGATTGGTTAAGGCATGGGAGAATGAACCAAGGAATGGCTGTTCTCTAAGCCTTGGTTTAGTTGAAAAAGGCAATGTGTGGACATGTTCAGACAGAGCCGTGCGTGTGAACATATGTGGCTTGAAGCATGAGTAAGGGAACCACACCAAGTCCAAATGACAACCATAAATTGGTTTTCAGTGTAATTCTTAGCACAATCAGAATTGTTTAACGGATATTGTGGAATCACAATGTTCAACATTAGATGTGATTCTCGGTTTTGAATCTTGTAAGCATGGGCTGTTTGGCTATGGTCAGTACTTTATAGGTTTCAAACAGCCGAAGGGATGTGCTGTTTGATACAATCCCTCAATCATTGGGACATACAGCCTACATACTTGACATCACACCAGCACTAAAATTTGTATACCACATTTCTCATTTTGTGCTAGACAGAACATCTTTCTAGCTTGATTGCAGCATTTTGTTAGCAGAGAATACCACTTGTGTTCCTACAGCAAAATAACAGCATGAAATGGATAACTTAACCTGTTTACTCAAATATTTGAGACACCTTACCCTTCCAGGGTAATCGGAGGTAGGCTGCGCACCTTTCAGGCCCACAAGTGGTGGCCTTAGACCCATTCATGAGTTGGTGTGATATACAACAAGTGATAGTCTGATCTGGGTAGCCATTATCTCTCAGAATATCTTTGATGCACCTTATTTCAGCATCAAACTTGCATGATGAGCAAATGGCTCCGGCCCTATTTACGAGGTTATTGGTAAGGCCTATCTTATAGAATGTAGAACTATGTATAATGGGTATATTGACCAGTGAAGATAGGCTTGCAGTAGACAGCAGTGGAAAACCCACTGCATTTTCTCAAGTAATAGAGGAAGGGGAGCTCATTTGGCTGTTCCATTCCTTTTGTGGTAACTTTCAAGGAAATTCTCAACCAAAGTATTTTTCAAATCTCACTCTCGCCAGAGATTTCTTAACTTTGAACTAATTCGGTGCTGGTAGTGAGAGTTAAATAATTTATTCCAAACATTATATGTTCTTTTCAGTGAACTGAAAAGCATGTTCCCTTCAATTGACTTTTCCCCCAATTAAAAGTTTATCTCTGAGATTCTTCCCTCTTTTCTTGATCCATTAATGTTTGCATTTATCATCCAGTTTCGAAATTACAAACATGTTGCCTTTTTACAATATTTTTTCGTGTTAAGATTGCTTTCCACAGAAATAAAACATCTAGTTGAAGACAGAAATTACAAGATAGATTACAATTTTAGTTTTTAGGACATTTTAATACTCCATACTTCACTTTGTTGTCTATTTGTATCTATTTCATTAAAGCATACAGTAACCTGACAAAAAATGTTATGAAAATAGGAAGTGTCAAGCCAAACCATGTGCTTTGTGAACATTTGAACTTGGCAAGCTCCTCAGCAGCCTGTCAAGAACTTGAAAGAACAGCTTAATATCTCAATAGGAATTTCCACATTCCAAATTCTTTTCAAACTGTATTACGCACGATTGGTCTATTACGTGTGCTTGAATTCAATGTCTAACTAGCTGTGCTTTTATTAAACATAGTAAATGATGTGAAGAACATGTTACAACGCAAAATGAAACACTGTCATACAGAGTGATAAAAGAAAAGCAAGAATATGAGAAAAGCAATGGGAAAAGGCTAAACCCCTTCGCAGCCGAAAACCCATTTGCTTGGTCATGAATGAATTCTCCCAACCTATAGAATTATCAAATGAAAGTAATCAAACATAGGTCATCCTCTTGCAACATTTCTCCATCATAAAGGAAACAAAGGAGCAAGCTTTCAACATTACAAAGCACTTTCTGATTAGTCGCTTTCAATAAACATCTCATCTATGATCTCAATACAAATGAATTATTGTGCTCTGAAGATGTATTTGATCATCATGGTTTATCTTATAGCTTTCAATCCTCTTATGAAAGAGTTAATTAGCCAGCTTCCTCTTCACTCATCGCCCAAACAATTCACAAAGCATTGAAAGAAGTGACTGGCAGAGAATTTAGCTGAAAGCCCAAAATACTCAATGTCGCATACGCAATTTGTACATCATGCTTGCTTAACCAACTCAAATATCAATCACATAAAAGCAAACAAACAAAATGAACAATGCTAATTATTTGAATATCACTCAACAGGTAGAAAGCATACCAACAAACAAAAGGGAAGCAAATAGGAAAACCAAATCTGGTGACAAGCAACTACAAATAAATCAACAAGGAAAGCCTTCCAATTGAATCGCTCAAACTATTTTTTTTTAAACTACTGCAGCTACCTGCTGCCAGGAATCATTAAGTATAAGAGACAAAAAAATTTAAAATATAAACAGTTATTTAGGGCGGAAAAAAAATCAACAAACACTACACAACTGTGGCAACACTTCAAAGATACTCTACCAGCTATGAACAACTTTAGGATATTCTATGTCGCCTAAGGCGTCAGCTTGGTTGAGGGATCCGATGGAATTTTTGCACCTTGAGAAGATCAAGTATACCATCAGGGAGTCGGTGGAAGGGTTCTATTCGAGGTGACAGCCCTTCGTCACCTTTTTCAGGGAACTGGTTGCCATCACTGTTGGTGGTGGTGGGGGCGTGGGGGGGATTATTTTTATCCATGTTCTGTTTTCTTTATGAGGGAAGACTGGCGTATTGGGTGGGTGTACTTTTGGTATAGTACGGGATTGGGATTTGTTGTATTGTTGTTTCTTTGTTATAATAAAAACCATATTTGAATGAAAATATATATATATATATATATATATATATTTAAAACTTTTGGATATTGTGAAGTTTCAAATGCAAGTTCATTTTTCCTTTGTAAACATATCAATATATTTAACTGTACTGTCTTAAAAATTATCTTGCAATTTGAAGTCAGGTATTCTGATCCACATCACTGAGGTACAAATGAATTCATCTATAAATGTACAGAATTATTAACTGATTCCCATTTTATTCTCTGTACCAGCCTTTTCGAAATAACTATATCAATGTTTTATTGAAATCGAAGTGCACTATCTTTACCATAAATGAGTTATTTCATCACACCCTCAAAAGAAAAGCAAAAGACAGGCAAGAACTTACAATCAAAAGCACATTTTATTTCTATCCAGACCTCCATATTCTTCACATTAACAAAGGTTTAATATTTTTACCCAAAGTCAAACTCAAATGGACTGTAAATTCACATTAATTTTATTACCTTCTTTAAAAATGTGTAACATCTCCATCTCATGGCAGTGAGCATGTTACCACCTGCTTGTGTGTGTAGCTTCATGTTCCTTATTGGAAAAAAAATCATTCACTGACATTTTTTTTGAGAGAGGATAAGTCATATTTCACTCATGCTATTTACTCTGATTTTGTAATAAAGTTTACTCTGAGCAGAATTGATCGGGGATAAAAATGTTATGTTGGAATCTGTACCTGTGTAATACATGCTTTATCCCTGTAAAATAATGTCTGAGTACTTTGGAAAAAGCAATGTACTTTAGCAATAAGATTTAAACATAAAATATTTTATTCAACTTTATTCCTCATGCCCTCAAAACCAAACAAAAATCAAATGGCAATCAAATTACCCAACCAAAATAATTTCAAAGCACATTTCACCATTCTCACGCACCAACCAGTCAGCAATTACAAAGGCAAAATACTGTGATTGTTGGAAGTTTGAAAGATGAGCAGAAAGAGAAGCAGAGTTAACATTTTAGGTCAATGCCCTGTCATCAGTGGAAACTTTTACAGATGTTGTAGGCCGTTAGATTGTTCAGCGGCAGGGAAGAAAGGAGCAGAAGGTGGGTGGGTGATGCGGAATAGCTGAACTTGGTCAAGTCTGGAAGGTTGTGAAGTCCCTAATCAAAAGATTGTGTGCTTTTTCAGGCTTCCATTGAGCTTCATTGGAGCCATATAGGCAACAAGGAAACAAAAACTTAAATGACAGGCAGCCGAAGCTCAAGGACACATTGCATAAAGATGGAGTTGTTCAACAAAGTGGTCTCCTAAACTATGTTTCACTTCCCCTGGAAAGGAGAACACAGTAAATACTGTATATTGAAATGAAAGTATCATAAAAGCTGTTTCATTACCAAATCCTAACTTTGTTCCTTTTGGGTGCTCGCAATGTATTGCTGTTGCTTTCTTCACCTGTCTCATTAATGCTCTTTTTTGTCTTAAGCCATTATCCCTAACTCCTCCTCCCACTCAAACCCATACCTATTATTTTATTCCTTCCTCTCCATACTCCCCAACCCCAGCCCAACCTCTTCTCCTGCTTCTGGACTTTATCAAAACCTGTTACATCTGTAATTTTTTTAGTTCTGACAAAAAGTCACCAGCCAGAAATGTCAGCCCAATTTCTCTCTCCACAACTGCTGCCTGAATTGCTGAATATTACCAGCACTTTTTGTTTATATACCAGTCATCTATTATTCTGTACAGCTGATTTATTGCCTTTGGGACTATTCAAATCGAGTTCAGCATAACTCACAACAGTCTCTCCATCTACTCACCATCTGAGGCTGTATAAGGCTCTGATCAGACCCCATTTGGAGTTTTGTGAGCAATTTTGGGCCCCATATCTAAGGAAGGATATGCTGGCCTTGGAAAGGGTCCAGAGGAGGTTCACAAGAATGATCCCAGAAATGAAGGGCTTGTCATATGAGGAGCAGTTGAGGACTCTTGGTCTGTACTTGTTGGAGTTTAGAAGGATGAGGGGGGATCTTATTGAAACTTACAGGGTACTGAGAGGCCCAAATAGAGTGGCCGTGGAGAGGACGTTTCCACTAGTCGGAAAAACTAGAACCAGAGGGCACGGCCTCCGGCTGAAGGGATAATCCTGTAAAACGGAGATGAGGAGAAGAATGTGAGGAGAACAGAGGGTGGTGAAAGTGTGGAACTCTTTGCCGTAGAGGGCTTTGGAGATCAAATCACAGTGTCTTTAAGACACAGATAGATAGGTTCTTGATTAACAAGGAAATCAGAGATTATGGGGAGAAGGCAGGAGAATGTGGAGGAGAAACATCAGCCATGATTGAATATCAGCGCAAATTTGATGTGCCGAATGGCCTAATACTGCTCCTATGTTTTATGATTTTATCCTTAATATCAACAGACATTGATCAGCAGCAAGCCACCGATCTGTCATCAAATTTGCAAGACAATTAATACTGTGATTGGTAAATCAAAAAGAATGGAGAAAGACATCCAAGAAGACAAAAAAACACCTAATGGGGTAGAATTTTCCTCTGAGTCAGCAGAGTTTGTAATCTTGCTTTACTATTGAATCCTTTGACGTGTATTTTGAAGTAACATTTTTAATTGACAGGCTCATGAAAGAACTATTTTTGGAACAATGATTCCTAATTGAAAGTACAGAACTGCTAATTACTAGATCAGAAATTATAATAATCTTGGTAATCACTGAGGAGCAACACTACAAAACGCCCAATTCATAACTGAATCACCACACCGAAGACCATTTTATACCATCGTGCCTCACCCATCTCAAAAAATTATACTCTATTAAATTACTTAAAGGTTTTGACCTTGATTACTGTAACCAGATGTTAATTGCTCGTAATAACAACTGTTCACCAATTGCCCAAAACCTACTCATCGCCAGCTTGAACTTGCGCCCCATTTGTTCATGGCATGATGTAAACTACTGCACTGAATTTACCTTTTCTACAACATTTACTGTTTCAGATAAACCGTCACAAAGTCCGCCAATTGCCTTCTTTCAATGAGAGGTAGTGCAAGTTCCACTGCTCTTCTCTCGGGATTACATTTTCCGACACTGGGGTTCAGCCTTGGGTCTGCACTGACCATTGTTTTGATTGAAAAGGCGATAGAAACAAGAGGACATTTCATGATTAGGAAGCACAGAAAAACACGCCGGTTCATTTCGTTGACCGAGAAGTGCGATGACATTTTAATCCGAACGCAAACCAGTTTATTTCACTGCATAAACTAGGACATGGAGTGACAGAACAGATCCGGTCGTCTCCAAAACATCGCAGCGCCTCCAAACAAAAGCAGGTGGGCGGCCAGGAAGAACAGAAAGCTGGCGTGGAACTGACACCGAGAAGGTGACAGCAGATGGAGGGTGGTGGGGGAGGGGTGTTGTTGTACGTGGCCTGAAAACAGCAGAAGCGGATCAAAGTGGAGTATTTGTAAGCTCCGGTACTCACGCACTGCACCATTTCAAAACATTTCTGTCAGTGTCAGACAGGCGGGATGTCACTTCCAATGTGCAGGTAGGACGTCAGCTGCTCATGATCCCGGTTCCCGGACCCAACCCACTCACACTGGGCGAATCCCTGGCCACCCAGAGTGATCGGTAATAAGGATAACAATAATACTACAAAAAAGCGGGGGGGGGGGGGGGGGGGGGGGCTCCGGGTGAGGCATCACTGCTCGACCTCTTCAATCAAAAGCAAATGCTGACAAAAATAAAAGCCAGACACACTGCGATTCAATCCATTTCTGCTCTTGCCAGGTTGAAAGATGCCCCACCTACTTCCATTTCCCTCACTCACCTCCTCCTGATGAATGGATTTTTGGGGATTTCCTGGGGAAAGACATCTTGCGGCGGGTTGCTGTTGCTGGCCGTCAGTGGCGGGCTCCTGTCCGCCAGAAGTGGCCTCTCTGCGGCTCTCCTTCTCCCGGGCTAATGGCTGTCTCCCTGGCGCCAAGCAGTAGCGCCATGTCTCTGATGGGACCTACGCATCATTATCGGATGACAGCGAGTGGGGAGAAGAGAGAGAAAGAGCATTTGCCATTGACAGACAGCTAAACTAAAAGGGATTATCAGCGGAACACAGTCCTCCCTGCCCTGTCATTTCCCCGTTCGTTTACAATGGATTCTAATGTAGAATATGAAAGGGTATTCCAGGGAGCGGCATGGATTAGTGTAATTCATATAATCCAGGTTTCCCCTGACAGTTCATACTTTCAAATTTCAAGGCGTGTTGGACTTCCAGCCTAACCAAAGCTAGTATTTGAGTTAATTACAATATATGTGCGTTCGAATAATAATCAAAACGGAGACAAGGGGTTCCCCCACCTTTGCATCAAAGAGTTTAATCCACAAATAACTCATTCTTACTTAATGCCACGACCTTGATCATGACCAAAAGTGTATGCCTGTATTTTTCCCCCCAACAGACTGGTTCTCCACTAGACAATTAGACAGAGTGCCCACTTCATTAATTCTTGCTACCACCTATTCCATAATTATTTTGTCTCCGTCTCCCTTCAAGTTTTCAAGTTTCTTAGTCCATGTTTCCTCTCCTCTGTAGGTCTGCTACCTGTCCAAGTCTCCCAAGCTCTCTCGATGTTCCTCATGGATAATTTACTTCACCTGTTACTTTGAGTAGCTAGTATCAATTGGAGAGAGATATTGGAAAAACAAGACGATATTCAGAAGTAGTAGAAAGGCATATTTATATAAGAAAATGAAGGCTAGGCCTTCTGCTCAGAGGGAGAAAGATCACCAATCGAGAATGGGTGGGAGCTGGGGCCAGGCTACACATATACACCAAACAAAATGGTCTTTCCATTGTTGTGAAGGCAATGTCGCCAATTGGTATTATGTGTAATTCCCATTGGCGGGACAGGGGTTGCGATGTTTAGAGGATTATGATGTAGAGATGCCGGCATTGGGCTGGGGTGGGCACAGTAAGAAATCTTCCAACTCCATATTAAAGTCCAACAGGTTTGTTTCGAATCACTGGCTTTCAGAGTGCAGCTCCTTCCTCAGGTGAATGAAGAGGTAGGTTCCAGAAACACATATATAGACAAAGACAGTACTTCGAATGCAAGCATTTGCAGGTAATTATGTCTTTACAGGTCCAGATGGAGCGACTGGAGAGAGGGGTAATCCCAGGTTAAAGAGGTGTGAATTGTCCCAAGCCAGGACAGTTGGTAGGATTTCACAAGCCAAGGCCAGATGGTGGGGGTGAATGTAATATGACATGAATCCAAGGTCCCAGTTGAGGCTGTACTCCTGCGTGCGGAACATGGCTATCAGTTTCTGCTCGGCGATTCAGCGTTGTCGCGCATCCTGAAAGCTGCCTTGGGGAATGCTTACCGAAGATCAGAGGCTAAATGCCCTGGACTGCTGAAGTGTTCCCCGACTGGAAGGGAACATTCCTGCCTGGCAATTGTCGTGCGATGTCCGTTCATCTGTTGTCGCAGCGTCTGCATGGTCTCGCCAATGTATCATGCCTCGGAACATCCTTTCCTGCAGTGTACGAGGTAGACTCATAATAACACTCACAAGAGGACTAGAGGACGAGAGAAACCTGCTGAATAGCTGTAGTGCAGTAACATACCACAAGATTTCAGTACTGTTGAGACTGCAGATACTTAGGAGCAGAGCCCAGCTCCATGACAATCTAGCAGCCAGCAGATACCAACTCAGGCATTTTATTGAATCCATCACAATTATAAATTAATTACATGATAGCCCTGTCAACTTGATATTTAGTCAATGAAAGATGGGTGGATAGAATAATTAGATGACAAAAAATAGTTGAATCTTCTTCGGCAGACCCTCAGTGTCGTGGGTGACTTGTTTGAACTCCGAGGAGGTGGGTTCTGCACTTGCTGAATAGTCCAATCCTGGATCCACAGACTCTGCCACAGGTTTGGCTGGTGGTATTTGAGCAGGTGGGTGGGTGAGACGTTCTGAATTCTGCACTCCACTTCCACTGTTTACACTTGGCCTCCGCATGCTCCACCCTGTGACTCTCGAGGTGATTGGCGCCTTCACAAATGCTTCTTCTCCAGTTTGTGTGTTCTAAGGTAAGAGATTCCTACATGTAGATGCATTTGTTGTATTTATTTTGCATGGCTTTCAAAGTGACCTTGTAGCATTTCCTCTGCCCTCCCTGTGATTTCTTGCCATTGTGGAGATCAGAGTAGAGCACTTGTTTTGGAAGTCACGTGTCGGGCATATGGGCAATGTGGCCTGCCCATCGCAACTGGTCGAGCGTGACCAGTGCCTCGATATTGGAGATACTGGCCTGGGAGAGGATGCTCACGTTGGTAAGCCTGCCAGTGGATTCACAGGTTTTGCGGAGGCAACATTAGTGGTATCTTTCCAGGGATTTGAAGTACCTGCTATACATTGTCCATGTTTCTGATGCATACAGGAGGGCAAGGACCATGGATGCGCCGTAGACCATGAGCCCGGTGCTGAATTCCTGGTCTCGGTCTTCCTCAGGCATCCGAAGACTGCACTGGCGCAGCTCAATGATAGAAGTTG
Source organism: Scyliorhinus canicula (assembly GCF_902713615.1). Lineage (NCBI taxonomy): Eukaryota > Metazoa > Chordata > Chondrichthyes > Carcharhiniformes > Scyliorhinidae > Scyliorhinus > Scyliorhinus canicula. Next base: position 49,592,643 of record NC_052159.1, on the reverse strand, counting down.
GGGTGGTCTTGGTTCTGGCAGGTGGTGCCGGAGGTTGAGCAATTTCCCACTTGTCCGGTAAGTTAGCTCCACTCCAGCGAGGAGCTTCAGGGTTTCGAGGTGAAGTGTTGTTGTGAGGAAGATGGAGAAGCGCATTGGTGCAATTAAGTAACCTGTTTGACTCCACTTGGCACATGTATTGGGTCTGTGGAGGTTCCTTTGGTGAGGATCACGGCTTGCATGTCATCATGGAGCAGGCGAGAATGGTGGCAAATGTCAGCAGGCAGCTGAATTTGAGGATATTCCACAATACCTCACAGTTGACAGAGTCAAAGGCCTTTGCGAGATCGAAGAAGGCCATGCACAGAGGTTGATGCTGTTCCTTGCATTTTTTGCACGCTGAAAATCATATGCATTTGGCCTCTTGATGGGCAGAAGCGCACTGAGACTTAGGGAGGAGCGCATCAGCCACTGGGAGGAAGCAGTTGAGGAGTATTCTCGTGATGACCTTTCTCGTGGCGGAGAGTAGGGAAATCCTTCTATAATTTCCGCAGTCGGACCGGTCTTTCTTGAAGATGGTCACAATTAAGGCGTCTCTGAGATTATCTGGCACGCTTTCTTCCTTCCAGACATGGGTGATGAGGTTGTAGATTCTTGTCAAGAATGCCTCTCTGCCACATTTTAATACTTATGCGAGGATTCCATTTGTGCACGAAGCCTTGTTTCCAGCGGTCGGATGACCTTTTTGGCCTCGTGGCGAGCTGGGGTTGCGCTCAGATTGTGGCACATAGAATGTTGTGGGATGGTGTCGAGGGCACTTACATCAAAGGATGTGTCTTGGTTGAGAAGTTCGAAGTGCTTCTCCAGCGGGTGTTCACTGCCTCTCTTAGATTTAGAATTAGAAGACAGAAAATTGTTGAATGAGGACAGGTCAACAGGAACCAGTCCTTTATAGATATAACAGTTTTTCTATTCTATAACAAACTGTCACTTTCAATCGAAAGGCAAAATAACTGAAGGCACTGAAAATCTAGAATATAAACAAAATGCTGGAAATATTCAGCCAGTCGGGCAGTATATATAGAGAAAGCAATAGAGTAAAGGTTTTAAATAACGTTTCATCGGGACATATTATGCTCTATATCCGACTAAAATATTTTCAGACATACCGACTTACTTCATGGGCGGGATTCTCCCTTCTGGGGACTAAGTCGCCACGCCTGCCGGAAAACAGGCGAGTATCACTCCGGACTTTTTCCTCGAAGGTCCGGGGTGATTCTCCGTTTAACAGGGGGCTAGCAGAGCCCCGGCATGCGTCACACAGCTCTGCTGCCGGCGGGGCCCTGATAGCCAAACCACGTGGCCACGCATGCGCGCGGCAGTCCACCTCAGCAATAATTGTATTGAATGATGGAGCAAGCTCAATCGGCTACATAGCCCACTCCTGATGATGAAAGCATATCATCTATCAAATGAACAAGTTTGAACAAACTAGTAGTCTAATTGACCTAAGCCTTAGAAGACTACAAGAACAGTCCAGACAAAGGAACATCCAGATTAGGCACTCACCACCAAGAAATGGACAAATAAAACATGCTAATGGGAAGGAAGGCCACACATCAATACCCAACTAAACGGAAAGTAAGGGATGGATCATATTTATGAAAGTAAACAAATGCCGATACCATCAAGGGAGTTGAGCGCGCAAATTCAAGGTCATTCTGCTAAGCTACATATGAAAACTTCCAAACTTAAGTACTTAACCATAGTTAAATTGACAGGCTGAACAAGTCCAACCACAATCTGCAGTAAACTCTTAAGACTCCAACAGAAGCAACTTGCATAGCTTTCATTTTTTGTAAGTGTGGAAAACAAATAAACACATCCTTTTCAAACTACAAAACATTCCTCTGGATCTGCCATCTTTCGGGGTTTTAGACTTAGACTCACAAATCGGCAGGATGGAGGCTTTTCTAATCAACTGATGACCATAAGTGTGAAGCCAGCATGATCCCAAAAGAAAAGGTCATCTTTAATTTTTATGAACATACCAACATGTTCACTGAAAGACAAGTGATCTCATCGGGAGCACCGGTACTTTCCAAACACACTAGGATAAAGTCTCCGAGTGTCAGGCTCAGGGTGGAACTGAGGCCACTTGTCTCCCGATGCAGCCAAAGGGAGCAACACAGGTGGGCAGGTTAAAAGGCTTGCTTCTGTTCACTTGGACATTAGCCCATATGGTTGTTAGGCCTCTAGTCCCCCCCCCCCCCCCCCCCCCCCCTGCCCTCCCATCCAATCCCACCGTCAGGAACCTACCCACCAAAAGGAAAATGCCATCATCAGGATAAATTATATTTGGAACAGGCATGTATATGGCATTCCCAACATCACTGTAACTATATGCCTGCCCACTGCCATGTTTCCCACCCTGGGAGAAATGGTATCCAGCAGGAATGGCCTGCCAACTTTGAGATTGCAGATCCGCATTCCTCCAGTTTTAGCCCCAATGTGAGTTTACTCAGCATCCTATGGGAAAATATGACCCAGTGTTTCTGTTTTCCCAAAATAGGGTGCACACTCTGACACCATGATTTCCCCACTATTCCAGTGAGCTTCAGTCCATATTGGCAGACTTAAGGACTTCCCAACTTTATACAGTAGTCCTGCTGGGGTCTCACAACCAAACAATTTCCCGACATAGGACTAATAAACTTCCTGCTGATTGTCCAGCCAAGACCATGAGGGCATTGAACTATACGGTTATTGTGCCGAATGAGAAGAATTCCAGCCTTCACAGGTTTGTAAAATAAAGCGATTAATCATTAACAATACCCCAGAGGAAAAGAATGGAGATGGCGTCATGTAGAGGTACGAGCCTGGGTGCCATGGTAACGGCGCCATTGCTGCTCTCCCCTAAGAGGTTTACCACGAGCCCGGTGGTGGCGGCGACCCTAAGAATCTAGGGACTGTGGAGACGGCATAGGGGGGAAACAGGGGGCTCGATGGAGGCTCCACTGGGTGGCAATCATCGGTTCATCCCGGGGAACAAGGATGGGGGATTTTGGGGATGGCAAAGGGTGGGCATCAGTAAATTGAGGGACCTGTTTATTGGCGGGAAGTTTGCGGGCCTGGGGAACTGGAAGATAAATTTGGGCTTCCCCAAGGGAACATGTTCAGATACTTGCAGGTAAAGGCGTTTGCCAGGCGACAGGTAGAGGGATTCCCTTTGTTGCCCTCGTAGGGGACGATGGACAGAGTGCTTTCGGGGGTGTGGATCGGAGAGGGGAAGGTGTCTGACATCTATAAGGTAATGCAGGAGGTGGAGTCATCGTCAGTGGAGGAGCTGAAGGCTAAATGGGAGGGGGAACTTGGGGAGCAGATAGAGGACGGGACTTGGGCGGATGCCTTGGAGAGAGTCAACTCTTCCTCGTCATGTGCGAGGCTTAGTCTCATCCAATTTAAGGTGCTGCACCGGGCCCACATGTCCGGGACTAGGATGAGTAGGTTCTTTGGGGGTGAGGACAGGTGCACCAGGTGTCCGGGGAGTCCAGCGAATCATGCCCATATGTTCTGGGCATGCCCGGCACTGGAAGAATTCTGGAAGGGGGTGGCGGGGACGGTGTCGAGGGTGGCTGGTTCCAGGGTCAAACCAGGGTGGGGACTCGCGTTTTTGGAGTTGCGGTGGAGCCGGGAGTGCAGGAGGCGAAAAAGGCCAGTGTCCTGGCCTTTGCGTCCCTAGTAGCCCGGCGGAGGATCTTGCTTCAGTGGAAGGATGCGAGGCCCCCAAGTGTGGAGACCTGGGTCAATGACATGGCGGGATTTATAAAGTTGGAAAGGGTCAAATTTGCCCTGAGAGGATCAGTACAAGGGTTCTATAAACGGTGGCAGCCTTTTCTGGACTTCCTGGCTCAAAGATAGGTATCTTGGTTAATAGCAGCAGCAACCCGGGGGGGGGGGGGGGGGGGGGGGGGGGTGTTCCTTACTATAGTTTCTATAAATTTGATCGCTATGGTTATGTAACTTAACACTGTGTTAACTTAAGTTGTTGTTAATATGTTGGGGTGTTCATTGAGGAGGGACGAAGGTTCATGATTGTTGTCATTACTCTTATCGTTGGTATTTTAGTATGGTTTGATGTTGTTGTATAAATTCAACATTTTTTCAATAAAAATTATTTTTTTTTTAAAAACAATACCCCAGAGTACAATTGGTCTGCCTGGCTCATTCATGGATTCTCCCATGTGTTACAGGGGGTTAATTGCACTCCAGTCTTTCTTTACCATACATTATCATTGAGCCAACTTGACTCCCAAGGTACCAGGCGCACTTCCCTTCCAATCTCCCCCAGGATTATGTTAAGATTTCCATGGAGACTGATAACTTGTAAAAGGATCATTGACCAACTCAAAAGATCACACAAATCACTGGCGGGGAGGGTACAAACTGAAAATGACGGTCCTCCCCAGATTTCTGTTTGTCTTTCAGTGCCTCCCCATCTTCATCCTAAGGGCCTTTTTCAAACGGTTGAATAAGATTATTGCAGGCTTTGTGTGGGCGGGTAAAACCCCGCAAGTGAAGAAAGTGTTGCTGGAGCGCAGTCGGGGGGAGAGTGGGTTGGCGCTGCCGAACTTTTGCAATTACTAGTAAGCGGCTAATATAGCCATGATTAGCAAGTGGTGGGGGAGGGGTGGGTGTGGGAGCAGATGGAGGCAGCGTCATGTAAAGACACAAGTTTGGGAGCACTGATAACGGCACCTCTTCCATTCTCGCCGGCCCGATACTCCACAAGTCCAGTGGTTGTGGCGGCTTTGAGAATCTGGTGGCAGTGGAGGAGATATAAGAGAGTGGAGAGAGCATTGGTTTGGACCCCGATTTATAATAATCATCGGTTTGTACCGGGTAGGCTGGATGGTGGGTTCCGGAGATGGCAAAGGGCAGGGATTAGGAGGATGGGGGATCTATTTATAGACGGGAGCTTCCACAGCTTGAAAGCCTTGGAGGATAAATTTGAATTGCCAGCAGAGAATGGGTTTAGGTATTTGGAGGTGCAAGACTTCTTGAGAAGGCAGGTTCCGGCCTGCCTGCTGCTTCTGCTACAGGGGATACAGGACAGAGTAGTCTCCAGTACCTGGGTGGGAGAGGGGAAGGTATCAGATATTTACCAGGAACTTTTGGATGCGGAGGAAACTCCGGTGGAGGAGCTTACGGGCAAGTGGGAAGACGAGCTCGGGGTAGAGATCGAGGTGGGTCTGTGGGCGGATGCCCTAAACAGGGTTAATACATCCTCATCATGTGCCAGGTTTAGCCTGATACAATTCAAGATAGTCCACTGGGCACACATGACGGTGGCCCGGATGAGCAAGATTTTTGGGGTAAAGGACAGTTGTGCGAGGTGCGCGGGAAGCCCTGCAAATCATGTCCATGTGTTTTGGGCATGCCCAAAGCTTAGACAGTTTTGGCAATGTTCAAAACACGGGTGGTGCCGAGTCCGGAGGTGGCGATCTTTGGAGTGTTGGAAGAGCTGGGAGTTCAGGGGGCGAAAGAGGCCGACGTCTTGGCCTTTGCCTCCCTGGTAGCCTGGAGACGGATCTTATTAATGTGGAGGGACTCGAAGCCCCCGAGTGTAGAGACCTGGGTTAGTGACATGGCTGGGTTTCTCAGTCTCGAGAAAATAAAGCTCGCCTTTAGAGAGTCAATGGTTGGGTTCACCTGGAGGTGGCAGCCTTTCGTCGACTTTCTCAGGGAAAATTAAAATGTCAGCAGAAGCAGAATTCCGGCGGGGGGGGGGGGGGAACTGTTGTTTTATGGTTGCTGTGTGTGAAGATTGTGATGGGGGTGGAAATGTTTATTGTACCATGTTTATGTCGCTGTTATTGTTATTATAAAAACTTGCGAATACCCTAATAAAAATATTTTTAAAAAAAGAAAAGATCACACAAGACTTCAAATTTCCACACTTTGACTGTAATAAATGAAAAACAACACTGAAGGAAAACTATTTTTGGCAACTAATACTCAAAATTACAGAAATATTTCCCCTTTTAACTTCCAAAAATGATCAAAAATGCACTGCTGCGATTATACTTTACACTGTCCCTTAAAGTGAGCACATTGTTCTCCTGGAACCAGTCTGAAGCTATTCGCCGTTCATGATGGTCTGCTTCCTTTTGTCTTTTACAGCTGGGTAACATTTAATCCCAGAATTGATTTTCACTTTGACAATCACACTGGAAATTACTTCCCTGTAACCTATGTTACAGGGAACCTATGTAACCTATGTATGGCGAATGTTCCAGTCACCATTAAATCCACAAATTTGGTCTCCTTTGATGTTTGATGTAAGCACACACTCCTATCTGCATCGTGAATAATCGGATCAACATTTTCTTTGCTTTTCCTGCTCTCTCTTTCTCTTTAAGATTCTTGCAGATTAACTTGTTTTAGAGTTTCAGGAATACCTTCGAAACTCTGTAATTTGATACTACAAAAGGCATGCTGTGGACTCTTCCCTTCCCAAAGCCCATCTCTATGCCAAACTCAATCATATGAACCTTATATCCACATAGAAATGACAATACTTTGTGGACAGTCCCTCACGGTCGAGGATGACTTGCTTCCACTTCTGGGAGGTGGGTTCTGCAGTGGCTGGATCCAATCCTGGATCCCCAGACTCTGCCACAGGTTTGGCAGGTGGTGTTTGAGGAGGTGGGTGAGTGAGATGCTCTGGATTCTACACTCTCTTCGCTATATCGGCCTCCACGTGCTCCACCCTGTGATGCGTGAAGAGATTATCACCTTTGCGGATGCTTCTTCTCCAGTTTGTGCGTTCTAAGGCAAGAGATCCCCATGTGGCGATGGGGATGTCGCATTTATTCAGGGAGGCTTTCAGAGTGACCTTGTAGCGTTTCCTCTGCCCTCTTGCTGATCGCTGCCATTGCGGAGCTCGAAATAAAGCGCCGTCTCAGGAGTCTTGTGTCGGGCATGCAGGCAATGTGCCAAGCCGATTGCAGCTGGTTGAGCGTGGCCAGTGATGCGCTAACAATTGCACACAAAGACACGAATCGGTACAGGAGAGGCTTTATTACCGTGAGATGTTATTCCCTCGACTGCAGCTGTAGAATGGCAGCTCAGGAGAGCTCATTCTCCTGTGGGCGGAGCTAGCCGGCAGGGGCTACCGACAAACCTGTAATACAGGTACTGTTGTACATCCCCTAATACAGGCACACACATATATATATATAGTGGTGGATCACCACAGCCAGTACCTTGATTCTGGGGATATTGGCCTGGGGGAGGTATGCCTCACGTTGGTATGCCTATCCTACCAGTGGATTTTGTGGAGGCAACATTGGTGATATCTCTCTAGGGATTTGAGGTGTCTGCTGTACATTATCCATGTTTTTGACACATACAGGAGGGCTCCACTTCTGTTCTGCAGACCATGAGTTTGGTGCTGGATTTCAGATCTCGGTCTTTGATCACTCTGTTCCTCAGGCATCTGAAGACTGCACTGGCGTCGATGTTTGATTTCATCGTTGATGTCTGCTCGCACCAAGAGAAGGATCCCAAGATATGGGGGATGATCCACATTATCCAGGGGCCCACCCTGGATCCTAATGGTCAGTGAGGTTTTGTGTGACAGGTGCAGACTGGTAGCGGACCTTTGTTTTCTGGATGTTTAGTCCGAGGCCCATTCTCTCATATACCTTGGTGAACGCGTCGATGATGGTTTGTAGCTCGGCCTCTGAGTGTGCACATAGGCATCATCTGTGCACTGTAGCTCAATGACAGCAGTTGGGGTGGACCTGGTTCTGGCCTGGAGGCATCAGAGGTTGAACAGGTTGTACAGTTGTACAGGGCGCATGACCTGTTCTCTGCCTCCGCATCTGGTGGCAAGACTCCATCGTTTGTAGGTTCACTTCACTCCAGTGGGGAGCTTCAGGGTGCTGAGGTGCGATGTTGCTGCAAGGTAGATGGAGAAGAGTGTTGTTGCGATGACACAGCAATTTTAACTCCAGTTTTCCTCTGGACCCCCAAATCCATTCTGTTGTGGAACCAGATGGACAGTTCAAAGTATAATTGCTTATAAAACCTGACATTCCTAACAGCTCCCAATGAGACTTGGAGACTAACAGTCTACTCACAGTCAGCACAACTGCTCTTGCCATTGTCCATAGGTGTGAACATTTTTCATCTTCTCGGTAACTCTCTTGACTTGGGCCCCTCTTGGTCCCATACCAACTCAGCCACCCAAGCTTGTTGTCAGACAGAATTCTGAAGAGGGCACATGACCACCCCCCCGCTTCCCATTCTCCATAAAATTACAGAAACAGTCCCAAAATATAACAATGTTATTAAAAACTTAATATTTGTAGCAATAATAGTCACTAGTTGATCATTAGATATTTCACAAACATGAAAGTGGGATCAGAAACATAATACAGAAGCATAAGCTGGAAGAAGTGTTTTGGAGAGGGACAAAGTGCAGAAAGTCACACAGGGACCAGGAACAAAGTAAATACCTGCTGGTCAATGACAGGTCTTTAGGACATGCACATCAATTAATTCCAGCAACAGCAAATGACATTTGCAAACCATAGAGTCTATATCTCTTGGCAGAGACTGGTTCTTGAAAAAAATCTTTGAACAACCAGTTTTTAGATGAAAGAATGACACAACAAGACTTCACATTTTAAGACTTTTACGGGAACAAACAAAACACTATTGACTACTTTTGTAAGCAGCCTAACCTTTATACCAGTGTGTTTCAAACTTTGTTCCCCGGGACCCACCTTTACCATGCCGGTCGACCTTTGCAGCCCGCACCAGCTGACCTTTGGCATCTGCCAACCTTTCTGACACACCATTATTTCTCACCTGTAATTTGAATGTGAACCTGCTTGGTCCCCACAATCTCACTTGCTTTGTCATTCAATGTTACATTTCTGCTATGGACTTCAGTTGATGATTTAAGTTCTCTCTGCCTCCTTTGAAAAAAATCAAAATGTTTGTCGTTGAACTCACCATGCTTAGTGTTCAATGCCTTTTGAGGGTTTCAACTTTCATTTACCAGTACGTTCCTGCATATAACACACACGGGCTTTGCATCCTGATTTGCATTGGCACAATTAACAAAGCCACATCTTAAGAAATTATTTTTATGTTGCTTTAGTCCCGATTTCAGTTTCTTCTTTTTCGCTGTTCACCAGAAGCCCTGGAGCTATGCATACAGATCTCACTAGCACTGCTTTGACCTGCCGTGGATTCTCCTTAGAAGCTCTCTCCAACAGATTCAGTTGCGAGATCCTAGCCTGTTTGTGTCTCTGGCCCACTCTTCCTTATTACAAAATGACCCATCTTCAGTTCTTCACACAGCCCTGTTGCTTTCTTGCTGTCAGCTACAAAATGGAGGAATCTCTCCTCTGTGTTTTCACAGTTGTACAGGGCGCATGACCTCCGCCTCCGCATCTGGCGGCAAGACTCCATCGTTTGTATTTAAAGGCCAGTCACAGCTGCCAGTCTCAAAAGTCTGTCGTAGTCATTGGGTGCTTCTCCCACGCTTGGGAACGCCGTGACCAATCACTCCATGACCCTCCTGACACCCGCCCGCAATTCACTCATGGGTCGCGACCCTGAGTTTGAAAGGCCCTGCTTTATACTGCAGAACTGAACTTTAGCGTAACCAAAAAAGATATTTAGTAAATATTCAATTTTCCTGGAAACACTTCCCTTTGGCATCACTCAGGCGTTGACCTGAGGATTTACATTCATTCTTTTCCTTTCCCAGCCTGGTAACTTTTATCTATAGAACTGTCCTTCCCTGTGAGGGTTTTCTCTGGAGATTTTCCTGCTAGCTAAGGCTAGGCAAATCTTCCAGCTGCGTTCGAAATTCTCACAAATTCAATCTTTTCATTTGAAGTCTGAGTTCCCAACAGAATTCTAGCACAGTGAACAACAGAGACTTTTGGGTTCTAGTTTCACTCCCTTACACCTACCTCCCCACCCTCAGATCCTGGCAGACAAACTGTGAGAGAGTTTCAGGAGACATTAGAAATGCTTCCCTCTCAAAGCCCATCATCATGGCAACATGAATAACATGGGCCTTATATTCAGGTAGAAATGCTGATTAGCTATCCATGAGAGCCCAACTCTCCTGACATTCTCAGCACTTTTCCAGGACTTGGAGAAACTCAGTCTTTCCACTGTTGGCACACAAGCTGCTGCCATTGTCTCCAAGTGTAAACGTCTTGCGCTTTCTGCCTACTAAAACAATCCATGCCCCCTATTATTTCTAAAAATCAAACCACCTAGGCATGCTGTCAGGCAGACTTCAGAACAAGTCACACAACTTCTTAAAGTCCCAAAACATAAGTCTTGCAAACCTCATAATCGGAATAGTTTTATACTCTGTAATCTTCACAATCTTAAATTTCTATTTTCTATCCTACTGCCACACCTCATTGACTGTGCACTTTTAATGAGCTACCATCAAATCTTTTTCTTAATCTGGAACTGTAAACAACTTAAATTGCACATACATGCCTGAAATCTCCTCATTCAACTGCATAAATGCCAATTAGTCGTCCATACATATTATTTATGTAATCTACATGTATATCTTGTAATATATTTCTGCTGTACAGACACATTATACAGTTTATATGAACACACCATTTATACTTCTAAAAAGGATTGATTTGCAACATTTATGCTCATGTATCTGACTAGACTAGGGTATTCATCCTAATTAGTTCACAGGAATAGATGTGTGTGCGAATAATACAAACTGCTACAGGGTTAACATACTGTGAAATAATTTTGCCAGTTTTTCAGCCATATAAACAAAAAGGAAATAAGGTTTCAAACTTTTGACCAACAGTCAGCTTGATGCAAGGTTAGACTGAATTTAGGAACCCTCTTATTTCCCCTCGATCCTCATCTCCCCTGCCCACATAGTTGCTGCATAAGTGATTACATAGTTCCATGGAAAAATTCAAACAATACCAACCATCATCACAAGTTACATTGAAAAAGCCAACATCAGAACCATATTAAAGCAAAGTATAATGTTGTTTAACACTCCATTATAATTGATTTATATATGCACATTCAAACATGCATTATATATAATATATACAAACATGTACATACAAAACTATAATTCTTCTGTGGATATACACTACATTTTTAAAGTAATCCAAATTAGGTCATGCTTTTCTGAAAGAAACCTATGTTTATGTCAGCACTATAGTTTGCTGTGTGTTCTCGTTCTCACCTCATGCACAATAAATCTGTGACCTTTGCTGGAGGTTAAATTTTCTCAGCATGGGGTTCAACTTTCTTTTCCTGCTCTCAGAGTCAGCACTCCACAATAAGTGGAAATCAAATTCATTCTTGGAAAATAAAATACTTGTATTCTCACCATTCAGCGGTTCAAAAAGGCAACTCACCACCACCTTCTGAAGGGCAACTAGGGATGGGCAATAAATGCTGGACTAACCAGCGCCGCCCACATCCCGTAGAAAAAAAATCTTCTTTTTGTCATTTTTGTTAAGAAATCCATACAGTTTATAGGACAGTCTGGACAAACCTCTTGCAGTATTTTATTTCAATTTTCTGGTAGCTCAATATCCAACAAGTGTGACTAAGCCTTCGCTATAGCTAACTGACATTTTATTTAGAGTTTCATGCCCATCAACCAATGGCAAAGCTGAGTTTTGAGACAAAGATCCAACAGGTCTAGATTTCTAAACTCAGTCAAATGATCTAGGCCAAAACAGAAACGCCAGTGGTTTCTGGCCCTTAGTCAGTTTCCTAATATTTAACTGCCACACTGAATGATCCAGCTGTTGATTGTTACTATTAACTTATCGATCATTACTGCAAATTCTCAATTTTCCCACGCACAATTTTGACTGGCAAATGTTACTTATGTGCAAGTAAAATTTACAGACGCCCAAGGAAAATTAAACTCACCTTCTTGCGAATGTTACAATCTCCAGAGAGACCAATAACTGAAAACAAATGATTAGAATTTCCAGTGACAAACTTTGAACAAAGAACAAAGAAAAGTACAGCACAGGAACAGGCCCTTCGGCCCTCCAAGCCTGTGCCGACCATGCTGCCCATCTAAACTAAAATCTTCTACACTTCCGGGGTCCATATCCCTCTATTCCCATCCTATTCATGTATTTGCCAAGATGCCCCTTAAACCTCACTATCGTCCCTGCTTCCACCATCTCCTCCGGCAGCGAGTTCCAGGCATCCACTACCCTCTGTGTATAAAGCTTGCCTCGTACATCTCCTCTAAACCTTGCCCCTCACACCTTAAACCTATGCCCCCGAGTAATTGACCCCTCTACCCTGGGAAAAAGCCTCTGACGATCCACTCTGTCTATGCCACTCATCATTTTGTAGACTTCTATCAGGTCGCTCCTCAACCTCCGTCATTCCAGTGAGAACAAACCGAGTTCATTCAACCTCTCCTCATAGCTAATGCCCTCCACAATAGACAACATCCTGGTAAATCTCATCTGCACCCTCTCTAAAGCCTCTACATCCTCTGGTAGAGGGCAACCAGAATTGAACAGTAGACTCCAAGTGTGGCCTAACTAAGGTTCTATACAGCTGCAACATGACTTGCCAATTTTTATACTCAATGCCCCGGCCAATGAAGGCAAGCATGCCGTATGCCTTCTTGACTACCTTCTCCACTTGTGTTGCCCCTTTCAGTGACTTATGGACCTGTACACCTAGATCTCTCTGACTGTCAATACTCTTGAGGGTTTTATCATTCACTGTATATTCCCTACCTGTATTAGACCTTCCAAAATGCATTACCTCACATTGTCCGGATTAAAGTCCATCTGCCATCTCTCCGCCCAAGTCTCCAAATGATCTAAATCCTGCTGTATACTCCGACAGTCCACATCGCAATCCGCAATTCCACAAACCTTTGTTTCTTCCGCAAACTTACTTACTTATTTAATTTAAAGGAATTGCAGGTAGGATTTCAAGTTTTAATGCTTTTACTGGAACAAACCAACTAACAATAGTATGGCTAAACATGACCAAATAAGCAAATAACACTCGCTAAGTACAAAAAGTTGGGTAGCATGGTGGTTAGCATAAATGCTTCACAGCTCCAGGGTCCCAGGTTCGATTCCCGGCTGGGTCACTGTCTGTGTGGAGTCTGCACGTCCTCCCCCTGTGTGCGTGGGTTTCCTCCGGGTGCTCCGGTTTCCTCCCACAGTCCAAAGATGTGCGGGTTAGGTGGATTGGCCATGCTAAATTGCCCGTAGTGTCCTAATAAAAGTAAGGTTAAGGGGGGGTTCTTGGGTTACGGGTATAGGGTGGATACGTGTGTTTGAGTAGGGTGATCATGGCTCGGCACAACATTGAGGGCCGAAGGGCCTGTTCTGTGCTGTACTGTTCTATGTTCTATTAACAGGGTTGATCACATTCATGCTACATAAATATACTGTTGGGAAAACCATATCTTCACAAATTGGACTTTCTTTTAAAATTTGGAAGGACATGCCGATGCTCAAGTCTTTTTTTTCCAAACAAAATGCTTCCACCTTTGGACTGAGAGCAACAATGCCCTTGCAAAGAAATCCCTCGACCAGCATGGCACTTGAAGGGGAAGACCTGTTACTTTGATTTGAATTGCAATCACTTTAATTGATGCTGAAAACATTGAAAAAAGTCAAAGGGACTTTGGGGAAATCCCATGGTAGTGATAAGCTTTATGTTTTAAACCTGTTGTTTTAAAAAAAAATTGGGAGGGGAAAATAAGGCCAGATAGAAGGCTACCCTAACTGACTCTCTCTCCCAGCCTTGCTTGGAATTCTATGTGTCATCATCAACCTGTCGTCAGAGAATACTTATTTCCATGCAACCTGTCTGCATTTTGAAACCTGCGAAGCAGAGACAAAAATAATTCATCCAACACGATACATTTCTCCAGTGAAGCTCTGTTGGTGAGAACCTCCAGACAGCGACTGGGACCAGCGGTCCATCCGAGAGGAAACTTCAGATCAACAACGTCAAACCCTGCTAACTTTATCCCCATTTATATATATTTTTTCTAACTGCCCATCTCTACAGAGACTACTTGTGTGTCCTTTGTTTCTCCAAGTCTGTGTGCTGGAAAGCTTTAAGAGGAGATAGATAGTTGTATTTCCAGATTATCATTGTGTGTTAACAAGTTCTTGCAATTTGTTAAAAAGGTTGGTTTTATCAATTGTTCTAAGTTTATTTTAAAAAAGCCTGTTAAAGTCTCTTTTATTCTGGGCACCAGTGGGGAAAGTAACCATTTGCTATTTTAGTGAGTAAATTAAACTTTTAAACCAATGGTACGACCTGTGGAGTTGTGGGACTCCAACCCCAATCATAATAATACATTAACACACATTCACCAGATGATTACATTCTTAACAGGAAATAGTCCACAGCCACTCCCAGTTTTCAATGAGTTCTTTAGAGGAAATAGTCCTCAGCCACCCACAGCTTCCAATGAGTTCACATCTCCCAGTTTCGCAAATTTATAATATCAAGTTACCATTGAAAGGTGCTTCCCTCCGTTTTTGTTGAACTTCCAAACCAACCTCCAGCATTAAGATCCAATCCAGTGATTTCTTCATCACAGCAAATGGTCCTGAGTCTTTGGCTTGTGACAGGATATGTTTCTTCACTAAGAGACTGCTCCCACCCCTGAATTCTGCCTTGCAACCTTCTTCTCTCTGATGATATCAGCCGCAGCCTTTGGATCTGGTAGACCCCTCTCTCTCTCTCAAAAGAGTTGTTCATGACTTGTTTTCAGGTGTGAACATTTCAGATCCTGCTCCCACCACAATCTTGCCTCCAGTCTCCATAGTAACCAAGCCACCCAGGTTTGGTGTCTTGCCGAATTTGAAACAGATAAAAGGGCCCTCTTCAATCCTCCATTTTACCTAGAATTAAAGAGAATCCCAAACCATAATAGTCTAATAAAACCTTGCCTTCACCCCGCCCCCCCCATGATGAAAATTATTACTGTGGTAATTTCCTACAACACAACCAAAATATATCATCATAGTCACCTTTTAGCAAGGCTATTATACATAGTACAAGTAATAGTCTCTGCCTTGTTGCATTTCATTATTAAACAGTTCATCCTTGCAGCACATAAAGATTAACCCATCATAACCAATCTCATGTGAGAATTAGATTTAAAGTTCAGTTTATAGGAAGTTTCGGAATTCCAATTTTCTTCTGAACAAAGTTAGGTTCACTACGGATAGCTTCACTTTTCATCATTGACCATTGCAAATCTTCTTACTCATTTTCACAGCTTTTCTGTGCCTTGGGAGGGAAAATTGTGTGGTTAACTTTGCCAAGAACAACATTGCTCATTTTGGATAATCTCTCTGGCCTTCAGGTACAAACAGATGCATATCATAAACCCACTCTTTTTCTTCTTTATTTCAAACAGACTTTTTAAAATGCAGATTTGGAAATGTGCTGTTCAGGTTTTAATTCCAGATCTCTATTCTGTTTCATGGCTGTACGGTTTTAATATCGAACCAGACAGACAGCTAAATTGTCCCCTCCTTTTTAAATGCAAGATTACGTTTATCTCTGACTTCATTCCATCTTTACATTCATTCCCATGATTCAAAAAGAAGAGAACAACCCCGCCCCCCATATATATATATATATATATATAAAGAAATAGATTAACACCCGTCATCAACATTGAGCAAATATACACGCAAAACAAAAAGACGACCCCCCCCCCCCCCCCCCGGCCCCGGGTTGTTGCTGGCCTTTTTCTACCGTTCTGCCAGGAAATCTAGGAATGGTTGCCACCTCCTGAAGAACCCCTGCACCGATCCCCTGAGGGCAAATTTCACCCTCTCCAATTTAAAAAACCCCGCCATGTCATTGAGCCAGGCCTCCACACTTGGGGGCCTCGCATCCTTCCACTGAAGAAGAATCTTCCGCCGGGCTACCAGGAGCGCAAAGGCCAGAATACCGGCCTCTTTCGCCTCCTGCACTCCCGGCTCCTCTGCAACCCCAAATATTGCGAGCCCCCAGCACGGCCTGACCCTGGATCCCACCACCCTCGACAGCGTCCTCGCTACACCCTTCCAAAAGTCCTCCAATGCTGGGCATGCCCAGAACATATGGGTGTGATTTGCTGGGCTCCCTGAGCATCTAACACACCTGTCCTCACTCCCAAATAACCGGCTCATCCTTGTCCCGGTCATGTGAGCCCTATGCAGCACCTTAAATTGTATGAGGCTGAGCCTTGCGCAAGAAGAGGAGTTCACCTTCCCTAGGGCGTCCGCCCACGTCCCCTCCTCGAACTCCTCACCCAGCTCCTCCTCCCACATACTCTTCAGCTCCTCCACCGAAGCCTCGTCCTCCTCCTGCATCACCTGATATGTTGCCGAGATCCTCCCCTCTCCAACCCACACCCCCGAGAGCACCCTGTCCTGGACCACGCGGCAGCAATAGTGGAAACTCCGCCACTTGCCGCCTGGCAAACGCCCTTACCTGCATATATCTGAAGGTGTTCCCTGGAGGGGAGCCCGAACTTCTCCTCCAGCTCACCCAGGCTCACAAACTTCCCATCCACAAACAGGTCCCCCATCCTCCTAATACCTGGCCTGTGCCAACTCAGGAACCCGCCATCAATTCTCCCCGGGACAAACCGGTGGTTCCCCAGTATCGGGGACCCCACCGAGGCCCCCACTTCCCCCCTGTGCCGTCTCTATTGCCCCCAAATCTTGAGGGTAGCCACCACCGGGCTCGTGGTATACCTCGTCGGAGGGAGCGGCAGTGGCGCCGTCACCAGCGCCTCCAGGCTCGTGCCCACACAGGACGCCATCTCCATCTTCTTCCAGGCTGCCCCTCCCCCTCCATCACCCACTTGCGCACCATCACCGCGTTGGCAGCCCAGTAATATCCAGAGAGGTTGGGCAGTGCCAGCACACCCCCACCCCCCCCCCCCCACGCCCCCCCATCCCTACCTCGCTCCAGGAACACCCTCCTCACCCTCGAGGTCCCGTGCGCCCACACAAACCCCGTAATGCTCCTATTAACCCGCCTGAAGAAGGCCTTCGGGATAAGGATGGGGATGGAACAGGAACAGAAATCTTGGAAGCACCGTCATCTTGACTGACTGCACCCTACTGCCAAAGACAGCGGCAGCATGTCCCACTGCTTAAACCCCTCCTCCATTTGCTCCACCAGCCTCGCGAGGTTAAGCTTGTGCAAGGCCCCCCAGCTCCTAGCCACCTGGACCCCCAAGTACCTGAAGCTCCTCTCCGCCCTTTTTAGTGGGAGCTCACCAATCCCCCCCCCCCCCCCCCCCCCCCCCCCTCCTAATCCCCTGGGTGAACAACGAAGAGCTCGCTCTTCCCCATGTTGAGCTTGTACCCTGAGAAGTCCCCAAACTCCCTGAGAATCCTCATCACATCCGGCATCCCCCCCACCGGGTCCACCACATACAAGAAGTCATCCGCCTAGAGCGACACTCGGTGTTCCTCCCCACCTCGCACCAGCCCCCTCCAGTTCCTCGACTCCCTCAACGCCATGGCCAGAGGTTCAATTGCCAGCGCAAAGAGCAGGGGGGACAAGGGACACCCCTGCCTCATCCCTCGGTATAGCCGGAAATACTCCGACCTCCTCTTATTCGTGGCTACACTCGCCACCGAGGCCTCATATAGCAGCCTCACCCACCTGACAAACCCCTCCCCAAACCCGAACCTTTTCAGCACCTCCCACAAGTACCCCCACTCTAACCTATCAAAAGCCTTCTCCGCATCCATCGCCGCCACTATCTCCGCCTCCCCTTCTACCGCCGACATCATTATAACATTCAAGAGCCTCTGTATATTAGTATTCAACTGCCTCCCTTTAACGAACCCAGTTTGATTCTCGTGAATAACCTGCGGCACACAGTCTTCTATCCTCGTGGCTAAAATCTTCGCCTACAACTTGGCGCGAGATCGGCCTGTATGACCCACACTGCAGGGGATCCTTGTCCCACTTAAGGATCAAGGAAATCAGTCGGAGGCAAAGCCCCTCCTTCCCTTGCCTTGTTGAAGGTCCTAACCAACAGAGGGCCCAGCAGGTCCGCATACTTACAGAATTCGACCGGGAACCCATCCGGCCCCGGTGCCTTCCCCGGCTGCATGCTCCCTATCCCTTTGACCAACTCCTCCAGCCTAACCGGCTCCACCAATCCCTCCACCTGCCCCTCCTCCGCCCTCGGGAATCTCAGCCGGTCCAGAAAATCCCTCCCTCCTCCTGTGGGGGTTCGGACCGATACAGTTCCTCGTAGAAGTCCCTGAAGGCCCCATTGATGCCTACCCCACTTCGCACCACGTTCCCTCCCCTATCCTTAACTCCACCGATCTCCCTGGCCACATCTCGCTTCCGAAGCTGGTGTGCCAGCATCCGGCTCCCCATATTCATACACCACCCCCTGTGCCTTCCTCCACTGCACCTCCGCCTTCCTGGTGGTCAACAGGTCGAATTTGGCCTGGAGACTACACCGCTCCCTAAGCACTCCCTCCTCTGGAAATTCCGCGTACCTCCTGTCCATCCTCACCATCTCCCCCACCAACCTATCCTTCTCTCTCTGCTCTCTCCTCTCCCTGTGGGCCCGAATGGAGATCAACTCTCCCCTAACCACTGCCGTCAGCACCTCCCAGACCATCCCCACTCAGACCTCCCCATTGTCATTGGCCTCCAGGTACCTCTCAATACATCCTCGGACCCGCCCGCTCACCTCCTCGCCCGCCAGCAACCCCACCTCTAAGCGCCAAAGCGGGTGCTGGTCCCTCTCTTCCCCCAGCTTGAGGTCCACCCAATGCGGGACATGATCAGAAATGGCTATCGCCGAGTACTCAGTATCCTCCACTCTCGCAATCAGCGCCCGACTCATAACAAAGAAATCAATCCGGGAATAAGCCTTATGGACGTGGGAGAAGAATGAAAATTCCCTGGCCCTCGGTCTCGCAAACCTCCATGGGTCAACCCCTCCCATCTGGTCCATAAACCCCCTCAGCACCTTAGCCGCCGCCGGCCTCCAACCCGTCTTAGATCTGGATCGATCCAGTGCCGGATCCAGCACAGTGTTAAAATGCCCCCCCCCATTATCAGGCCCCCTGTCTCCAAGTCTGGAATCCGGCACAACATGCGCCGCATGAAACCCGCATCGTCCCAATTCGGGGCGTATACATTGACCAGCACCACCCGCTCCCCCTGCAGCTTGCCACTTACCATCACATACCTCCCGCCACTGTCTGTCACAATGTTCGACGCCTCGAACGACACCCTCTTTCCCACCAGGATCGCCACCCCTTGATTTTTTGCATCCAGCCCCGAATGAAACACCTGGCCAACCCATCCCTTCCTCAATCCTACCTGATCCGCCACCTTCAGGTGCGTCTCCTGAAGCATGACCACATCCGCCTTCAACCCCTTCAGGTGCACAAACACGCGGGCCCGTTTGACCGGCCCATTCAGTCCCCTTACATTCCAGGTTATCAGCCGTATCAGGGGGCTACCCTCCCCCGCCGACTAGCCATAACCATTCCTCAGCCCGCCACGTGCCCGCGCCCCCCGCTCGGCCCGTTCCCCACGGCGGCAGACCCCCATCCCAACCCCCTGTACCTGCTCCAGCTCCCTCTTGGCCATTACAGCAGCAACCCGTTACTCCCCACCCCTCACCCTCCCCCAGCTAGGACCCCTCCCCAGCTGCATTGCTCCCCCCATTGCACTCCCGTAAGTCAATAGACATCGAATTTACAGTGCAGAAGGTGGCCATTCGGCCCATCGAGTCTGCACTAGCTCTTGGAAAGAGCACCCCACCCAAGGTCAACACCTCCACCCTATCTCCATAACCCAGTAACCCCACCCAACACTAAGGGCAATTTTGGACACTAAGGGCAATTTATCATGGCCAATCCATCTAACCTGCACTTCTTTGGACTGTGGGAGGAAATCGGAGCACCCGGAGGAAACCCATGCACACACGGGGAGGATGTGCAGACTCCGCACAGACAGTGACCCAAGCGGGAATCAAACCTGGGATCCTGGAGCTGTGAAGCAATTGTGCTGTCCACAATGCTACCATGCTGCCAACTCCTGCTGACCCCGGCCACTCCCGCCACTCCTTCGACCCCTCCCAGCGTGTGGCTTTCCCTCCTCCCCATTGCCCACCAGCAGGTTCTTCCCCTCCCCCTACCGCTCTCAGCACGGGAAAAAGCTTACACTTCCCGGCTCTGGCCCCGCCCCCATCAGCCCTCAGCACGGGAAGAAGCCCACGCTTTCCACCTGCCCGACTCCACCTCCTCTGATGCAGTTCCCTTTACCGGCCCAGTCCCCTCGCGGGGCCCCATGCCCCCTCCCCGCCATCAGCCCCCCACACCACAGGCCTGAGCCCTGCCCCCCGCCTCCCCGAGCCCATCCGACAGACCCAAGCAAAAACAAGCAAAAACAGTGCCCAACCCACCCTCAAAGCAACAAAGAACCAAAAATAAACAGAGAACCCCCCCCCCCTCAAAATGTAACACAGCTACGGGGGGAGGCGGGGCCTTAATTGGTTCTTCCCCGCACTGGAGCGGTGCCTGGAGGAGGGATAGATTGGGGATGATCCCATTTTGGGAGGGGTCGGGTTATTGGTGAGAGTTTCCGGGGTCAGCAGAAGTTAGCTGACACACGGAAGTACAATGGAGGACATTTCGCGGCTAGGAGGGTTCCTAGCCTGGGGGGGAAGGGAGGGGGGAAAGGGGAATACCGGGTTGCTGCTGGTAGGGTCAGGAAGGAGCTGGTGGGGGCTGGGGGGACAGAGGTGAGGTGTTGTCGCTGTGGGGACTGGGTCGGGCAGGGGGTGCTGGCCTGGGGCAGGCAGTCGACGGGCTATGGCTAGTCGACGGGGGGGGGGGGGGGGGGGAGACGCCCTCTGATTCGGTTGGTCACCTGGAATGAGAGAGGATTGAATGGGCCGGTGAAGCGTTCGAGGGTACTTGCTCATCTGAAGGGGCTAAAGGCAGCTGTGGCAATGCTTCAGGAGACCCACCTGAAGGTGGCGGACCAGGTCCGTCTGAGGAAGGGATGGGTGGGGCAGGTTTTCCACTCTGGGTTGGATGTGAAGAACTGGGGAGTGGAGATTCTGGTGGGGAAAAATGTGTCATTTGAAGCATCGGAGGTGGTGGCAGATAAGGGGGGTAGGTATGTTATGGTTAGGGGCAGGCTACAAGGAGAGAAGGTGGTACTTGCTAGTGTGTATGCCCCAAATTGGGACGATGCGGGGTTTATGAGGCGTATGTTGGGACGGGTCCCGGATCTAGAGGCGGGAGGTCTGATCATGGGGGGGACTTCAATACGGTGTTGGATCCTTCACTGGATCGGTCCAGTTCAAGGACGGGTAGGAGGCCGGCGGCGGCCAAGGTACTGAGAGGGTTTATGGACCAGATGGGTGGGGTGGATCCATGGAGGTTTGTGAGGCCGAGGGCGCGGGAGTACTCTTTCTTCTCCCACGTACATAGGGTCTACTCTCGGATAGACTTCTTCGTGGTGAGTAGGGGACTGATTCCGAGAGTGGAGGAGGCCGAGTATTCGGCCATTGCAATCTCCGACCACGCTCCGCATTGGATAGAGTTGGAGATAGGGGGAGGTGCGGGACCAGCGCCCATTGTGGCGGTTGGATGTGGGGTTGTTGGCGGAGGAGGTGTGTAGGAGGGTCCGGGCAAGTATTGGGGGGTACCTCAAGGTGAATGATACGGGGGAGGTTCAGGTGGGGATGGTCTGGGAAGCCCTAAAGGCAGTGATTCGTGGGGAGCTGATATCCATCCGGGCACACAGGGAGAGGAGCGAGAGGAGCGAGAGGGATAGACTGGTGGGAAAGATGCTGGAGGTAGACAGGAGGTACGCAGAGGAGGGACTGTTGGGGGAGAGGCGCAGCCTGCAAGCTAAATTTGATTTGCTGACCACTAGAAAGGCAGAGGCACAGTGGAGGAAGGCGCAGTGTACGAACATGGTGAAAAGGCGAGTAGGATGCTGGCTCATCAGCTCCGCAAGCGGGATGCGGCTAAGGAAATTGCTGGAGTGAGAGACAAGAGTGGGAATGTGGTGCGGAAGGGGGTAGAGGTGAATGAGATCTTCAAGGACTTTTACGGGGGACTGTACCGGTCGGAGCCAACGGGTGAGAGAAGGGGAATGGAGAGGTTCCTCGACAGGCTTTCTTTCCCGAAGGTGCAGGAGGAGCAGGTGGAGGGGTTGGGTGCGCCAATTGAGCTGGAGGAGCTAGTTAAGGGGATCGGGCCGATGCAGTCAAGGAAGGCACCGGAGCCATATGGGTTCCCGGTATAATTTTATAAAAAGTCTGTGGACCTAGTGGGCCCCTTGCTGGTGCGGACACTTAAGGAAGCGTGGGAAGGGGGGACTTTGCCCCCGACAATGTCGCGGGCGCTGATCTCGTTAATTTTAAAGAGGGACAAGGACCCCCAGCAGTGTGGTTCATACAGGCCCATATCTCTCCTCAACGTAGGTGCCAAGGTGCTGGCAAAAATTCTGGCCACCAGGATAGAGGACTATGTGCCAGGGGTTGTACACGAGGGCCAGACAGGTTTTGTGAAGTGAAGGCAGCTGAACACGAATGTGCGGAGATTGTTGAATGCTATCATGATGCCGGCGATTGAGGGGGAGGCAGAGATAGTGGTGGTGCTGAATGCGGAGAAGGCCTTCGATAGAGTGGAGTGGGGGTACTTATGGGAGGTGTTGGGGAGGTTGGATTTGGTGAAGGGTTCATTAGATGGGTAAGGCTGCTATATGAGGCCCCGATGGCATGCGTGGCCACGAATGGGAGGAGGTCGGAGTAATTCCGGCTTTACCGAGGGACCAGGCAGGGTTGCCCCCTGTCCCCCTTGTTGTTTGCACTGGCAATCGAGCCGCTGGCGATGGCATTGAGAGATTCAGAGAGGTGGAGAGGTTTGGTGCGAGGTGGGAAGGAACATAGGGTGTCGTTGTATGCCGATGACCTGTTACTGTATGTGGCGGACCCGGTGGGAGGGATGCCGGGGGTGATGGAGCTGCTAGCTGAGTTTGGGACCTTATCAGGTTATAAATAAATTTAGGCAAGAGTGAGGTGTTTGTGGTGCACCCTGGAGACCAGGAGGAAGGAATTGGTAGGCTCCCGTTTAGGCGGGCAGGGGAGAGCTTTAGGTGCCTGGGGGTGCAGGTGGCCAGGGACTGGGGGACTCTTCACAAACATAATTTCACCAGACTTGTAGATCAGATGGAGGAGGAGTTCAAGAGGTGGGACATGCTGCCATTGTCATTGGCCGGGAGGGTGCAGTCCGTCAAAATGACGGTGCTTCCGAGGTTCTTGTTCCTCTTTCTGTGCCTGCCCATCTTTATCCCCAAGGCCTTTTTTAGGAGAGTGACTAGCAGTATTTTGAGCTTTGTGTGGACACATGGGACTCCGAGAGTGAAGAGGGTGTTCCTGGAGCGAGGGAGGGATAGAGGCGGGCTGGCACTGCCCAACCTTCTGGGGTACTATTGGGCGGCCAATGTGTCAATGGTGCGTAAATGGGTGATGGAGGGGGGAGGGGCGGCGTGGAAAAGAATGGAGATGGCGTCATGTAGAGGTACGAGCCTGAGGGCCATGGTAACGGTGCCGTTGCCGCTCTCCCCCAAGAGGTTTACCACGAGCCCAGTGGTGGCGGCGACCCTAAGAATCTGGGGACAGTGGAGACGGCCTAGGGGGGAAACAGGGGGCTCGATGGAGGCTCCATTGGGTGGCAATCATCGGTTCACCCCAGGGAACAGGGATGGGGGATTTAGGGGGTGGCAAAGAGTGGGCATCAGTAAATTGAGGGACCTGTTTATTGGCGGGAGGTTTGCGGGCCTGGGGGAACTGGAAGATAAATTTGGGCTTCCCCAAGGGAACATGTTCAGATACTTGCAGGTAAAGGCATTTGCTAGGCGACAGGTAGAGGGATTCCCTTTGCTCCTCTTTCTTGTTCCTCTTTCTGTGCCTGCCCATCTTTATCCCCAAGGCCTTTTTTAGGAGAGTGACTAGCAGTATTTTGAGCTTTGTGTGGACACATGGGACTCCGAGAGTGAAGAGGGTGTTCCTGGAGCGAGGGAGGGATAGAGGCGGGCTGGCACTGCCCAACCTTCTGGGGTACTATTGGGCGGCCAATGTGTCAATGGTGCGTAAATGGGTGATGATGGACAGAGTGCTTTCGGGGGTGTGGGTCGGAGAGGGGAAGGTGTCTGACATCTATAAGGTAATGCAGGAGGTGGAGGAGGCGTCAGTGGAGGAGCTGAAGGCTAAATGGGAGGAGGAACTTGGGGGCAGATAGAGGACGGAACTTGGGCGGATGCCTTGGAGAGAGTCAACTCTTCCTCCTCATGTGCGAGGCTTAGTCTCATCCAATTTAAGGTGCTGCACTGGGCCCACATGTTCGGGACTAGGATGAGTAGGTTCTTTGGGGGTGAGGACAGGTGCACCAGATGTTCGGGGAGTCCAGCGAACCACGCCCATATGTTCTGGGCATGCCCAGCACTGGAAGAATTCTGGAAGCGGGTGGCGGGGACGGTGTCGAGGATGGTTGGATCCAGGGTCAAACCAGGGTGGGGACTGCAGGAGGCGAAAGAGGCCGGTGTCCTGGCCTTTGCGTCCCAAGTAGTCCGACGAAGGATCTTGCTACAGTGGAAGGATGCGAGGCCCCCAAGTGTGGAGACCTGGATCAGTGACATGGCGGGATTTATAAAATTGGAAAGGGTCAAATTTGCCCTGAGAGGATCAATATAAGGGTTCTATAAACGATGGCAGCCTTTTCTGGACTTCCTGGCTCAAAGATAGGTATCTTGGTCAATAGCAGCAGCAACCCGGGGGGGGGGTGTTCCTTATTGTAGTTTCTATTATGTAACTTAATATTGTGTTAATTTGCATTGTGGTTAAAATGCTGTGTTGTTCATGGAGGTGGGGCGAATGTTTATGATTGCTAATATTATTGATATTTTTGGTATTTTTTATGGTTCGTTGTTGTATAAATTCAAAATTTTTCAATAAAAATTATTTTTAAAAAAAAATGTAACACAGCTACATGCAAACCCCCGTACCCAACCCTCAGTTTGAGTCTAATTTTGCGGCCTGTACAAAGGCCCACGCCTCCTCCGGGGACTCAAAGTAGAAGTGTCGGTCCTTGTAGGTGACCCACAGACGCGCCGGCTGCAGCATGCCGAACTTCACTCCCTTCCTGTGTAGCACCACCTTCGTCCGGTTGTACCCGGCCCTCTTCTTCGCCACCTCCGCACTCCAGTCCTGGTAGATCCGTAACTCCGCGTTCTCCCACCTGCTGCTCCGCTCTGTCTTGGCCCACCTGAGCACACACTCCCGGTCAGCAAACCGGTGGAACCGCACCAGTACCGCCCGTGGCGGCTCATTAGGCTTGGGCCTTCTCGCCAATACTCTGTGGGCCCCCTCCAGCTCCAGGGGCCCCTGAAAGGACCCAGCTCCCATCAGCCAATTTAACATGGTGACCACGTAGGCCCCCACGTCCGACCCCTCCAGCCCCTCCGAGAGGCCCAGGATCCGCAGGTTTTTCCGCCTCGAACGGTTCTCCATCTCCTCAAACCTCTCGTGCCATTTTTTATGGAGCGCCTCGCGCGCCTCCACCTTCCCCGCGAGGCCCAAGATCTCGTCCTCATTTTCGGAGACCTTTTGCCGGACCTCTCAGATTGCCACCCCCTGGGCCATCTGGGTCTCCAGCAGCTTATCAATTGAAGCCTTCATCGGCTCCAGCAGGTCCGCTTTAAGCTCCCTAAAGCAGTGCTGAAGAACCTCCTGCTGCTCCTGCGCCCATTGCATCCATGCCGCCTGGTCTCCGCCCGCCGCCATCTTGTGCTTCTTCCCTCGCACCTGCTTTGGCTTCGCTACCACTTTTTTACTCGCCCCACTCCTGGTACAAGCCATACACTACTGGGGAAATGTTGCTGACTCCTTCCCACGTCAGGAAACGTCGAAAAACCACCATTGGGGGCCCTAAAAAGAGCCCAAAAGTCCGTTCCTAGCGGGAGCTGCCGAACGTGAGACTTAGCTCCACAAAGCCGCAACCGGAAGTCCAGAATTAATTGGTTGTAAAGCACAATCATCAGCTGCTGTCATCTATTTTGACACCTCTGGCTTTGGGTATGCATGCAGCTTTTTAAAATGTATTTTTATTAGAGATTTTACATTTTTACTAATAATGCAATAGACTATCAAAACTGGTATAGTACAAGTGCTTCTGCATACTTGAATACAGAAAAAGGACAAGAAAACGGCAACGCCATTGGTTCAGCTTAATCTTTAAATTTGGTGTCTCCAACTATATAATAACAAAGAACAACGAGCGGATAAACATAGGGAACAAGGGAGAAGAGGAAAAGGCTATGTAAACATAGCAAAATGGCACACACCAACACGCATAGCAAGTTTGAGACAGTGCTGCAACTTAGGGAAAACCTTGGAGGAGCGGGTCAGACATAGTGGGGCCTATAAACTTGAAATAGGGGTGTCACACTTTAAGGAATACATTCGATTGAGAACGGAGTATGCTACTTACGAATGCCATAGGGATACATTCCATGATCATTTTTGTCAATTCTGAATTGATGGAAATTTATCACCAATCCAGGACAAAGGATGTTCTTCTATGCTGCTACACCTAGGATATCTTGCAGCATTTTAACATTAGCGTCAATAATTCTCCTATGTGGGAGCCCCAGAATTAGGAACAAAGGATCACATTCTAAAGTCGTACTGAATATCTTATCAAACTTTTAAGTACACGAGACCAGTAGGATTTAATTTTGACATAGCACCACGCAATGTATATAGTTTCCCTCAACTACCTTGCACTTTTGGCACAATGAAGTTATTGCAGGGTCAAACGTGTGTCTCGAGCTTCATGTGATATGCAGCTAGTGGAATATTTTAAATGGAGTTGCTTTTGTTTTATTACAGACTGAAATTTTATTGGCATATTCCCATATCTTCCCCAGGCCTCCTCATTAATACCAACTGAAAAATCCTTTTCCCAAGTCCACAGTGTTTCTGATATACTTACACAGGGCTTGAACTGCGAAAGCTGCAGTTTGGCTATTTTGAAACAAGGGTTTTCCTTATTCCATATAAAAAAACTAAACATCCCGTGAATTTCCTTAAGACCTGAGCAGAAAGCACGACTGGCAGCATCTCTAAAGGATACAATAACCTGAGCAACACATTTGTCGTAATCAACACTATCCTGCCCAAAATTGGGAAGGATGACCCATAGAGCAGATCCCACCTGATAGGTGCAATTAACAGGGGGAAATTTGCCCCAAACAAATGTATAAAGGAGGGATTAACCACTAGATCCCGAACATTTGAATGGAAAATTAAGAAAGGGGGCGGTCTCCCTCTGAACTCACCCATTGGCATAGTGTCAAGATTTTGTGAAATTGATCTTGAGAAAAGGTTAAATCTATCCATCACGTCAATAATAGTGGGAGCGTGGCACCTTGCCGAGGACCCGGATTCGATCCTGGTACTGGCCCCGGCTCACTGTCCACGTAGAGTTTGCACACTCTCCCCTTGTCTGTGTGGCCAATCCACCTGCATGTCTTTGAACTGTGGGAGGAAACCAGAGCACCCGGAGGAAACCACGGAGACACGGAAAGAACGTGCAGACTCCGCACAGACAGTGTGGTCTTATGCTGCTTCCCTCCACGATGCAACCCCAAAACCAAGGATCCTGTTTATTGCCACTGCCAGGGGCTCCATGGCTATTGCAAACAACAGGAATAACTGGCAGCCCTGTATAGATCCTTTCTAGAGACACAGATTTTCAGACCTATAACCGCCAGTAAGCAGTGCCGTAAAGCACCAGTATCCACTCAACATACTCCCTTCCCAACCTAAACCTCTGCAGCATACAACAGAAATAATTCCACTTTAACTGTTTGTAGTAATCCACGAGACACAGCCTGGAAGGTTAACTTTGTTTATTTACAACTCAAAAGTAAAACCACGGCACAATAGAGCCCCAGCCAGAAGCTACTAGAACTGCCAGTCGAGGTTCGAGTTGGCATTTAAAGTGCTGAGATAACAAGTCCGAGTTCTGTGACCTCTGCCCGTTAGCAGCAAAGCTTACTCCACAAGCCCCACAGGAAGATCTATCATTGATCCTTCATGGTGCTCATAGGGGTTATCATATTTCACCCCCCCCCCCCCCCACTCCCAAGTCCAAATGTGCTATCTCTGCCTGTTCACATGCCGTCATGGGGCCAAGTCAGAGGGCGTATAGCGAATGGGGGATCATCTCTTCCGCGATCAGCGAAGAGCGCTCCTTTGACACTAAACATTTGGCCGGGGTTCTGTCACCTCTACCTCTTGCTGACTGATTCACGGGACCATGATGCGTTGTGTCCCCTGTCTGTAGGTCAGTGTGAAGGGCATTGAGAGTACAATTTCTCCAGAAGTAGTTTGTTCAGTGGATCCACATGCTATCTTAATGTCTTATCTCTGGTTTTGACCTTACATGATACTGGCCCTGATCTCAGACCAGACCCCAACAGTGGTTAGGATACAGGACCGAAAGCCCAATATTTTAGCGAGTTTTAAGACTGTGCGGAAAGAACGATTCACTCCAGCAATGATTACATGAAAAAAAGGGCTTTGATATTTCTAAAACAAAAAACTTTATTATGAATACAACATTAAACTTTTTAACTTCACACCCAAAAAATAACCAGCTTACAATTCTTCCTTAACACCACTATACAATTGCCCATAAAACAACAAGAAAAGAAACATACACATCTCAATCCAGTTTAAAATTAGCAAGCCATGGAGTAATATTTGCTTGACAAAACAGATTTGGCTACAATTGGGACCCCTTCAGACTCTGGCTGAATATCTTCAAATAGCTGTTTCAACCAGGTTGTTTCAGGCTCTCCCTGGTTTTCAGACAACACTCTTCTGCTTTGAAATATTACTCTTTTTTAAAACTATCCTACCATAATTGCTGACTCAGTCAGGCAGAACTCACTGCCTCTCTGGGCTCCACCCAGCAATGACCTCATCGTCCCAAGCTGAAAAAACAAACTTAAGCTTTTGGGCTGCAAAAGCATATCAACTCCCCAGGGACCTCCCCTGGTCAAAAATACATTCCTCTGGTCAATTTCACATGCTGAAGCAAAACAAAATCCTTTGAACAAAATGACCATTGCAGTCATACATACTTTACTCCCACGCTTTTAACCTTTAAATTGACCCACTATTTAGAAGCCAATATTATTAAAATCCTCCAATCGTCAAACCCCATTTTCACTATTACGACTCCCTGGATCCAACGGGAGTCGTCTCTGAAGTTACGGATGTGGATGGTGTCTCCCATCCTAAAGGCCCTATCTGGTCTTCAGCTGTCGTGGTTTTTCTTCTAAGCCTCTCGCTCAGTTGGGGAACATTAAGCTGGTCTGGAAGTATTGACAAATTATTTTTTCCACTGATGCCACTCCTGTTTTTCTATGTGGCATAATTAAAAAATTTGTCTCGAGCGAGCCTGTGGTTTGCTTTTTAATGCCACTCTTGATATGTTTGCATATTCAGCTAGGCAATTTGAGGTTGGGTGATATGATGCCATATGGATGTGTTTCACTCCATTATTCTTTATAAACGCCTGGAGTTGCCCACTGTTGAATGTGGTCCTGTTGTCCGTTACAAGGACCTCCAGTATTACATGGGTGCGAAATGACTGTCAGAATCTCTCTATGGTGGCATTGGAAAAAGTGGAGGCTACCCGATGCACATTCATTCATTTGGAATGTGTCCCAATTAAGATTAGAAACATGGGACCCATGAATGATCTAGTGAGGTCTGCATGCGTCATTCTCCAGGGACTCCCTAGCCACTCATATGGATACAGCGAAGCCGACACAGGATCTTGATTCTCTTGGCAGGATCGGCACTGTCTTACCATATTCGCAATGTCCGCGTCAAGACTCGGCTAAGGCCTGTCTCCTTGCGAGAATCTTCATCTTTGAGACTCCTAGGTGGTCATGATATAGCTCCTGTAATATCAGGTGCTTACCTGGATGTGCGACAATCACTCGGGCTTCCCACAGGTTAATGCCATCTTCCACACTTCCTGGTGTTTTGTGAGGAAGAATCTCTGTGTCCTTGTACTCCACCACTTAGAACAACATGGTATAGAGTTTGCCAGGATAGCGTACATTTGGATCCATGTCTGGATCTATTGGTTGATGCAGGTCGGTATCAATGAAATTTAGAGTCATAATGACTTCATCCATCACTGGCTTGGTGAGGCTGGGGAGGCGGGAGACTGGGGGAGCGGCGCAGGCTCATGGGCAGCGCTTGGGAACTCAGGGTATCTGTATTTGTTATTTGTGTTCTGTGTGATGCTCAAAAGTATACTCGGACGCTGCCAATAATAGCGCCCAGTGTTGGATCCGGGCTGAGGTGATGGGAGGAATCATCTTGTCCACCTTAATTAGGCCGAGTAGAGGTTTGTGGTCCATGATGGTGATAAAGTGTCGTCCTTTATCATGATGACCAGTCAAGACCACTCATATTAATGTGATGCCTCTCCTTATGGAGTAGGAGTGGTACTATTTCACCAATGGGACAATGGCACCGATCGGTCGATTGGTGAAACTTCTTTACCGCAAATATCATGGCCAATCCCTCTTTTTCAATCTGTGCATATCTCCTCTCTGTGTCTGCCAGGGTCCTCGGTGCATTCTCGATCGGTCGCTCAGTGGCATCGTCCCATTGGTGAGATGGTACCGCTCCTGCTCCATAAGGAGAGGCATCACATGTTAATATGAGTGGTCTTGAGGGGTTATAATGTGTCAATATGTTTGATGAAAGTAGATTTAGACCATCCTTGTCGATGTGGTACCCAAGGTTTGTTAGCTTGCTTGCCTTGAAACACACATTTCTCTCTTAAGGCAGTTGCCTGCATCAGATAATCACCGCAAGACTTCCCCCGAATTTTGAAGTTGTTCCTTTCCGATTGCTCCGGAGATTAATATGCTGTCCAGGTAAACTGCCACTCTGGACAATACTTGAAGGATGTTTTCCATCACCCTCTGGAAAATAGCGCACACCGATGATACTCTGAAAAGGTAGGCGAGTATACTCGTAAAAGGCTTTGTGGGTATTAATGATGACATATTTTCTAGATGCCACAGCAAGCTCCAGCTGGAGGTAAGCATGACTAATATCCAATTTTGTGAATGTGTGGCCTCCAGCAAGTTTCACATATAGCTCCTCAATGGGCAGCATGGGGTTTCGGGCTCGGCAGAACGCTCTGTTGATGGTCATCTTATAATCATGGCAAAATGTGAACTGACTTATCAGGCTTCAAAACTGGGACCACTGGATAGCCCATTCTGATAACTGTACCGGGCATATGATGCTCAGTTTCTCCAGTTGCTCCAATTCGGCCTCTACTTTGGCGAGTGGTGGTGTGCAGGGGACCCTGCCATACTTTGGCGAGTGGTAGTGTGCAGGGGACCCTGCCGTGCCCCTTAAGCGCTTGGGTAGGGCCTCTGGGTTTAAATAAACTTTGGCCCTTATGCCACTAATTTTTCCAACGCCTTCCTGGAACACCTCAGGATACTTCCCACTGACTTCATATATGTTGCTGGTTCCCATATTAAAAATCTGTTGCCAATCCAAGTGGATCTTTTGCAGCCAGTCTCTTCCCAGGAGCTGGATCCTAGTCCTTCCAGCACTATTAAGGGGAGTCGGACCGTCTGCTGCCCATGGGTGGACCGGCGGATTCAACTATGTGTAATGGCTCCCCTGTGTACATGGCCAACCTGACCTTGGTATCGTGCAGGTCCAGGGGCAAAGTGCCCATTCGGAGTCGCCTGAAAATCTGTTCCCCCTATAATAGAGACGAAGGCTCCTGTGTCTACCTCCATGTTGAGGGAGCGACCGTTGACGTGGAGTTTGATCCAGAGTGAAGCCACTTTGGAGGGTAGTGACACAATTTAATTGCATAAACTCTTCCTGTTCAGACTAGTTGATTTACAAAGCCCTGGCCTGAGGTGGTTTTGTCTCCCGGTCTGGGCGGTACACATTCTGCCGATTCTGGAAGCCTTGCCTTGGGCATGCCCGACAACCACAAGTGCAGCAACTTTACGATTGCTCTCCAGAGTCGTCTGGTGAGGTTTACCATTTGTTTCTGGTGACTCACGGCCGTTGACCCCGCCCTCTCTTTTGTCCAATTGTTGACTTGGAGGTGGGTGGGTGATGTGAGCGCTGTCCGTGGGGAAACTGGTTCTCCTGTATCGAGGTTCTTCTGACGCAGAGGATGCTGTAATCTATGGAACCCTAGAATTCCTGGGCACCATTTTCATAATTCTCATGTAAGAGTGCCAATTCTATGCCTCTTTAAGGTCCAGGGTAGGTTCTGCCAGCAGTTTCCTCTGGGTTGTGATATTATGTAGCCTGCATACAAGTTGGTCCCATAGTGAGTGGCACAGTGGTTAACACTGCTGCCTGACAACGCCCTGTGTTTGCGTGGGTTCCCTCTGAGTGCTCCAGTTTCCTCCCACAGTCCCGTGTGTGCAGATTAGGTGGATTGGCCATGCTTTAAGAAATGCCCCTTGTCCAAAGATGTGCAGGTTAGGTGAGGTTATGGAGACAGGATGGAGTAATGGGCCTCCTTCTGCAATGTAAGGATTCTATCTCTGGGAGGGATGGTCCATACTCTTTTCTTTTTTTAAAATATTTTTATTCTCCTTTTTCACATTTTCATCCAAATTTAAACTCACCTGTAATAATATATATATTGACTGGGATGTAAAGTTGGGATGTAAATGATAATGCTTCTTACCACTAGAGGGAACCACAGAACAGTCATATATATCATGTGACTAGGGGATTCTGGGATTAGAAGATGATTAGGAGTTCAAAGTTAGGAGGGAGCTGGAAGAGTGTCAGGCATAGAGAGCAGTTGTTTCGGTGAGAGTTTTATAAGTTAGAGATGGCATAGTTTTATATAATAACTTTCTAACTAGGAATGTGATTGAATCTCAGTTAGTAGTGTAATAAATGTATAGTTTGTTTTTAACAAAGCTTTGTATTCTTTATTCAACACTATGCATCCAAGCCATCCATGTAAAACAGAATAGAGAATACAATACCACCATCAACAATAACAAATACAATGTCAAACCCCTGATCAACAATCCCCTCCTCCCACCAACCCACAGACAGCTCCCAACATTTTAAATACAAACATCAAAGAAAAGGAATCAGGAATCCACCCATAGTCATCAACAACATACACTGTCAACTCCCCCACCCCAGCCCAGCCCGCTTAATGTTCGTTGTAATCCAATTCTTGAAAGTACATAATGAACAAAGCCCATGAATTGTAGAACCCTTCCAACCTTCCCATCAACTAAAACTTCACCTTCTTGAGTGTTGAAAACTCAGACAGATCCCCCCCGCCATGCCAGCACACAGGGTGAACAGGCTGACCTCCACCCCAACAGAATCCACCTTCAGGTGATCAGAGAAGCGAAGGCTACAACATCTGCCTCCGCACCCGCTTCCAACCCCGGCCGATCCAATAGCCCGAATATGGCCTCCAGAGGACCCTGCTCAAGCCTCACATGTACCATCTTCAAATTTACCCTGAAAACCTCCCTCCAACAGCCTTCCAGCTTTGGTCAGGACCAATGCTCACAAACATCCTCTACCCCCTCAAAGAGTCGACTCATCCTCGTCTTTGTGAGGTGCGCCCTACACACCACCTTCAGTTGTATCAGCCCCAACCTCGTGAACGAAGTTGAGGCATTCACCCTCTGGAGCACCTCATACCACAACCCCTCCTCCATGCTCTCTCCCAACTCCTCCTCCCACTGTTTTAATCCCCTCCAGGGGTGCCTTCTCTTCTCCCAGAATCACCCACAAATCACCAACACCACCCCCTTCTCCATTGCCCTGTTATCAGCACTTCCTCCAACAATGTGGAGGCTGGCGCCACCGGGAAGCTCCGCATCTCCTTCTCAGCAAAATCTCGGACCTGCATATACCTAAACATTTCCCCGTGTCCCAACCCATATTTCACCTCCAGCTCCTTCAGACCCGCAAACCGGCACCCCAAAAACAAATCCTTTAGTGCCCTTCTCCTCCCATCACCGAAAACTCCCATCCCACTTCCCTGGCTCAAATCTGTGATTCCCCCAAATTGGCATTTCCCAGCCTAAAGTGCTGGCACAACAGCCTCCAGATTTTCAATGTCGCTACTACTACCGGACTCGCCGAGTATTTCCCTGGGACCATCGGGAGCGGCGCTGTTCCCAACGCCCTCAGCCCCAACCCCTGCACAGATTTTCCTCCATCCTGACCCACTGGGAGACCCCCCACCCTCTAATCCAGCTCCTCACCCTCTCCAATGGCGCCATCCAGTAATAATACCGTAAATTCGGAAGACCCAACCCTCTCAACTGCCGTCCTCTCTGTTAGAACACCTTCCTAATCCTAGCCGCCTTCCACCCCATATAAACGTGGTAATCAATCTCCTTGAAAGATGCCTTTGGCAGGAAGATCAGCCAGCAATGAAAAATAAACAAAAATCGCAAAAAAACAGGTTCATTCTAATTGCCTGTACCCGACCTGCCAGCGACAAAGGGAGACCATCCCACCTCATCAGATCTGCTTTCATCCTCCCCACCAAACTAGTAATATTGTACCTACGGAGCCCCCTCCCCAATCCCATGCCACCTACACCCCCAGATATCTAAAGTAAGTCCCCACTCCACGACCCTGCCCCCACCCCTGGAAGAGGCACCACAAATTTTTTCTAAAAATTAAGTTTATATCCCGAAAAAGACCCAAATACTCGAAGCAATACCGGACCCACACGGTTCCGATACATAGAACAGCAATTTGTCTGCATACAAAGATACCCTATGCTCTACCTCCCCCAAGCCCCCCCACCCCACCCCCACTATCCCTTTCCACACCTCCGAACTCCTCAACGTGATGGCCAAAAGCTCAATTGCAAGCGTGAACAACATGCGGGACAGAGGGCATCCTTGCCTGGTCCCACGATGCAGAGACAAATATCCTGAAATCACGTAATTCGTGTGGACACTCGCCCTCGGCTCCCTATACAGCAGCCTTACCCAATCTACAAATCGTGGCCCAATCCCAAACTGCTCCAGAACTGCCATCAAATACCTCCACTCTACTCGGTCAAACACCTTTGCGGCGTCCAATGCCACAGCCACTTCTGCCTCCCTCCCCTCAATAGGCACCATAACCAAGTTCAATACCGCCCTAATGTTCGAAAAGACCTGCCCCCCATTTCATAAACCATTTCGCCTATCACCTTCGGGAGGCACTCCTCCAACCTACCCGCCACTACTTTCACCAACACCTTTGCGTCCACATTCAAAGTGATATGGGCCGTTACGATCCACATTCTGTCGGATCCTTATCCTTCTTGAGCAACAGGGAGATCGATGCCAGCCCCAATGTCTGTGGCAACACCCCCTTTCCCATTGCCTCCTCAAACATCCCCACCATTAGTGGTGCCAACTTATCTTTAAATTTCTTGTAATACCACACCGGAAACCCATCCAGCCCTGCTTCCTTCCCTGACTGCATCCTCCCAATCGCATCTTTTACCTCTTACTCCGCTATCGCCCCGGCCAATATGTCCCTATCCCCCTCCCCAACCTCGGGTATTCTAAAACATCCAGGAATTCCTGCATCTCCCGACCCCCTCCCCCAGTGGCTCCGACCGACACAATCGCTCGGAAAACCCCTCAAACACCCTATTAATCGGATCCGGAGCTAACACGAACTTCCCTGCCCTATCCCACACCTGAACAATTTCTCTCGCCGCTGGCTCCATCCAAAGCTGGCCTGCCAACATGCTCCCTGCCTTCTCTCCATATTCATAAACCGCTCCCCTTGCCCTCCTCAATTGGCGCACCACCTTCCTCGTAGACAGCCGGTCAAAGCTTGCATGTAGCTCCTTCCTCTTTTCCAACTTCGCTGGATCCCGGTCGTCTGCATAACTCCTGTCTACCTCCAGAATCTCATCTTCTTACCCTCTGTTGCTCCACCCTCTCCTCCTTATTCACCTTTGCCTTAAACAAGATCACCTCTCCCCACACCACTGCCTTTCGAGCTTCCCAAACCACCGCCTGCGAAACTTCCCCCATACAATTGAATCCCACATTTTCCTCGATTACTTTCCCAATCTCTTCACAGAACCCACGGTCCTCCAATGGCATTTTTTAGATTGCAGAGAGAGAGAATATTCACATTTGCTTGGTTTGAATGTAGCTCTCCAACTCTGAAAACGAAACCAAAAACAAAGTCACAAAGCAGCTTTATAGCTTAAACCAAAAGTAAAAAGACAGAAAAACAGTCCAGCTCCACCCACACACTGACATCACTGCAGCTATTTGATAAAACCCCATTTCTTAAAGGTACAGCCACATGACACTCCATAACTCTATAACAGTGTGAAGTAAATAAAGAACAATGTAGGTCAAACAATAGCACATTTACACACTCTTCCCAGCACCCCATTCACAGTCCACAACCCCTCTCCAGTTCCAGTCTTCACTTCTGTCCCAGGCCTTCTTCCTTCAGAAACCCCTCTGCCACCTTGAAGTAGAAATCTCTGGCGTTGTAGGTGACCCTCAGCTTTGCTGGGTACACCACACCAAATCGTACCCCACTGTTGTATAATGCCGTCTTAATTTGGCCGAAAACCACTCGCCTCTTTGCCAGCTCCACCGTAAAGTCCTGGTATATGCAAACTCCAGCACCAGCTCACTGCACCTCCCGCTTCTGCTTCGCCCAGTTCAAAACCTTCTCCTTCATGTGCCTTGACAATCACATACCTATCCCCTTCGTCCTTCACACAGTTCTATAATTTGAAAGGAACATTTTTATTAACTAATACTGTTATGCCCAGACTACTGGTCGCGAACTAGGCGAGAAAAACTTGCCCCACCCGCTCCTGTCTCAACCTTAAGTGTCCCTTGTCATCTAAATGGGTTTCCTGCAATGAAGCCGTCTGTGGTGATATGTGCATAGGCATGCCCATGTATAACTGTACATAGTTTACCAATGTATATATTTGAATATAACAACACCAGTGTACATAGTCACTGACCAATACATGTAGGGACAGTTATGACCTCCCGCCAGCAGGTGGAATGCAGACACCATACAGACATATATTACCATGGGATGGAAGAGACGCAGCCACTTGGTAGTAGGATGGACAAGGGGACAGTCATCTTCCACCTTTGTTTCACAGTAACATAGCCATAATTGTTTGTACATTGAAATGCATGGTTACCACCCAGTGTGTCAAGAATAAATACTTACACCATCATATCTTTGTGTTCTATGCGTACCTTCATGATCAGGGGAGCCATAAAACACAACAATGTCAGCTTTCTCTTTTTTAAGGAATAACAAAATCTTTTTTCTCCAAATAGGATGATTTATTCCCTGTACATTCCAGGAGCAAATTTTTAATGTAGCTTCCGCCATTGCTCAATTAGCCAGAGAAGATACAGGACAAGAATTTCATGCCACGTTTGGACATGCACCAAATCATATCTCCACCATTTCCAGTTGTGCCAGCGAGCAATTATCAAGCAGCATAGATACAATACGTCTTTTTCTCGGATAAGAGATCTGCCTGTACCACTGTTCTTAAATCCCAAAATTTAAAAGTACAAAAAATTTGTGATGATTCTAATTCGAAAGGGATATTCCTCAACATATGTGAGGACATGTAGTGCTATCCCTACAACCATTCCTTTGTTACATCCAGGAGACCTACGCCTCAGAAAAGAGAAGATAAGCCAGAATGAGAATGGGCCAAATGCCCCTCCTGCATTTTGACCCCACCCATGAAGACTTAAACCACTCAATCACCTCCCGGCAGTGGCACTACTTGTATTCATCATGATTCAAGCATAGAATACAATCATAAAGCATGGATAAGAAGAAAAGACATATCCATCACGCAGCTCCATTATTATACCACCTACACAGCACACCCCTGAGCTCCAAGGAGCATGCTGAAGGGTAATTTCCATTCAAAATAAATGGAAGTCCCCAAGATTCGCAAGGATAAAACATTCAATATAGTGCTCGACTGGCAACATATCCCTACTAGCATGATTAACTGGCAACATACGATCAGACAAGAAGTATTATAACAGGGATTACGATCAGACAAGAAGCATTATAACAGGGATAGAATCCCAATTTTATAATGAGCTGCAGAAGATATTGCTTTTCATACAGTTCACATAAGCCAAAGTCATGACCAGATTGTCAAATGTCTTTATGGAGTTGTTGGATACCACCCCCAGTGTCCCAATATAAAATGGGGAAAAATTCATCCCAAAGTTTTGAATTGTTTTCTCACTTCATTGAAGTCTCTACTCTTCTGCAATGTCGCCGCTGAGAGATTTGGGAAGAGAGAGACCAGGAAGAGTGTGTAAATGTGCTATTGTTTGACCTACATTGTTCTTAGCCAGGTTCCACCATGCCTCGTCACTTCCAACACTGGCGATCTCTGAAGTTATGAAAATTGATAATTACAGGCCAGAGACGTTGATTGTCTCTCCTAGACACAATACAGTGTGTCCTTTCTAACTTAATAAGCCCAGGTTTTGTATTCAGTTGACGAAAATGTGGCCACCAGCTCTCAAAGAATTTCAGAGTCTCCAGTTCTTCTGGCAAACCAACAACCCGAACATTTTTATTCTGGCCTCAGTTGTCCAGATCTTCCAGGATTTCCAAAATACCACAAACCTAGTTTTCCAAGGATTGCAAGTGAGCCTCAACTGAGGAAGTTGTAATTTTGACAGTCAGGATTCTCTCCTCCATTTCATCGAACCTCCTACTAGTATTTTGCAGCTCAGTCTCATGAGCACTGATATTTTGCGCCAATAAGCCAAGTCTATTGTTAATTACTTGAATGATGTTCACAGTCACCATCTGCAATGCATTCAAAAGTGCAGGTTCAAGCGCCAGCTCGAGCATCAGGTCGCCATATTGAGAAGTCAGCTCCACCCCAGTTGCATCTGACTGTTCCCTTTTATCTGCAATGTTTTTAGGATTCCACATCATATTTTCAATACCACTTAGCCAGAAACGTTTTAGGGACATACTATGGAGTATTCACTGCAGGACCCATAGCATGCAACAGGTAAACATGATAATTGAGGGGATTAAAGGATGAGTTGTGCCAGAGCCAATGGAAACAGTGCTATTCCTGCACCTCCATCACGTGACCCCCTCCCATTTGTTGCCAACTGCAGTCAGCCTGATATTCCAGTGATTCTTTAACATCAGCAGCCTGATTTGTTGATTCTTTGGGCACATCTTTAGTTGAAACAGTAATTTTTTTCAGCAGGAGTATAGATCGTCACCATTTCCTTTGGTCAATTGATATCCATTGATATACATTTGCAATTTAAACGGTTTTACTGGACTTGTTGGGAGATAGCAGTATGACATCCAGTGAGATAAGTTCCTAATATAAAATTGACACAAGAGGCAACTTCTCTACATTTCTGTGGTAAACCATTGTTAGTGTACTATATGTACTGTGGTAAACTGTTACTGTTCTACATGTATTATGCCTGATGGCTCCACCTGTGGCTTCTCCCCTCGGGAATTGGTTTAAAGGTGGCTGACCTCCGGCTCTGCCCCAGTCAGGGATCAGTGGCCAAGAGGCTTCCTGTTTAGCTTATTAAAGCCACAGTTTTGTTCACTACTCGTCTTGTGTTAATTGATAGCACATCAATTTCCCACAGCTACAATACCAGAAATAAAGCCACATATTAAAGTTATACAACAGAGCAATTAAAAAACCTCAATTACTCCCCTTAAATCAATAATTTTTAATTTGTTTGCCTACTTTACCGGACAAAAATGTGTAGACTTCACACATGAATACAAAATCCTTATAATCTTCTTTGCTCTTGATCTTTTCTGATAGTAAATCGATTCAAAGCTACTGGTTTGTCGCAAGCACTATTGATCAATACAACATTTTCTTTAGTTAAGTATGCACACCTAAAAATACTACTATTTTGGCATTTAATTTCCAACAATCTGGCTTCAGATGTTCTTTCTTAAGACAAATGTGACATATTGGTCCCCTTGAATCACACCAATTCCCCATACTGTACTTTTTAAAGACGCTTAGTATGTCTCTTTCATTTTTTTCCATCTTTAACACTAACCAATATTCTGTTTGTTATCAGATCACTCATCTCTCCAGTTTTTGTGCAAGTTTGCAAATAATAGTCTGCTTTGACTCGTGTTTGAGACAATTCGTAGTTATTAACTGCGCTAACCTAGAAACGTTATGGTCTTCTCAGTGGTACCTTAT
Organism: Scyliorhinus canicula; assembly: GCF_902713615.1. NCBI lineage: Eukaryota > Metazoa > Chordata > Chondrichthyes > Carcharhiniformes > Scyliorhinidae > Scyliorhinus > Scyliorhinus canicula. Next base: position 49,552,192 of record NC_052159.1, on the reverse strand, counting down.
TTTCAAAGAGACACTATTTTAAAATTTGTCCATTAACATTACTTCTCTACAATTTTTAAAATCTGGCTTAATCTTCTTGGCCCAATACCACCCATCAAATATAAAATCATTTTTTCCAGGTAAAGTCTGATTCTGTTTCTTCATTAAGTTCCTAAATATTTGACTGTAAACTGGCACTAACTGATATGCATAGAGAACCGCATTCTGCACAAAAACATAATCACTAGACCAGGGTTTCCCAATCTGGGGTTGCAAGCTTTACAGAAGCAAATACCTGCCATGGAACTCCATCTGGATGTTAAATGCTGCAAGGCAACCTTCAATAATGGCTTATTTGAAATGGTGGGCGAGGCTGAATTGGCTGATGCCGGAGGCCCAATTCCTGCTCCAAAAGTAAAAATCTGTGAATATTAAAAACCTCCACCTTCCTACTCTCATAGGTCACTACACCGCCTCATCCCGCCCTGCTGTCACAGCTCCCAGTGAAGGGTGGCAGCAATTTCAAGGCCTCAAAATGAGGTCATGGTGGGAACAAGATTGGAAAGCACTGAAGTGGGCTAAATATCTAAAAATGCCGAGTATGCTTCTCATGCTTTCCTGATGAGGTGGAGATGCCGGCGTTGGACTGGGGCGAGCACAGTAAGAAGTTTTACAACACCAGGTTAAAGTCCAACATGTTTGTTTCCTCAGTGAAGGAGCAGTGCTCCGAAAGCTAGTGTTTGAAACAAACATGTTGGACTTTAACCTGGTGTTGTAAGACTTCTTACTGTGCTTTCCCGATGAGCACATTTCACAGTAACACTGTCCATCATTCAGCCATTATAACCTTGTAGTAATTTTCTCAAATCACACAAAATACGTTTCAACTCCTTCCTCACTGAATTAAGGTACTGTGGGAATATTCCTTGCCAAATCAAAACCAAGAGATAAATCTGAATCATCATTATATTTCTCTTCTACTCCTTGTTCACATAATCTAAGCCTTACTCTATACCCATTCAAATGTCCTTGCTAATTTGTCTTGTTCCAGTTTCTGTTTCTGAAACACAAGGCTGTTTTACTCTTTGAAACTTCTTTCTTCTTTTTCTTCTGTTTAGAATTCTAATTCAAGTTTTCACATTTCTCTTTTTCTCCTCAAATTCAAATTTCTTCATTGGTAACTGAAAATGAAATGAAAATCGTTTACTGTCACGAGTAGGCTTCAATGAAGTTACTGTGAAAAGCCCCTAGTCGCCACATTCCGCCGCCTATCCGGGGAGGCTGGTACGGGAATCGAACCGTGCTGCTGGCCTGCTTTAAAAGCCGGCAATTTAGCCCAGTGAGCTAAACCAGCCCCTGAATCAACTGAATCAACCTGGGTGCTATCTGGATTACTTTTCTTTTCCTGAAGGTTCAGGTGTCGAGCCAATATCTCAACCATTTGTGCCATTTTTTAAAAAGAATCTTTATTGTCACAGGAAGGCTTACATTAACACTGCAATGAAGTTACTGTGAAAATCCCCTAGTCACCACATCCCGGCACCTGTTCGGGTACACAGAAGGAGAATTCAGAATGTCCAATTCACCTAACAGCACGTCTTTCGGGTCTTGTGGGAGGAAACTGGAGCACCCGGAGGTAACCCACGCAGACACAGGGAGAACGTGCAGACTCCACACAAACAGTGACCCAAGCCAGGAATCAAACCTGGGACCCTGGCGCTGTGAAGTAACAGTGCTAACCACTGTGCTACCGCCCAGCTCCTACTTTTAAATCTGTTTCTAATCTTCATGCTACAGTCTTCAAATTACCCTTTGTTAACTGCCACAAGGCATTAACAGATAGGTCTTCTCTTACAAGCTATAGCCGTGTTAACGTTCAAATGGAAACAAAAGGTATTTTGAAATCTTATAAGTTTAAACTCTGGCTAATTTCAATGTACTCATTTCCAGCCTCTGGATTCCTCTTCCAGAAGAACCCCAGATCCAGAGACCTATAAATTTGAATTGCAGAACAAATGTTCAAGCTTCAAGGTGTTTCTGTAACAAACCAACTAAAAGCAACATCAACTAAACATTACCTGTAAGGAAATAAATCATCTAAACTGAAGAAAAATTAACCCTTATTCATACTTTAACATGACTGATAACCCTCATGTCATATTCTAACATGCTTTCCACAGAATTTCATACTTTATTGGAAACATTGCACAGCCTCTCCAGCTTCCAACGGATTCATGTGTCCCTGATTCACTGAGAATGATCTTCAAAGGGCATGTTGGAACCAACAATTCTACGGACACGTGCTTGTAGGATTAGAATAGCGGTTTTAATATACTCACAACAGAGCCAGCCTGTTAGCCATTGAACTTTCGGTGAACTGGCCGGCTGACCATGTGGCACTGATCTTTATACAGCAGCTCCAGGGGGAGGAGTCCTGGGTGGAGCCAAGGGAGAAGCCCAGTACAATTCTCGAGCATTCCCAGAGCTACTCTCCCTGGTGGTCAGGTAGTGCAACTGCACTTACAATATAGACACATGTATATACAGATTATAATCCGGTGTGAATCACATTCACCACAGGGCACTTCCCTCAGTTTTCAGAGAATTTCCAAACTGACAAGAAGCTGAGAGATCCACTTTAGCAATTTTACTTCCTGGCTTCGCCAGGGTAAACATTTAGATTGCCATGAGACCGGAGGCTGTTCTCCTCCCACATGCTATCTTGTAGCTCACAGAGAACTGCAACTTTTTACCCACTGCTGACCAGACCAGCTGCAGACTTTTTGCCTCTTTGTGACCCCTCTCTTAGTGCAAGTAAAGCAGGCAAACAAATTAATTCGTCTCAACCTGGGCCCTGGTCTCCATGATAACCAAAGTACCGAGGCTTGTTGTTGGGCAGAATTCGAAGCAGATCATATGACCCTCTTTACTTTTTCATTGTACCTTCAATTAAAGAGGCAGTCCCAAAATATAATCATCTTGTAAAACCATGAGTTCATTACATGAACAGCATCTATATTTGAATAAAGAATATGTAAACCAGTTTTGTTAACTTGAAATGTGTTTTCTGTCCTTGGTACCAGAACACACTCCAATTTTAAATTTTGCAAACTCGGCCCCAGCTGAGGGACTTTTCAATTTGACTGCCTTTGATCAACAGAAATGTCTCTCCCTTTTTTTTCCAATTAAGAGGGAATTTAGCGTGGCCAATCCACCCACCCCGAGCATTTTTGGGTTGTGTGGTGAAACCCAGGCAGACACAATGAGAATGTGAAAACTCCATAGAGACATTGACCCAGGGCCTGGATCGAAACTGGGTCTTCCTCGCCGTCGTAATGCAACAGTGCTATAATCCTTTTATGGTTAACCTCAGTAATCTCTCAACTGGGAATTTCCAGTTCCACACACCCAGAGACTGGAAATTCCTGCCCGAGGTCAACTGGCCTTTCAATGGACTGTAAAACTTTTCATCCTGCCCGTGATGATGCCTGCAGTGGGCGGGACATGAAAAATTACCTCATGGAGTGCAACAGATTCATTTCAGCTCCCTGAACGGCAACAACTTTTCTCAATCATTGGAACATTAACTTTTTCCCTTGACAGATCACCAGCCAAAAAGAGACGTTTCTTAGTGAATTGCCCATCTCCAGACATGGGGAAGAAAAGATTCCGTGATAAACCACATGAAGTTAAGAGAGGGTGGATATTAGAACATATAGAACATACAGTGCAGAAGGAGGCTATTTGGCCCATCAAGTGTGCAACTCGACCCACTTAAGCCCTTACTTCCACCCTATCCCTGTAACCCAGTAACCCCTCCTAACCTTTCTGATCACTAAGGGAAATTTATCATGGCCAATCTACCTAACCTGCACGTCTTTGGACTGTGGGAGGAAACTGGAGTACCTGGAGGAAACCACCCGCTGGGTTCCATGCATCCGATTGTCTAAAACTACATTTATTTCTGTATACCCGCCGCACTCCAAACCCTCGTCCCCTCAATACTGGTGGAAAGTATTCCATTACGGGGAGAACGTTCAGACTCCGACAGACAGTGACCCAGCGGGGACCCTGGCACTGTGAAGCCACAGTGCTAGCCACTTGTGCGACCATGCTGCCCCAAAAATGCCAGAAGCAAAGTCAATTAAATTTTCCAATTCAAGGCAAGAGCAAGGTACGGCATAAATACACCTATCAATGTACCAGAAAAAGAGGTTGGGGGGGGAGCTCAAGTAGGATTGGAACAAAGTATGTTCAGATGGAGAAAAAAATGGACTGGAGGAAGAAAAAAATGGAGCTATGATTTTTAAAATAAATTTATGGGATGTGGACATCGCTGGCTAAGCCGGCATTTATTGCCCATGCCTGTCGAGAAGGTGGTGAAGCTGCCTTCTTGAAACACTGCAGTCCCTGGGATGCAAGTACACCCACAGTGCTGTTAGGGATGGAGTTCCAGGATTTTGATCCAGCGGCAGTGAAGGAACAGCGATGTATTTCCAAGTCAGGATCGTGAGTGACGGAGTGGAACTTCCAGGTGGTGGTATTCCCAGGTATCTGCTGCTCTTCGATATGGTAGTGGTCGTGAGTTTGGAAAGTACTGCCCGAGGAGCCTTGGTGAGTTTTTGCAATGCATCTTGCAGATGGTAAACACGGCTGCCAATATTCATCGGTGGTGGAAGGATTGAATGTTTTGTGTAAAGCTTCCTGACTTTTGTGGGAGTTGCACTTATCTAGACTGGTGGAAAGTATTCCATTACACTCCTGACTTGTGCCTTGTAGATGGTGGACATACTTTGGGAGTCAGGAGGTGAGATACTCACTGCAGGACTTCTGGCTTTTGACCTTCTCTGGTAGCGACAGTATTTATATGGCTTGTCCAGTTCAGTTTCTGGTCAATGATAACCCCCAGGATGTGGAAATTGGGGGCTTCAGCAATGGTAATGCCATTGAATGTCAAGGAGCGATAGTTAGATCCTCTCTTGTTGGAGATGGTCATTGCCTGGTACTTTTGTGGCATGAATATTATTTGCCATTCTCAGCCGAAGCCTGAATATTTTCCTGGTCTTGTTGCACTTGGGCATGGTCTGCTTCAGTATCTAAGGAGTCGCGAATGATCCTGAACATTGTACAGGCATCAGCAAACAACCCCTTTCCGACTTTATAACAGAAAGGTCACTGATGAAGCAGCTGAAGATGGCGGGGCCTAGGACACTGCCCTGACGAACTCCTGCAGTGATGTCCTGGAGCTGGGAAGGAATCAATTAAATGGGGCAGGACCATGTTGAAACAATGGATTCACCAGAGCAGGCCTGTTTGCAAATTCTGTGAAGGTGCTCGAAGCAGGCTTGACAGTTTTTGGAATTCTATAGGTTGGAGGCCTTGAAAGGAAAATCTCCAGTGAAGAGGTCAGTAACGGTTCTTGGAACAATGTTTGGTGGTGGGGTCATTGGACAGGGAAAGTGTCAGAGTTGGCATTCAGCCTTTACTAGGTAGAGGGTGGTACACCAAACAACAATACCACCACCCCATTCAGTTGTTTCGATGACAAAGTGAGGGATGGACCTGAGAGCAGAAAATGTAGCAGTTGCAGAGAGAGAGCGAGAGAGATAGTTAAAGTGAGTGAATCAGAGAAATTTGAGACAGCCGATGTCATACCAATGAGGCCCGAGGAGCAGAGGGAGAGGTAATTGCCGCCAGTCCCTGAGGAACCATATGCATCTCTCTCTTTTATAGAGAGACAAGTAGTTATCTAGCTCGAGGCATATCACTCTGTATCAAGCATGGGGCAAGGCAAGGAGGAAGGCCTTCCATGAACGAACACAGCTGGATTGAACCCCGCCATTGGCATCATTTTGTACTACTCGAGGTATCTAGCCAACTAAGCCAACGCACCCCAATGGGAGGGATCCAAATGAAGGGAGAATATTGTAGATGGGTAAAAGTGTCTGGTTTGTAAGGGAAATATTCTTAGCTAAAGAACAGCTGGAGGCAAAGGTAACAGAAGAAAAACAAAGTTGTGCGCTGAGTTTGAAATTCATTGAGGTAGGAGAGTTTAAGCAGGTGAAACTGAGGTCTTTAGGAAGGACTGATCATTCAGGGTCAGGGAGGGGGAGGTCAGGATGTATCACAAATACAAGGAAAGAGGTGAGTCTGGAAGGGATCCTGATCAAATATCACAAACCTGGAAAGTTAACACCGCCACTGCCCTCCAGAGATGCTGACATACCTGTTGTGTTTGCAGCATTTTCTGTTTTAATTTCAGAGTTCCAGCAATAGCTTTCATTATAGGTTTTCCCACTGTTAATAAAGTTCCATTTATAATAGTATTCGTGTTTTCGAAGAGGCCTCCTTGCCGGCTTATAGTGCTGAACCAAAGAATTGGGAATCAGAGTAGAGGGGCTAATTGTACTTTTCCGATACAGTTTCACAGGAACAGGTACTTGCAAGAAGCCGGGGTCCAGGTCAGCACGGTGGCGCAGTAGTTAGCACTGCTGTCTCTCGGCACCGTGGTCCCAGATTAGATCCCAGCTCTGGGTCACTGTCCATGTGGAGCTTGCATATTCTCCCCGTGTTTGCATGAGTTTCGCTCCCACAACCCAAAGATGTGCAGGGTAGGTGGATTGGCCACGCTAAATCTCCCATTATTGGATAAAATGAAATGGGTACTTTAAATTAAAAAAAAAGCAGGGGTCCACACAATAATTCAGATTTATTTCAGGGGCTTTAGGTACATGGGACTAGGTGATACCCAACTGAGCCAGCTTTATACCGGAAGTGTTCAAGTCGCTCTGCCCCACTTCGCGAGGAAACGCGTATTCTCCCAAGGATTCTGGAAATACAAGATCCCTGATGCCCACAAGTCTCCGAGGTTACGACATCCACCCCCACCCCATGAAATTCTGAAGGACCCTCCACTGGCCCGTTGACAAGAAGAAGGAGAAGCAGGAGGAGGGGCAACGGACTCTCCTCGGCCCTGACGGAACATCACGTGCCCGAGGTACTGGGATTGACAGCCAATACCCTGCTGGGGAACAATGATTTTTACAGCAGGACAGTGGCAGGAGGCAGTTGGACTGCGGATTCCACCTCAGAGGCCACGGAAGGCCGAGTATTCATTTCGGAGTCTGAAGAGGCCATATCCTGCGGACACATATAGAGGTCTTCACGTGCGCCACAGTGAGCCTGTCGGATTGCAGAACCGGATCCACCTCGATGGGGTGCACTTCAGGAACTGACAGAGGGGACATTTTTGCAACCCAACGTGGTCCAAATGGTACAGTAGTTGCTGACTGCCAACCTGAACCCTGCAGGAGAGCACACCAGTCTTATGGATAACAGTCCCCGAGAGCCAGCAGGCACCAAGGGTGAAATTCCGGACAAACACCTCGTCTCCCGGAGAAAAATGTCAGGGTGGATGATGTGGACCACGGCAACAATATCTTGGAACTCAGTGTGGTGAATGTGTAACCACTATAATTCACACTGTACATTACTGTGTCCCTGTGGGCTCCATCTGTGAACAGTTAAGCGGCTCTGCCCTCAGGGGGAGATGAGGAGCATGTACAGGGCTCCGCCCTCAGCTCCGCCCCCTTCAGGAAGTATAAGTGCTGCGGTCCTGCGAGTCCGCCCTCAGTTTAGTACAGTCACAGGCAGGCTCAGTCGTAAGCCGATTAAAGCCATAGTTTACTCCAACTCGTGTCTCAGAGTGAAATGATGGTCGCATCAATTTAATCGACATAAATAACTACTATGGAATCAGCCCTCAAACCTGACCGACTGGAACTCAATCCACAGGCCACAGAGGCAAAGGAAATTTTTTTGCATTGGCTTCGGTGCTTCAAGGCCTACCTGGCTGCGTCGACGACCTCCTCTGTTACAGATGAACAGAAACTAAGTCTTCTCCTCGCACGGGTGAGCCATCGTATTTCTACTCAACTTAATGAAGCTGACTCTTACACTGAGGCCCTCGCGGTACTCGACCGCCTGTACGTGCGGCCCGTGAACGAAGTCTACGCGCGACACATCTTCACAACTCGTCACCAGCGCCCTGGGGAGTCGCTAGATAACTATCTAAGCGACCTCAAAGCCCTAGCACGTGACTGTAACTACTAGGCCGTGACAGCCACTCAGCACAAGGAACTCGCCGTCCGAGATGTGTACGTTGAGGGGGTCCAATCAAATTATGTGCGGCAGCGTCTCCTTGAGAAAGGGGTCCAGGACCTGGAGGACACAGTAAAACTGGCAACCTCGCTGGAGGTCACTTTCCAAAGCCTAACTGCGTTCCTGGCTGATCACATTACCCCATCGTGGGCCCCCGACCAAAGGCTGCCCTAGGCCTGCGCCGCGCGGCCACCCGCCCACCACGGAGGACTATCGTGCTATTTTTGCAGTCAGCCCAACACCCCCAGCAGCAATGCCCGGCCAGTAACGCAAGCTGCAGCAGCTGCGGGCGTAAAGGGCACTTCGCTAAGGTCTGCCTGGCCAAGTCAAAAAACTCAAACTCTAACTCGAACACTCGCTTCTCCACTCTCAGGCCCGCAGACTCCGCAATGTTACAGCGTGTCTGCTGACTCCGCCTCCGCACAACATGTGCGACTCACGGGGGCCACCATCTTGGCCATCCACCCCCACGCGGCCGGCCATGTGCGATCCATGGGAGCCGCCATCTTGGGCGCCATTTTCCTCGCCGCTCGCCCCGTGTGATCCATGGGGTGGCCATCTTGGACGGCATCTTCTCGCCGCCCACCACGTGCGATCAACGGGGGCCGCCATCTTGGCCATCAGCCGCTACGCCACTCGACGATTATGACCTTCGCGGGCAGCCATCGCGGGGCCGCCCCAACACCACCGACTATCCTCAACTCAGTGCAGACACCTTGGACCAGTCGCAGCCCAAGCACCTCAAGAGCTCCATGATGTCCGTCCGGATCAACGGATACGAGACACCGTGCCTGTTCGACTCCGGGAGCACTGAGAGCTTCGTTCACCCGGATCTGGTAAGGCGCTGCTCGCTCCCAATATTCCCGACACAGCAAACAATCTCCCTCGCCTCGGGGTCGCACTCAGTTCAAATACAAGGGCGCACTACTGCGACTCTGACAATACAGGGCGCCGATTACTCTAATTTCCAATTGCATGTGCTCCCAGACCTCAGCGCCCCTCTCCTCCTAGGACTGGATTTCCAGTGCAACCTCAGGAGCCTAACACTCAGCTTTGGCGGACCCCTTCCCTCACTCACTATATGCAGTCTAGCAACTCTGAAAATTGACCCCCCTCCACTCTTCGCTAATCTCACCGCCAACTGCAAACCAGTGGCCACTCACAGCAGGAGGTATAGCCTGCAGGACAGGGTGTTTATCAGATCCGAAGTCCGGCATCTTTTGCGTGAAGGAGTCATAGAGGCCAGTAATAGCCCCTGGAGAGCTCAGGTGGTGGTCGTCAAAACCGGGGAAAAGCTCCGGATGGTGGTTGATTATAGCCAAACATTAACTGGTTCACGCACCTTGATGCGTACCCCCTCCCCTGGATTGCAGACATGGTAAATCAGATTGCACAGTACCACATATTCTCCACAGTGGATCATAAGTCTGCATACCACCAACTCCCATTCCGCCTGGAGGACCGCCACTACACGGCGTTCGAGGCAGACGGCCACCTTTTCCATTTCCTCCGAGTTCCCTTTGGCATCACGAACGGGGTTTCGGTGTTCCAACAAGCAATGGACCGAATGGTGGACCAAAACGGGCTGCGGGCCACTTTTCCGTACTTGGATAACGTCACCATCTGCGGCCATGACCAGCAGACGCCAACCTTCACCGATTTCTCCAGAACGCCCAAAAACTCAATCTCACCTAAAATAAGGAGAAATGCATTTTCCGCACTACCAGGCTAGACATCCTCGGCTACGTCGTGGAAAACGGGGTCCTAGGACCCGACCCTGACCGCATGCTTACAACTCCCTCTCCCTCACTGTCCCAAGGCCCTCAAGAGGTGCCTCGGATTTTTCTCATACTACGCCCAGTGGGTCCCCCAGTATGCAGACAAAGCCCGCCCGCTATTTAAGGCCACCCTCTTCCCACAGTCAGCCGAGGCTCGCCAGGCCTTCAACTGCATTAAGGCGGACATCGCCAAAGCCGCCATGCGTGCGGTAGACGAGTCCATCCCATTCCAGGTGGAGAGCGACGCATCAGATGTCGCTCTCGCTGGCACCTTTAACCAGGCAGGCAGGCCGGTAGCGTTCTTTTCCCGGACCCTCTCCGCTTCGGAACTTCGACACTCCTCAGTCGAAAAGGAAGCTAAAGCCATTGTGGAAGCCGTGCGGCACTGGAGACACTACCTCGCGGATAGGAGGTTTACCCTCATCACCGACCAAAGATCAGTTGCCTTTATGTTTGACAACTCGCAGCGGGGCAAAATCAAGAATGACAAAATCTTGCGGTGGAGGATTGAACTGTCCACCTATAATTACGATATAGTATATCATCCTGGGAAGCTCAATGAGCCCCCATATGCCCTGTCCCGTGGCTCATGCGCCAGCCGCAAGACGACCGACTACAGGCTATCCACAATGACCTCTGCCACCCGGCTCACCCATTACATCAAGGCCTGCAACCTGCCCTTCTCCACCGAGGAGGTTAAAGCCGTCACCAGGAATTGCCCGATCTGCGCGGAGTGTAAACCGCACTTCTTTAGACCAGACAAGGCCCACCTGGTAAAGGCATCCCAGCCCTTTGAACGCCCGAGTATTGATTTCAAAGAGCCCCTCCCTTCAAACAACCGTAACACCTACTTTCTCAACATCATAGACGAGTTCTCCCGTTTCCCTTTTGCCATCCCATGCCCCGATGTGACCACCTCCACGGTTATCAGAGACCTGCACAGCGACTTCACCCTGTTCGGTTTCCCCAACTATGTCCACAGTGACAGGGGTTCGTCCTTCATGAGCGACGAACAGCGTCAGTACCTGCTCAGCAAGGGCATCGCCTCGAACAGGACTACCAGTTATAACCCCAGGGGGAACGGGCAGGTGTAGAGGGAGAACGCGACAGTCTTGAAGACCGTCCTACTGACCCTACAGTCCAGGAATCTCCCGGGTGGGTGGGAGGACACAGTATATCTTGGCGGGGGGTAGCCACCCGCGCTAGCCAACTAAAGTCGGCTAGTGAATGGAGGTGAGGTGAGAGGAGGGCTGCGGACATTGGAGCCTGGTTAGAAAGTTTCGATGGGCCTACGAGGCAAGCGAGTGGGGGGGGGGAGATTGAAGCTGGGAGATGTTTTTTCGAGCGGAAATGTAGGGGGGTGTTTCGAGAAGGGGTGGGGAAAGGGGTTTGATGTTAATAATGGATAGGGGCGGGTCAGGCTCATGGGGCAGGGCACGGTGGTATGATGATGGTGGATAAGAAGGGTGGGGCGGGGGGGGGGGGTGAGAGACCCCCAGTTAGGATAGTCACGTGGAACGTGAGGCGGTTAGGAGATCCGGTCAAGGGAGTTTGCGCATCTTAAAAGTTTGAAAGCTGAAGTAGCAATGCTGCAGGAGACTCACTTGAGGGTGAAGAACCAGGTGAGATTTAAAAAGGGCTGGGTTAGTCAGGTGCTTCACTCTGAATTTGACAGAAGGGCTCCAGGGGTAGCAGTAATGGTCAGCAAAAGAGTACGCTTCCTGATGGAGAAGGTGGTGGCAGATCAGGGGGGTAAATATGTGATTGTGACAGGGGCACTGGAGAGGAGGTTAGTGGCGCTGTTAGGTGTACACGGTCCCTATTGGGACGATGTGGGATTCGCAAAGAAGATTTGTTTGGGGCCATCCCCGACTTGGACCCTCACGACCCTGAACTTGGTGCAGGAGTCAAGGTTGGACAGGTCACGGCTGTGGTGATTGTATATCAGTGTAGATGCAATACAACTGAGCAAGCACTAGAGGGAGCACGGGAGAGCTATAAATACAGAGGAACAGGAAGTGAGGACACACTTCACAGAAGGGGGAATTGGTAGCAGGACATAGGCAAGCAGCATCGCGGTAACTGTAAGTTAAGCACTGAAGACAGAACAAACTCACAATAAAGCATCTACTTCAACTTTGAGACTACGCGCTTTATTAAGACACAAGGATCAACACATGGTACCAGCAGTAGCTTCAAACGCTTACCACAAGATTACTTAAGGAAAAGCTGCAGACGCAGAAAGACCAAAATGGCAAGGAAAACTCCTACTGGACATTCGACTTGGGAAGACCTCGCTTATTCGATGAGGTGGGTTGGAACCCCACCTCAGCTGAACATAACCGGTAATCTAAGTAATGTCTGGAAAAGATTTAAACAAGTGTTTGATATATATATCATAGCTAATGATTTAGCAGCAGCCTCAGACAAAATGAAAATAGCACTGCTCATCACAGGACATGAAGCTAGAGAAGTATATGATGGCTTTCAATACTCGAAAGATGAAGACAGCAACAACTTAGAAATAATACTAAAAAAATTTGAAGAGTACTGTATGGAATTTGAACAGCACTGTATGCTCAGAGGCCAAACTGCACAGGGACTGAGTAATGCAAAACTCAAACAATCACTATCAGAACAGAAAGGGTTCAGTCTAGAAATCGCGAGTGAAAAGTCCAGATCGAAAGGAAAAAGTAACTTGAACTTCTCACATAGACAAAACGCTGAAATCCAGTTCAGATCAAAAGGAAAAAGTAACTTGAACTTTTCACAAAGACAAAACGCTGAAATCCAGTTCAGATCAAAAGGAAAAAGTAACTTGAACTTTTCACAAAGACAAAACGCTGAAATCCGCTGTAAAATGGCGTCGGAGCACACGTCACAGTCTCTGGGGAACAAAGAACGGAAATTTGCGTCTGCACATGCGCAGGTAACAGAAGCCGCGCATGCGCAGTTAAAATCAGCCGTTTTGCGTTCCGCGCATGCGCAGTGGACACAAAACCGCACAGTAAAGGAAGACCTTTTTTGCGCATGCGCAATCGAATCCTAAGCATGACGTCACGAGCGTCATGACATCTGAGGACCCGGACTACGCCCACTTAAAAGGTAAATGCCCGAAAATTAAAAACAAGATACTTAAAGCTGTAAAACCCAATTTTCTTACCTCAAAAGACAGAAAAACGCCTGCACTTACACCAGCAGTTGAAAATAACTCTCACAACACCCTGGAACAAGCAGTCTGCACCACCCAAAGTGAAGAGAACAAAAACAAATCCAAAACAAAAAAAGATGAAGAAAACGATACCAAATCCGAAACAAAAAAAGATGATTTGTTTTTCGAACAATACTACTCAGACATGGCGGTGTTATTCACATATGCTGATCACAGCATCAGCGACACGGTCGCAAAGCTCAACACGACCTACTCGTGGTAGATGAATCCAACACCATGGTGCCATGGCAGATCGTCGATACATTGGATGACAGCAATACCCAAGACGAAGACAACGCCACACAGAGAGCACAGAAAGACTCCACAGAGAGCGATGACAGGCTCCACAGTGAGAGTGATGAAAGACTCCACAAAGAGTGTGACACGAGCCTCCACAGACAACTCGTTGAAAGACTCCAAAATGGAAGCAAGCAAACACTCCCTGGCGAACACCATGCATGAACAAGACCATGAACGTCAACCCACCGTCTCTGAGCAACCACAAGCAGACTATGAAAGTCTACCAAGCTCACATAATCAAGAAGACAACAATGTAAATCTACCCACTGCATGCGAAAACAGTGACAAGGTGATCACACTCGACATACAGGAGGTGCAGGATCACAGCGAGACTGACAGTTCTCAGCTCGTCTGTACAGAAGCACAGAGTAGGGCCACCCAAGAGTCCAGAGAGACCACGTCAATAGAAACCATAAAGCTTTTGACTCCAGAAGAGGAGCACCAAGAGTCCAGAGAGACCACGTCAATAGAAACCATGAAGATTTTGACTCCAAAAGAGGAGCACCAAGAGTCCAGAGAGACCACGTCAATAGAAATTGTGAAGATTTTGATTCCAGAAGAGGAGCACCAAGACCAACAAGAAAATGAAATTGTTAAGAATTTGACTCCACAAGAGGAGCACCAAGGAAGCAAAGAAGAGGAATCAAATCCACCACAAATCACTGATGTCACCAGCATCAATGCAACATCAGATCATTCTCTAGACGAAACGTTCAATGTAACAGATACCACAAAGGACACTTGCACCAATAACTGTGACAATGACTCAAATTATCCACACGGAACACTCATTGAGCATAACAAGAAAAACAAAAACCACAAGAAGCACAGCAGAAACAAGAACAACAACAGCAAGAACAAAAGCAACATGAAGCGCGATAAGAACAAAAATCGCAAGAAGCACTACAGAAACAAGAACAACAGCAACAACAAAAACTACAAGCACAACAACAAAAACTACAAGAACAACAAAGACAACAAGAAGCATAAAAAAGACAACAACAAGCACGACAAGAACCAAGACAGAAACGACAAAAACAGCAACAAGAACGACAACGAAAACAACAATGGAAGAAACAACAACAATGAAACTACGACTTGTGCAAAATGGTACAACTCTGCACATGAAGGACAATGCCACAGCACACTGCAAAACAATGACAAGACTACAAACATGCCATGGGATGACAACAAATCTCACAAATGCACATCTGCTCCAGAACAAGCAAGCACACCAACTTTCAAGGCAGATGACACTCTAAATCGATACCACAAGCACAGAAGTCCATGTCAGTCAACATCAGTGGTTCGACCATTCAAACACCTCGGGATGACGTATTGGTTACTTAAAATAACAAGAACACCGACAACATTCACAACGGAGTTGCAATAGCAATATCACCAAGTCAACAACGAAAAAGAAAAAAACTCAATGAACAAATTCATCAAGTTTGGACTCATAAATGTTTTTATGAAGATTGGACTCATAAATATAAATTGACTTTGTAAAATATGCAATAGCACCATCACTTGTATAGATACACATATTGTAAGTAATCTAACTGTTTTGTACAATTTTCTTTAACAATGTACAGAAAATATGTAAAGAAAAAAGGGGGGATGTGGCGATTGTATATCAGTGTAGATGCAATACAACTGAGCAAGCTCTAGAGGGAGCACGGGAGAGCTATAAATACAGAGGAACAGGAAGTGAGGACACACGTCACAAAAGGGGGAATTGGTAGCAGGACATAGGCAAGCAGCATCGAGGTAACTGTAAGTTAAGCACTGAAGACAGAACAAACTCACAATAAAGCATCTACTTCAACTTTGAGACTACGAGCTTTATTAAGACACAAGGATCAACACAACGGCCATGTTCGCTGGTCCCATCAGGGGGGGTCGAAGGTTTTGGCTGGACTAATGGTGGAAATGGGAGGGATGAAATGAAAATCGCTTATTGTCACGAGTAGGCTTCAAATGAAGTTACTGTGAAAAGCCCCTAGTCGCCACATTCCGGCGCCTGTTCGGGGAGGCTGTTACGGGAATCGAACCGTGCTACTGGCCTGCTTGGTCTGCTTTCAAAGCCAGCAATTTAGCGTTGTGCTAAACAGCCCCTTGGAGGTTTCTGCACCCGAGGGAACGGGAGGACTCATTTTCCTCAGCAGTCCATAAGGTATACTCGTGGATCGACTTTTTTGTGATTGGCAAGGCTTTGCTGGATGGGGTTAAGGGGTCGGAATACTCGGCAATTGCAGTATCAGATCATGCTCCGCATTGGGTGGATATGGTACTGGAGAAGGGGGTAGCGCAGAGGCCGGGGTGGAAATTAGATGTGGGACTTTGGGGGGACCAAGTTTTCTGTGACAAAATTGAAAAGGTAATTAAGGAATATGTAGGTTTCAACTGTACGGGTGAGGTGTCGAAGGCCGTTGTCTGGGAGGCTCTAAAGGCGGTGATGAGGGGTGAGGTGATCTCGTTTAAGGCCAGGGTGGACAAAGAGGAGAGGTTGCAGCGGTAGAGGGTAATAGATGAGATATTGGAGGTAGAGAGGAGTTATACAGAAGATGGGGACGTAGCAAAGCTGGAAAAGAGGAAGGAACTACAGGCGAGCTTCAACCGGCTATCTACCAGGAAGGCAGTGCACCAACTGAAGCGAGCAAGGGGTGCAGTTTACGAACATGAGCTCCATGGTATGTTAGCAGGTCAGCTCCGGAGGGAAGCAGCGGCAAGGGAAATTGTGCAGGGGAGGGATAGGGCAGGGAAGTTGGTGGTGGCTACAGATCTGATTAACAAGGTTTTTGAGGGATTTTATGAGAGGTTATACAGGTCAGAGCCACCTGGGGGAGACCGTGAGATGCAGGAATTTCTAGATGGTTTGGAGTACCCAAGGTTAGGGGAGGGGGACAGGGCTACATTACAAGGAGCAATAGCGGAGCAGAAGATAAAGGATGCGATTGGGAGGATGCAGTCGGGGAAGGTGGCGGAGCCGGATGGGTTTCCGGTGGAATATTATAAAAAATTCAAGGATAAGCTGGCACCCCTGATGGTGAGGATGTTTGAAGAGGCGATAGGGAAGAGGGTGGTGCCACAAACTTTGGAGCAGGCATCGATTTCTCTGTTGCTAAAAAAAGATAAGGATCTGACGGAGTGTGGGTCGTATGGGCCCATATCGCTTCTGAATATGGACGCATAAGTATTGGCAAAGGTATTGGCGGGTAGGCTAGAGGAGTGCCTCCCGAAGGTGATAGGTGAAGATCAGACGGGGTTCGTGAGAGGGAGGCAGCTCTTTTCAAAAGTTAGAAGGGTATTGAACGTTGTTATGGCACTGGCGGAGGGTAAGGAAACAGAGGTGGTTGTGGCATTGGACGCTGAGAAGACGTTTGATCGGGTAGAGTTGAGGGTACTTGATAGAAGTTCTGGAGCTGTTTGGATTGGACCAAGATTTGTGAACTGGGTAAAGCTACTATATAAGGAGCCGAGGATGAGTGTCTGCACAAATAACATCAGTTCGGAATACTTTTCTCTCCACCATGGGACTAGGCAGGGATATCCTATGACCCCCCCTGCTGTTTGCACTGTTTGCGATTGAAACATTGGCCATCGCATTAAGAAGTTTGGGGGTATGGAAAGGAACAGTGCGGGGGGCGGGATAGAGCATAGGGTGTCCTTATATGCCGATAATTTGCTGTTATACATGTCAGAACCGAGTGTGTCGATATGGGGAATATTGGAGCTGCTCAGAGTGTTTAGATCTTTCTTGGGGTACAAACTAAATCTAGACAAGAGTGAGTATTATGTGGTGTCTCGGTGGGGGCAGGGGGGCTACCATTCCGTAGGGCAGGAACTCACTTTAGGAACCTGGGGGTGCAGGTTGCCCGGGAGTGGGGGGAGGGGGGGTGGGGTTCCGCAGGTACAACATTTCTAGTCTCCCTCCGTCACTGGCGGGTCGGGTACAGGCGGTTAAAATGAACGTGTTGCCGTGATTTCTGTTTATTTTTCAATGCCTACCGATTTTCCTGCCAAAGACTTATTTCTGAGAGATTGAGGGAAGGATTACTTTGTTCATATGGGGAGGGAAGGTGGCCAGAGTTTAAAAGGTGCTGCTACAGAGGGGAAGGCAGGCAGGGGGTTTGGGTCTTCCGAACCTGATGTATTATTACTGGGTGGCGAATGTAGAGAAGGTGCGGAGCTGGGTCAGAGGGGTTGATTCCCAGTGGGTCAGAATAGAGGAGAGTTTGTGCAGAGGATTGAGATTTAAAGCACTAGTAACAGCGCCGCTCCCGATGGCCCTGGGGAAATACTCAGGGAGTCCAGTAATAATTGCTTCATTGAGAATTTGGAGGCAGTTTCGCTAATACTTCGGGTTGGGGGGCAGGGTTAAGGGAAATGCTGATTCGGGGGAACCACAGATTTGAACCATGGAGGTGGGATCGAAATTTTCAGAAATGGGAAGAGAAGGGGATTAAGTCACTAAAAGATTTGTTTCTTAGGGGTCGGTTTGGAAGCGAAGTATGGGCTGGAGCAGGGGGTAATGTTTAGATACATGCAAGTTTAAGATTTTGTCAGAAAGGAGATACAGAGCTTCCTGGTGGAGCCGGCCTCCACATTGCTGGAGGAGGTGCTGATGACAGGGGAACTGGAGAAGAGGGTAGTTTCAGCGGTTTACGGAACTATTTTGGAAGAGGAGAAGGCACCACTGGAAGGGATCAAAGCAAAGTGGGAGGAAGAGTTGGGAGAGGATATGGAGGAGGTATTCTGGTGTAAGGTGCTCCGGAGAGTGAATGCCTCCACCTCATGCACGAGGTTGGGGCTGATACAGCTGAAGGTGCTATACAGAGCGCACTCACGAGGGCGAGGATGAGCCTATTCTTTGAAGGAGTAGAAGACGTGTGTGAACGTTGCGGGGGGGGGGGGGGGGGGGGGGGGGGGGGGGGGGGGCGCTAATCACGTTCATATGTTTTGGTCCTGTCCAAAGCTAGAGGATTACTGGAAGGAGGCTTTTTGGGAAATTTCTGAAGTGGTGCACATGAAACTGGACCAGGGCCCCCGGGAAGCCATATTCGGGGTGTCGGACCAGCCAGGACTGGAAACGGGTGCGGCGGCAGATGTTGTAGCCTTCGCCTCATTGATCGCCCGAAGGCAGATCTTGATGGGAAGGAGAGCAACCTCTCCACCCTGTGCCCTGGCATGGTGGGGTACTTGTTGGAATTCCTGACTCTTGAGAAGGTTAAGTTTGAACTGAGGGGAAGGATGGAGGGGGTCTGCAATTCATAGGCATTATTCATTATGCACTTTCAAGAACTGGATAACATCAAACATTAGTTGGGGGGGGTGGGTGAGACGGTTGGGGGGAGGGGCGGTGTGTGTTGTTGGTGACTATGGGTGATTCCTGATTCCTTTTAGTCATTTGTTTATGTGAACATGCGGGCTAATGTTTGGGGTTTGGTGGGAGGATGGGATCATTGTTATTAGAACATAGAACAGTACAGCACAGAACAGGCCCTTCGGCCCTCAATGCTGTGCCGAGCCATGATCACCCTACTCAAACCCACGTATCCACCCTATACCCGTAACCCAACAACCCCCCCCTTAACCTTACTTTTATTAGGACACTACGGGCAATTTAGCATGGCCAATCCACCTAACCCGCACATCTTTGGACTGTGGGAGGAAACCGGAGCACCCGGAGGAAACCCACGCACACAGGGGGAGGACGTGCAGACTCCACACAGATAGTGACCCAGCCGGGAATCGAACCTGGGACCCTGGAGCTGTGAAGCATTTATGCTAACCACCATGCTACCCTGCTGCCCATTGATATTGATATCCATTGATATCCCCATATTGATATGGGGATTGACATATTTGCTACTGATTATTGTTTGCTGTTGGTGGGTGTAAATTTGGGAGCAAATGTGAAAAAGGGAGGAGAATAAAAAATATTTTTTTAAATGATTAATTTTGTCCATTCCGGATGCCTCACAACCGTCCAAGTTCGGAAACAACAAGCCTGTATTTCTTTTTCAAGAGCTCCTACTCGTAACACTATACTGCCGAATGCGGTCCCTTCTTCTTCAGGCAGAAATGTTCTAATGCCATTTTGCAAAGCCCACCAAAAACAAAAAGGGCATGTAGATACTTTATTCACCAGTAACTGGTTGATGGAACCATCAATTCTACGGACACGTGCTTGTAGGATTAGAATAGCGGTTTTAATATACTTACAACAAAGCCAGCCTGTTCGCCGTTGAACTTTCGATGAACTGGCCGGCTGGCTCTGTGGCACGGATCTTTATACAGCAGCTCCAGGGGGAGGAGTTCTGGGCGGAGCCAAGGGGGAGCCCAGTACAAACTCTCGAGTACTCCCAGAGCTACTCCCCCTGGTGGTCAGGTAGTGCAACTGCATTTACAATATCGGTACATATACAATGGGAACAGAGTGACATTGGTAACTTATAATACCGTGTGAATCTCATTCACCACATTCACCCCCTGTGAAAAAAATCAAGTCCGGGGGGTGGTGGTGGCTCACAGAGTTAGTCTGTCCGGTGGACGAATTGTTCGTTGCGATCTGCGGAGCACCGGGGTTGCAGCATCTTGCTGTGGCTGGGTGGGTGTTGAGAGCTGTGGTACGATGGCAGGCTCCGGGGCGGGTCTCATCCAAACTTCATACACCTCTGGCTCGACCGGAGACTGGGGGCGGGCTGGTGCTGGCGCGTGGAACAGGTGGGGAGAGCTTGCGGGATCGGGGGAGCGAGGGGGCGGCAGCATAGGAAACGGGGTAAGGGGTTCCTCAGTGGGGGTGGGGGGGGCTGGATCCAGTGGGTGCCAGGTCCTGAAGGGATACTGTGTCCTGGCGACCGTCCAGGAACTCCATGAATGCGTACTGGGGGTTGGAATGGAGGAGGCGCACCGTTTCAACAAGGGGGTCGGATTTGTGCGCCCCGACGTGCTTCCTCAGGAGAACCGGGACTGGTGTCCTCAGCCACGCCGGAAGTGAGACCCCTAGAAAAAATGAAGAGCCGCTCATGAGGGGTTTGATTGGTCGCTGTACAGAGGAGGGATCTAATTGTGTGGAGCGCGTCTGGGAGGACTTCTTGCCATTGGGAGACTTGGAGTTTTCTAGACCGGAGGGTCAGTAGGACGGTCTTCCACATCATCGCGTTCTCCCTCTCCACCTGCCCATTCCCCCTGGGGTTGTAGCTGGTAGTCCTGCTCGAGGCGATGCCCTTGTCGAGCAGGTACTGACGCAGCTCGTCGCTCATAAAGGACGAACCCCGGTCGCTGTGCACGTAGCTGGGGAAACCAAACAGGGTGAAGACACTATGCAGGGCCCTAATGACTGTGTGGGAGGTCATGTCGGGATACGGGATGGCAAAAGGGAATCGGGAGAACTCGTCTATGATGTTGAGGAAATAAATGTTCTTGTTAGTGGAGGGGAGTGGCCCTTTGAAATCAATCGCAAGGCGTTCAAAGGGCCTAGAAGCCTTGACCAGGTAGGCCCTGTCTGGTCTATAGACGTGCGGTTTGCACTCTGCACAGATCGGGCAGTCCCTGGTGACCGCTTTTACCCCCTCGTTGGAGAAAGGCAGGTTTCGGGCTCTGATGTTGTGGGCGAGCTGGCTGACCCCTGGATGGCAGAGGTCATCGTGGATGGCTTTCAGACGGCTGATCTGCGCGCAAGCGCATTTCCCGCGGAATAGGGCATTCGAGGGCTCGTTGAGCTTTCCCGGTCGATATTTAATATCGTAACTATAGGTGGAGAGTACGATCCTCCACCGAAGGATTTTATCGTTTTTTATTTTGCCCCTTTGCGAGGTGTCAAACATAAAGGCAACCGATCATTGGTCGGTGATGAAGGTGAACCTCCTACCTGCGAGGTAGTGCCTCCAGTGACGAACAGCCTCCACGATGGCTTGTGCTTCCTTCTCGACTGAGGAGTGACGGAGTTCTGAAGCGGATAGGGTACGGGAGAAAAATGCAACGGGCCTCCCTGCCTGATTTAAAGTGGCTGCTAGAGCTACCTCTAAGGCGTCGCTCTCAACCTGAAAGGGAGTGGATTCATCCACCGCCCGCATCGCTGCTTTGGCGATGTCCTCCTTGATGCAGCTGAAGGCTTGGCGCGCCTCAGCAGACAGGGGAAACCGTGTGGCCTTAAAGAGTGGGCGGGCTTTGTCCGCATATTGAGGAACCCACTGGGCGTAGTATGAAAAGAACCCCAAGCACCATTTAAGGGCCTTGGGGCAATGAGGGAGGGGGAGTTCTAAGAGGGGGCGCATACGGTCCGGGTTTGAGTCCAGGACTCCGATCTCCACGACGTAGCCGAGGATGGCCAGTCTGTTTGTGCGGAAAACACATTTCTCCTTGTTATAAGTGAGGTTTAATTTCTGTGCCGTTTGGAGAAAACGGTGGAGGTTGGCGTCATGGTCCTGCTGGTCATAGCCGCAGATGGTAACATTATCCAGATACGGAAACGTGGCCCGCAGCCCGTACTGGTCTACCATTCGGTCCATTGCTTGTTGGAACACCGAAACCCCGTTGTGACGCCGAAGGGAACCCGGAGGAAATGGAAGAGGCGGCCATCGGCCTCGAATGCCGTGTAGTGGCGGGCCTCCGGGCGGATTGGGAGCTGGTGGTATGCAGACTTCAGATCCACCGTGGAAATTGGGCAATCTGGTTAACCATGTCTGCAATTCTGGGGAGGGGATACGCGTCTAGGAGCGTAAAGCGATTTATGGTCTGGCTATAGTCGACGACCATGCGAAATTCTCCCCCGGTCTTGAGGATCACCACCCGAGCTCTCCAGGGACTATTACTGGCCTCTATGATCCCCTCACTGAGCAGCCGTCGGACCTCCGATCGGATAAAGACCCTATCCTGTAGGCTGTATCGCCTGCTGCGAGTAGCTACTGGTTTGCAATCTGGAGTGAGATTGGCAAAGAGAGGAGGGGGGGAGATGCGCAGCGTGGCTAAGCTGCAGATAGTGAGTGGGGGCAGGGGCCCGCCGAAGCTGAGGGTGAGGCTCGAGATTGCACTGGAAATCCAGGCCTAATAAGAGTGGCGCGCAGAGGTCAGGCAGGACATAAAGTTTAAATTTCGAATAACTAGCGCCTCGAACTGTGAGCGTAGCGACGGTCCGTCCTTGGATTTGGACTGAGTGGGAGCCCGAAGCGAGGGCGATAGTTTGGCTCACAGGAAAAATAGAAAGCGAACAGCGTCTTACCAGCTCTGGGTGTATGATGCTCTCGGTGCTCCCGGAGTCAAAGAGGCATGGCGTGCTGTACCCGTTGATCTGGACCTCCACCATCGAACTTCGTAGGTGCTTGGGGCGGGATTGATCTAGGGTGACCGCGTTGAGTTGCAGGCCGCGTGATGAGTGCCCGGGGAAGTCGTAGTCTTCCGAGTGGGCGTCCGGTCGAGTAGATGCCGGTACATTCTGGCGAGCTTGATGCAGGATCGCTGCGCTGAGTTGTGGGCCGCGTGATGAGTGCCCGGGGAAGTCGTAGTCTTCTGATGAGCTATCTGAACATGGAGATGCAGATGGGGCCCGTGGATCGCACGTGGTGAGCGGCGAGGAAGATGGCGTCTAAGATGGCGGCCCCATGAGTCGCACGTGGCCAGCCGCATGGTGGGGGTTTGCCAAGATGGCGGCCCCCATGGATCACACGTGGCGGGAGGGGGCGGGGACGGGGTGTTTCGGGCCCCGCGGGCCCGCTGGTGCTGGGAGCGATTTGTTCTCTTTACTGGGGAGTTAGAAACTGGGGCCCTTTTCGCGAGGCACACTCTGGCATAGTGGCCTTTCTTCCCGCAGCTGCTGCGGGTCACAGATCGGGCTGGGCAGTGCTGCCGCGGGTGCTGGCTGGGGCAGCAGAGTGACTGGCTGGGGCCGCAGAGTAACTGGCTTTGGCAGCGCGGTAGCTGGGGGGCCGTGCGGCACAGGCCTGAGGAAGTTGTTGGTCGGGGGCCCACGATGAGGTTGCGGGGTCCGCAGGAAACGAGGTGAGGCTGCGGAAGGAGACTTCCATAGTGGTCGCAGCCTCCACAGTAGTATCTAAGTCCTGGGCCCCCTTTTCTAGCAATCTTTGGCGCACATAGTTCGATCTAAGGCCCGCTACGAAAACGTCCCGCACAGCAAGCTCCCTATGTTCAGCCGCGGTAACGGCCTAATAATTAGTCATTAGAGAGATTGTTCAGTTCACATACAAACTCGGCTAGCGTTTCTGTAGGCCGCTGACGGCGGGTCGTAAACACATGGCGTGCATAGACCTAGTTAATGGGCCTAACATACATTTTGTCCAATATCGCCAGCGCTGCGGTGTAAGAATCGGCCGGATTTAGCGGTGTGGAGATTCTGTGGCTTACCCTGACGTGCAGTAGGCTGAGCTTTTGTTCCTCCGTTGTTTCAGCGGTGCTGGCTTCTGCCAGGTAGGCCTTAAACATCTCAGCCAGTGGGAGAAAATTTCTTTAGCCTCTGCATCCTGCGGGTCAAGTTCTAGGCGTCCGGGCTTGAGGGCTGCTTCCATGATTTACTTCGACTGTTTCGTAAGTATATTAAATTGATGGAACCATCAATTCTACGGACACGTGCTTGTAGGATTAGAATAGCGGTTTTAATATACTCACAACAGAGCCAGCCTGTTCGCCGTTGAACTTTCGATGAACTGGCCGGCTGGCTCTGTGGCACGGATCTTTATACAGCAGCTCCAGGGGGAGGAGTTCTGGGCGGAGCCAAGGGGCCAAGGCGGAGCCCAGTACAAACTCTCGAGTACTCCCAGAGCTACTCCCCCTGGTGGTCAGGTAGTGCAACTGCACTTACAATATCGGTACATATATACAATGGAACAGAGTAACATTGGTAACTTATAATACCGTGTGAATCTCATTCACCACACTGGTGAGGCCATTTTGGAAGCCTGTCATTTCTTAAAGATGTACCCACACTTTGTATCAAAAATGGATTGCAATTCCACACTTACAAGTCCACTGAGATTGCCCCATGGCCCAAACCAGTCACAGAATTGGGGTCTTTAGGATAGGCAATTTAAGATACAGCATTGCTGCAGGGCTAAATCTTTTAAAAATAAGAGGCATAACAGTTTAGTGCACTTCTTTACTCGATTGGGCCAATAGCAGACAACATCACTGGATGACAAGTTATTGATGAATCATCTGTCAAACTTGATGATGTTTTGAAATCTTTCAACATCTATTTCAACCTGAGATCCAACAAAATACTGGAGGGCTAAATTTAATAAGAAAGCCCAACTTCCCAGGAAACCTGCCAATTCCTTCAATGTTGATGTCTATATGTTGGCAGAAGGGTATGTAAATGATGATTCAAAGTCTGAGCGGATCAGAGACAGAATAACGGAGGCTGTTACACATTATTCAGTCTCTGACCTCCTACAAATTAATGATGATCCTGCTCTCGACAAGCCTATCAAGTTAGCTCGACTGCCTGAGCTACATGAAGAACACAGAACTATGCTGAGGGGCAAGAACACTTCATGGGGCATGCGCTAACCTTCCATTCACCATATCAAGTCACAAAATCGTAGGGACCACTCAAGTCAGTAAAAGCAATCCTGGAAACGACCAGCAAAATGATTTTGCCAGTACTACAGTGAGTATTGTCCTCACAAGATCGATCGGTATCCTGCAAGTACTGACCAATACTTCCACTGCAACAGACAGGATGTTTCTGCAAACTGTGCAAGTCAAAACCCCAGCACTGCACAGACAGTCCAAAGATCATCCATGAGGTCGAGACTGAAGGGCCGCAAAGCAAACAGCCTTTTTTCTTGGAGGGCACCCGACAATGTGGTTCTTCGTTTTGGAATGCTGATATACTGGGTAAATGGTCATGTAACAAATTATAAATTAGATTCACACGCCAGCACGAGTCCTGTCAGACGAGGAACCATGTCTCCAAGGACGGTGGATTTGAATGACAGCTGCTCCATTGTATGGAGTGGAGGAGTCCAACTCTGCATCATTGCATGATGTTTGAACCATTGAGGAATAGTGACAAACAAATCTTTGAACTGATGTATGTCATCCGCAATCAGCTACTCCCTGTCTCTATGAGCAGTGTAGCCTCAATCTTCTCCAGCTGCCAGAAAATGCTAAGACTAGCACAGTAATTAGCCGGCCACAACAACCCAGTCCCAACTCCTCAAATACTAAAGAGTATTCAGATTCTGATTTCACATGTGATTTCTCTTCTTTTGTGGAGCAGGTTTATCCAACATCGTTCCAGATCCCAGAGTGTCCCCAAAGGCCTCGTCAACCTATCGCACACAAGACATTCATTGCACCTCCAGTGGAATTGGCCCCAGACAAGGATCACTGTCTGAGAAGCAACTACTTCCAACTACGATTATGACACAGTCAATAGACACACAAACCACTGTGCATACACAGCAACTTCCAGCTGGCATGTCAAAACCACAAGGGATGTTGGAATCTTGTAGCAGTTGCACACCAACAAAAAAAACGCAGAAGTGAATACGCTGCTTAATCTTCTTCCCACTGCAGCAACTTTCCTTCTCAGCACCCAGACATTCTAAATGGCAAAGAAAAAGTTGCTCAGTGGGGACTGTGGTGATATGCATGTACACAAAAATGTATATAATTGTGGGCAGCAAGGTGGCACAGTGGTTAGCACTGCTGCCTCGCAGCACCAAGGTCCCAGGTGCGATACCGGCTCTGGGTCACTGTCCGTGTGGAGTTTGCACATTTACCCTGTGTTTGCGTGGGTTTCGCCCCCACAACCCAAAGATGTGCAGGGTAGGTCGACTGGTCATTCTAAATGGTCCCTTAATTGGGAAAAAAATGAATTGGGTACTCTAAATTTAGTTTTTAAAATGTATATAGTTGTATATCAATGCACATAGTTATTGGCATGACCTCCGACCAGCAGGTGGTGTCAGAGATCCATCACATAGCTGGAGACACCCGCCAGTTGGTACCAAGTCGTACAAGAAGATAGCCGCACAGAGTAGCTCCAGGAGAATTCACTGAATTCATTTAGTAGCCATTGTCTGTATAGTAGTCTGTCAGCTATCTTCCCACGTGTTTGTTAATACATCATCTTTCTAGTCAAACAACTAGATGTTCTGTGTGCATCATTAACAGAAAACAACAAGGACAGCATGCAGCTGTGGTGACTTTCCATGGGAAACCGGGGGCGCGATTCTCCGCTCCCCACGCCGGGTGAGAGAATCGCGGGAGGGCCGGGCGACTCACAACACGCCCCCTCTGGCGCCCCCCCCCCCCCCCCCCCCCCCGCGATTCTCCCACCCCCCGCTCGGAAGAATCTCCGCTTTTCGCGGCGACCGGCAATTCTCCGGCCCGGATGGGCCGAGCGGCCTGCCGTTCCCGACGGCAGCAACCAAACCTGGTCGCTGCCGTCGTGAACATGGGCGCCAAAGTGCCGTTTGTGGCTTGTGCCGGGCGGAGAGGGGAGTGAGCACCACGGCCGTGCTCGGGGGGGACTGGCCCGCGATCGGTGGCCACCGATCGTTGGGCCGGCATCTCAAAGGGTCGCACTCTTTCCCTCCGCCGCCCCGCAAGATCAAGCCGCCACGTCTTGCGGGGCAGCGGAGGGGAAGACGGCAACCGCGCATGCGCGGGTTTGAGCCGCCAGCCGTCGTGACATCAGCCGCGCATGCGCGGGCTGGAGCCAGCCAACCTGAGCATGCGCGGCTGATGTCACTTAGGCGCCGCCGTCGCGTCATTCTCGGCACGCCACCTTGACGGAAGGCCTGGCGGCCGAGAGTTACGGAGCGCCACTCCTAGCCCCCCGGGTGGGGGTGAATAAGGTGAGATGAGCGGCCTCCGAGGCAATCGTGAAACTCGGCCGAGTTCACGACAGCCTTCCCGATTTATCGCAGGAGCGGAGAATTCCGCCCTGGATGCCTGATCAGAAAGGCCCCATCCCATTCCCTTCGTCTTAAGGATTTCAACTGGCCTAAGATATACAAATTTAAAAAGCAATGGGGTCAAGTACTGAAAAAAACACAAGCAGTTAACGGATTCTGAGAGATTTCATAGAGCTTATCTAATTTTTGTTTTAAGTTTTTAAATCCTTTTTTTGTGGCAACTTGTTCAGTAGGTTGATGACTATTTATTTATTTAATGTAGAAATACAGCAGATAGATGACAATAAGGTTGTTCCATTTAAGGTAAACCAACTACTGTTCCCAAAATATCAAGGAAGCAGGATGTGGAGTTTTACTGCAAAACAGGACTAATAATTAACTCGTCTGCCTTCAGAGATTTATCCAAAGTGATATATGAAAAAGATGTTGTGTAAAAATGAGATATAATCATGTAACCTTGATGTGGATAGGAAATTATGAAGTTTTAGGAAGTGGAGTCTGAAATTAATTCTGGAGACAGCATCAAGGAAACATCGCAATAAGGTTAATTAAGAGTCTGTCAACATATTTAAATAATTATTTTTAAAAGGCCAAACACTTTGTATTTTTACTAGCACCAATATTGTTCACATTTGTTCATGAATGCCTAGTTTACAAATCTGCAAATGAAAACACTTGATTTCTTCTATTATCTTTTTCTGGACCTTCTTGTTTCCATTACTGTCATTTATGCATCTGCTTTTATTCCCTCAGCTCCTTTTAAAAATCTGTGAAAATCCTTCAATTTTTAATTCATTAAGTACACTGCCCAAAAGTTTACCAAAACTCTGACTAGCGTTTGTCTTGCAATTTAAAGCAATTTACAAGATGCCTACACCATTATTTGTTACCACAGAAGCATGGCAATGACTGTGTGGGTGGACAGAAGATGTTCTCAATCAAATCTTTCAGTGAGGAACCAGGATGTGGCTAAGAGCAAGATTATGAGTTTGCAGTTTTTAAAATTGTAAAACAGAATTGCAAGATGCAAACAGCAGTTCTAGCGAATACCGTAATTCCATGTGACAAAAATGGAACAATTTATTGTTCAACAAGCTAATGGAAGTGCAGAGTACAAATCAATGGAAAAGTTTCTTGTAATAAAACAATTTCACTTACTCAATCACAATAAACAAATTATTGAAATCATTTTTAGTTTTCCAATCGAGGGGCAATTTAGCATAGCCAATCCACCTACCCTGCACATCTTTGGACTGTGGGGGTGAGACCCACGCAGACACGGGGAGAATGTGCAAACTCCACATGGACAGTGACCCAGGGATAGGATCGAACCCGGGTCCTCGGCACCATGAGGCAGCAGTTATAACCACTGCGCTGCCCTATGAAATTCTCAATAAGAGTTCATACATGTAGATATTTGCTGAAACATCAACTTGCAGGAAGTAGTTGCATACGAGGTGGCACCTGCCTGGGTACTTTGATTTTGTTTTTGGTCGTTTTCGCCCAGTTATTGGAGGGGCATTTTGATTGAAACTTGAATAATTCAATAGATTAAGGATCCCATACAAGAGAAATGCCCAGAAGGTCCAGGTCAAAGAGCCCAGCATGCAAAGAGTCAGTGACCGATTCGGAAGCCTCTGTCGAGATAATGGCAGAGACTGCTGCTATGACTTAGGTCACTTTGTTGACAATCGAGATGCTTACAGGTATCTTGGCAGCGGAATTTAAGAAACAGTGGCAGACTGTCTCAAGAGGTCCTCCACAATTCAACAGAGGTGGCTCTTGCTCTCATTCGATCGACGCTGGCGAAGATAGATGAAACGGTAGTGTTACTGGGTGAGGAGGCAACTCTCTCGAAGCAAAGTGATCGGATTGTCACTTTGGAGGCGGAGATGGCAACGTTGGCCTGTGATAATAACAACACACTGTGTGCCAATGTGCATGACTTGGAGAATCACTCCAGGAGGCAGAACCTTGGAATAGTGAGCTGCTGGACAGAGTAGAACTGATTATATGTCAAAGATGTTTGGGAAGATAGTGGGTGAGGGTGGATCGTCGTCCCCTCCCGAGCTGGATCAAGCCCACCAGTCACTCCAGCAGACGCCCTGTTCAGGTGAGCCACCATGGGCAACCATAATAATGTTCCACAGCTTTCAGGAGAAGGAACGAGTCCTGAGGTGAGCAGATGATCGCCAAGACTACAAATGGGGCGGCCACGCCATTAGACTCTATCAGGAAGAAGGAACAGAGTTGGCTAAAAGGTGGGCGGCATTTAGCAAGGCCAAAGCTGCGTTATATAGAAGTGGAATATGGTTTAAGATTGTATACTTGCACGGCTCAGAGTGACTTATAACTTGAAAGTCTATTTTTCTAATGCGCCGGATGAGGCTGATTCTTTTGTTAGGAATCATGGGCTTATGGTGAGTTACGCAATTGTTATTTGTATGGGGTCCTGGTGTTACTGGAGAGGACATGTGGCTACGGGGACCTTCTGGGGTTTCTTGTATTAGGGAGGTTTTCCAACGGTAACGACAGCTTTTTCTTTGTTCTTTCCTGATGGGGGTTTCAAGGCCATCTTGGGTGGGCTCGATGCCTGTACTTTTTTTAAGTGATTGTTGGAATAACTTTTTTGGGGGAAATAGTTGACTGGCTGATTTGGGTAGAGGGGCAGAGCGGGGGTGGAAGGCCCCCCAAATCGCTGGTCACTTGGACTGCAAGAGGGTTGTATAACTCAATAAAAAGGTAGAGGATATTTTCTCATTTGAAGAGCTAGAATGCTGATGTGGTGTTTCTGCAGGAGACCCGTTTGCGGATAAGGGACCTGAGTTACGGAAGAGTTGGATGGGACAGGTTTTGATGATAGTGCCGGTGGGGGGTGGGGGAGCTAATGGCTTCTATTCCTGACCTGGGCTTTTGGGGGGGGGGGGGGGTAACTGAAATTGTGTTTTAGACCCTCAATTGGACAGATGTAGGCCAAGTCTCTGATTCCATCAGGGGTGGCAAAAGCATTATTAGCTTTTATGGGGCAGATGGGGGGGGGGGGCTGACCCGTGGCAGTTTCTGTAGTCAGAACCTTTCTTTTTCTCCCATCAGGTGCCCTCGCGGATTCATTTTGTGGTGGGTAGGTCTCTCCTTCCTGGGGTGAAGAGAGTGGGTTACTCAGCAGTAATTATCTCAGATCATTCCCCACATTTTGTAGATGTGGTGTTGGAGTCGGGTCCTTTTAACTTTGTTGGCAGATAAAGATTTTTGAGAGTGGATATTCTCCACCATTGGGGCATACCTTACTTTTAACAAAAGTGAGTCTACTTCACGTTCTACATTGTGAGAGGCCCTTAAGTTTCCATTTCCCACACGTCACTGGAAAAGACTGGGAGGGTGGAGCGGCAGAGGCCAGTGGATTCCATCTTAGTGGATCACCAATATTCGCTTACCCCTACACCAGGGTTGTTGGTAAGTAGGAAAAAGGTGCAGCTGCAATTTGAACATTTTCGTAAAGCGGTAAGCCAGCTGCGACGCTGAATATTATGAGCACGGAGAGAAGGCCAGTCGCTTTTAGCGCCTCCAGCTACCTCCCGGGAGATTGTCCATCTAAGGGACGGGGGTGACAGGTTGTTTCCGCCCA